>NW_027363292.1:600000-1194286 GCF_046119375.1 Phyllobates terribilis
AGATGCCAGCTCCTTTCATTCAGTCAGTAGCTTCAAACATTTCTGGAATATGAATAACATGATGTTTTTCAATGGCAAAAATCAATGAATATTGAAAATGCACAAACAGTAATTTCTCCGCATTGCAAGGTGCAAGTCTGAAATTTTTTGCTTTTTCCTGCTCCTCTTAGCATGATAAAGAAGATTCAAAGAGAGTGAGATGCCAGCTACTTTCATTCAGTCTGTAGCTTCAATCATTTCTGGACGTTTTTCAATGGTAAAAATCAATGAATATTGTAAATGCACAAACAGTAATTTCTCCACATTGCAATGTGCAATTCTAAAATTTTTTGCTTTTTCCTGCTCCTCTTAGCATGATAAAGAAGATTCAAAGAGAGTGAGATGCCAGCTCCTTTCATTCAGTCAGTAGCTTCAAACATTTCTGGTATATGAATAACATGATGTTTTTCAATGGCAAAAATCAATGAATATTGTAAATGCACAAACAGTAATTTCTCCGCATTGCAAGGTGCAATTCTGAAATTTTTTGCTTTTTCCTGCTCCTCTTAGCATGATAAAGAAGATTCAAAGAGAGTGAGATGCCAACTCCTTTCATTCAGTCAGTAGCTTCAAACATTTCTGGTATATGAATAACATGATGTTTTTCAATGGCAAAAATCAATGAATATTGTAAATGCACAAACAGTAATTTCTCCGCATTGCAAGGTGCAATTCTGAAATTTTTTGCTTTTTCCTGCTCCTCTTAGCATGATAAAGAAGATTCAAAGAGAGTGAGGTGCCAGCTCCTTTCATTCAGTCAGTAGCTTCAAACATTTCTGGTATATGAATAACATGTTTTTCAATGGCAAAAATCAATGAATATTGTAAATGCACAAACAGTAATTTCTCCGCATTGCAAGGTGCAATTCTGAAATTTTTTGCTTTTTCCTGCTCCTCTTAGCATGATAAAGAAGATTCAAAGAGAGTGAGATGCCAGCTCCTTTCATTCAATCAGTAGCTTCAATCATTTCTGGACGTTTTTCAATTGCAAAAATCAATGAATATTGTAAATGCACAAACAGTAATTTCTCCGCATTGCAAGGTGCAATTCTGAAATTTTTTGCTTTTTCCTGCTCCTCTTAGCATGATAAAGAAGATTCAAAGAGAGTGAGATGCCAGCTCCTTTCATTCAGTCAGTAGCTTCAATCATTTCTGGACGTTTTTCAATGGCAAAAATCAATGAATATTGTAAATGCACAAACAGTAATTTCTCCGCATTGCAAGGTGCAATTCTGAAATTTTTTGCTTTTTCCTGCTCCTCTTAGCATGATAAAGAAGATTCAAAGAGAGTGAGATGCCAGCACCTTTGATTCAGTCAGTAGCTTCAAACATTTCTGGTATATGAATAAAATGATGTTTTTCAATGGCAAAAATCAATGAATATTGTAAATGCACAAACAGTAATTTCTCCACATTGCAAGGTGCAATTCTGAAATTTTTTGCTTTTTCCTGCTCCTCTTAGCATGATAAAGAAGATTCAAAGAGAGTGAGATGCCAGCTCCTTTCATTCAGTCAGTAGCTTCAAACATTTCTGGTATATGAATAACATGATGTTTTTCAATGGCAAAAATCAATGAATATTGTAAATGCACAAACAGTAATTTCTCCGCATTGCAAGGTGCAATTCTGAAATTTTTTGCTTTTTCCTGCTCCTCTTAGCATGATAAAGAAGATTCAAAGAGAGTGAGATGCCAGCTCCTTTCATTCAGTCAGTAGCTTTAATCATTTCTGGACGTTTTTCAATGGCAAAAATCAATGAATATTGTAAATGCACAAACAGTAATTTCTCCGCATTGCAAGGTGCAATTCTGAAATTTTTTGCTTTTTCCTGCTCCTCTTAGCATGATAAAGAAGATTCAAAGAGAGTGAGATGTCAGCTCCTTTCATTCAGTCAGTAGCTTCAAACATTTCTGGTATATGAATAACATGATGTTTTTCAATGGCTAAAATCAATGAATATTGTAAATGCACAAACAGTAATTTCTCCGCATTGCAAGGTGCAATTCTGAAATTTTTTGCTTTTTCCTGCTCCTCTTAGCATGATAAAGAAGATTCAAAGAGAGTGAGATGCCAGCTCCTTTCATTCAGTCAGTAGCTTCAATCATTTCTGGACATTTTTCAATGGCAAAAATCAATGAATATTGTAAATGCACAAACAGTAATTTCTCCGCATTGCAAGGTGCAATTCTGAAATTTTTTGCTTTTTCCTGCTCCTCTTAGCATGATAAAGAAGATTCAAAGAGAGTGAGATGCCAGCTCCTTTCATTCAGTCAGTAGCTTCAATCATTTCTGGACGTTTTTCAATGGCAAAAATCAATGAATATTGTAAATGCACAAACAGTAATTTCTCCGCATTGCAAGGTGCAATTCTGAAATTTTTTGCTTTTTCCTGCTCCTCTTAGCATGATAAAGAAGATCCAAAGAGAGTGAGATGCCAGCTCCTTTCATTCAGTCAGTAGCTTCAAACATTTCTGGAATATGAATAACATGATGTTTTTCAATGGCAAAAATCAATGAATATTGTAAATGCACAAACAGTAATTTCTCCGCATTGCAAGGTGCAAGTCTGAAATTTTTTGCTTTTTCCTGCTCCTCTTAGCATGATAAAGAAGATTCAAAGAGAGTGAGATGCCAGCTACTTTCATTCAGTCAGTAGCTTCAATCATTTCTGGACGTTTTTCAATGGTAAAAATCAATGAATATTGTAAATGCACAAACAGTAATTTCTCCACATTGCAATGTGCAATTCTAAAATTTTTTGCTTTTTCCTGCTCCTCTTAGCATGATAAAGAAGATTCAAAGAGAGTGAGATGCCAGCTCCTTTCATTCAGTCAGTAGCTTCAAACATTTCTGGTATATGAATAACATGATGTTTTTCAATGGCAAAAATCAATGAATATTGTAAATGCACAAACAGTAATTTCTCCGCATTGCAAGGTGCAATTCTGAAATTTTTTGCTTTTTCCTGCTCCTCTTAGCATGATAAAGAAGATTCAAAGAGAGTGAGATGCCAACTCCTTTCATTCAGTCAGTAGCTTCAAACATTTCTGGTATATGAATAACATGATGTTTTTCAATGGCAAAAATCAATGAATATTGTAAATGCACAAACAGTAATTTCTCCGCATTGCAAGGTGCAATTCTGAAATTTTTTGCTTTTTCCTGCTCCTCTTAGCATGATAAAGAAGATTCAAAGAGAGTGAGGTGCCAGCTCCTTTCATTCAGTCAGTAGCTTCAAACATTTCTGGTATATGAATAACATGTTTTTCAATGGCAAAAATCAATGAATATTGTAAATGCACAAACAGTAATTTCTCCGCATTGCAAGGTGCAATTCTGAAATTTTTTGCTTTTTCCTGCTCCTCTTAGCATGATAAAGAAGATTCAAAGAGAGTGAGATGCCAGCTCCTTTCATTCAATCAGTAGCTTCAATCATTTCTGGACGTTTTTCAATTGCAAAAATCAATGAATATTGTAAATGCACAAACAGTAATTTCTCCGCATTGCAAGGTGCAATTCTGAAATTTTTTGCTTTTTCCTGCTCCTCTTAGCATGATAAAGAAGATTCAAAGAGAGTGAGATGCCAGCTCCTTTCATTCAGTCAGTAGCTTCAATCATTTCTGGACGTTTTTCAATGGCAAAAATCAATGAATATTGTAAATGCACAAACAGTAATTTCTCCGCATTGCAAGGTGCAATTCTGAAATTTTTTGCTTTTTCCTGCTCCTCTTAGCATGATAAGGAAGATTCAAAGAGAGTGAGATGCCAGCACCTTTGATTCAGTCAGTAGCTTCAAACATTTCTGGTATATGAATAACATGATGTTTTTCAATGGCAAAAATCAATGAATATTGTAAATGCACAAACAGTAATTTCTCCGCATTGCAAGGTGCAAGTCTGAAATTTTTTGCTTTTTCCTGCTCCTCTTAGCATGATAAAGAAGATTCAAAGAGAGTGAGATGCCAGCTACTTTCATTCAGTCAGTAGCTTCAATCATTTCTGGACGTTTTTCAATGGTAAAAATCAATGAATATTGTAAATGCACAAACAGTAATTTCTCCACATTGCAAGGTGCAATTCTGAAATTTTTTGCTTTTTCCTGCTCCTCTTAGCATGATAAAGAAGATTCAAAGAGAGTGAGATGCCAGCTCCTTTCATTCAGTCAGTAGCTTCAAACATTTCTGGTATATGAATAACATGATGTTTTTCAATGGCAAAAATCAATGAATATTGTAAATGCACAAACAGTAATTTCTCCGCATTGCAAGGTGCAAGTCTGAAATTTTTTGCTTTTTCCTGCTCCTCTTAGCATGATAAAGAAGATTCAAAGAGAGTGAGATGCCAGCTACTTTCATTCAGTCAGTAGCTTCAATCATTTCTGGACGTTTTTCAATGGTAAAAATCAATGAATATTGTAAATGCACAAACAGTAATTTCTCCACATTGCAAGGTGCAATTCTGAAATTTTTTGCTTTTTCCTGCTCCTCTTAGCATGATAAAGAAGATTCAAAGAGAGTGAGATGCCAGCTCCTTTCATTCAGTCAGTAGCTTCAAACATTTCTGGTATATGAATAACATGATGTTTTTCAATGGCAAAAATCAATGAATATTGTAAATGCACAAACAGTAATTTCTCCACATTGCAAGGTGCAATTCTGAAATTTTTTGCTTTTTCCTGCTCCTCTTAGCATGATAAAGAAGATTCAAAGAGAGTGAGATGCCAGCTCCTTTCATTCAGTCAGTAGCTTCAAACATTTCTGGTATATGAATAACATGATGTTTTTCAATGGCAAAAATCAATGAATATTGTAAATGCACAAACAGTAATTTCTCCGCATTGCAAGGTGCAAGTCTGAAATTTTTTGCTTTTTCCTGCTCCTCTTAGCATGATAAAGAAGATTCAAAGAGAGTGAGATGCCAGCTACTTTCATTCAGTCAGTAGCTTCAATCATTTCTGGACGTTTTTCAATGGTAAAAATCAATGAATATTGTAAATGCACAAACAGTAATTTCTCCGCATTGCAAGGTGCAATTCTGAAATTTTTTGCTTTTTCCTGCTCCTCTTAGCATGATAAAGAAGATTCAAAGAGAGTGAGGTGCCAGCTCCTTTCATTCAGTCAGTAGCTTCAAACATTTCTGGTATATGAATAACATGTTTTTCAATGGCAAAAATCAATGAATATTGTAAATGCACAAACAGTAATTTCTCCGCATTGCAAGGTGCAATTCTGAAATTTTTTGCTTTTTCCTGCTCCTCTTAGCATGATAAAGAAGATTCAAAGAGAGTGAGATGCCAGCTCCTTTCATTCAATCAGTAGCTTCAATCATTTCTGGACGTTTTTCAATTGCAAAAATCAATGAATATTGTAAATGCACAAACAGTAATTTCTCAGCATTGCAAGGTGCAATTCTGAAATTTTTTGCTTTTTCCTGCTCCTCTTAGCATGATAAAGAAGATTCAAAGAGAGTGAGATGCCAGCTCCTTTCATTCAGTCAGTAGCTTCAATCATTTCTGGACGTTTTTCAATGGCAAAAATCAATGAATATTGTAAATGCACAAACAGTAATTTCTCCGCATTGCAAGGTGCAATTCTGAAATTTTTTGCTTTTTCCTGCTCCTCTTAGCATGATAAAGAAGATTCAAAGAGAGTGAGATGCCAGCACCTTTGATTCAGTCAGTAGCTTCAAACATTTCTGGTATATGAATAAAATGATGTTTTTCAATGGCAAAAATCAATGAATATTGTAAATGCACAAACAGTAATTTCTCCACATTGCAAGGTGCAATTCTGAAATTTTTTGCTTTTTCCTGCTCCTCTTAGCATGATAAAGAAGATTCAAAGAGAGTGAGATGCCAGCTCCTTTCATTCAGTCAGTAGCTTCAAACATTTCTGGTATATGAATAACATGATGTTTTTCAATGGCAAAAATCAATGAATATTGTAAATGCACAAACAGTAATTTCTCCGCATTGCAAGGTGCAATTCTGAAATTTTTTGCTTTTTCCTGCTCCTCTTAGCATGATAAAGAAGATTCAAAGAGAGTGAGATGCCAGCTCCTTTCATTCAGTCAGTAGCTTTAATCATTTCTGGACGTTTTTCAATGGCAAAAATCAATGAATATTGTAAATGCACAAACAGTAATTTCTCCGCATTGCAAGGTGCAATTCTGAAATTTTTTGCTTTTTCCTGCTCCTCTTAGCATGATAAAGAAGATTCAAAGAGAGTGAGATGTCAGCTCCTTTCATTCAGTCAGTAGCTTCAAACATTTCTGGTATATGAATAACATGATGTTTTTCAATGGCTAAAATCAATGAATATTGTAAATGCACAAACAGTAATTTCTCCGCATTGCAAGGTGCAATTCTGAAATTTTTTGCTTTTTCCTGCTCCTCTTAGCATGATAAAGAAGATTCAAAGAGAGTGAGATGCCAGCTCCTTTCATTCAGTCAGTAGCTTCAATCATTTCTGGACATTTTTCAATGGCAAAAATCAATGAATATTGTAAATGCACAAACAGTAATTTCTCCGCATTGCAAGGTGCAATTCTGAAATTTTTTGCTTTTTCCTGCTCCTCTTAGCATGATAAAGAAGATTCAAAGAGAGTGAGATGCCAGCTCCTTTCATTCAGTCAGTAGCTTCAATCATTTCTGGACGTTTTTCAATGGCAAAAATCAATGAATATTGTAAATGCACAAACAGTAATTTCTCCGCATTGCAAGGTGCAATTCTGAAATTTTTTGCTTTTTCCTGCTCCTCTTAGCATGATAAAGAAGATCCAAAGAGAGTGAGATGCCAGCTCCTTTCATTCAGTCAGTAGCTTCAAACATTTCTGGAATATGAATAACATGATGTTTTTCAATGGCAAAAATCAATGAATATTGTAAATGCACAAACAGTAATTTCTCCGCATTGCAAGGTGCAAGTCTGAAATTTTTTGCTTTTTCCTGCTCCTCTTAGCATGATAAAGAAGATTCAAAGAGAGTGAGATGCCAGCTACTTTCATTCAGTCAGTAGCTTCAATCATTTCTGGACGTTTTTCAATGGTAAAAATCAATGAATATTGTAAATGCACAAACAGTAATTTCTCCACATTGCAATGTGCAATTCTAAAATTTTTTGCTTTTTCCTGCTCCTCTTAGCATGATAAAGAAGATTCAAAGAGAGTGAGATGCCAGCTCCTTTCATTCAGTCAGTAGCTTCAAACATTTCTGGTATATGAATAACATGATGTTTTTCAATGGCAAAAATCAATGAATATTGTAAATGCACAAACAGTAATTTCTCCGCATTGCAAGGTGCAATTCTGAAATTTTTTGCTTTTTCCTGCTCCTCTTAGCATGATAAAGAAGATTCAAAGAGAGTGAGATGCCAACTCCTTTCATTCAGTCAGTAGCTTCAAACATTTCTGGTATATGAATAACATGATGTTTTTCAATGGCAAAAATCAATGAATATTGTAAATGCACAAACAGTAATTTCTCCGCATTGCAAGGTGCAATTCTGAAATTTTTTGCTTTTTCCTGCTCCTCTTAGCATGATAAAGAAGATTCAAAGAGAGTGAGGTGCCAGCTCCTTTCATTCAGTCAGTAGCTTCAAACATTTCTGGTATATGAATAACATGTTTTTCAATGGCAAAAATCAATGAATATTGTAAATGCACAAACAGTAATTTCTCCGCATTGCAAGGTGCAATTCTGAAATTTTTTGCTTTTTCCTGCTCCTCTTAGCATGATAAAGAAGATTCAAAGAGAGTGAGATGCCAGCTCCTTTCATTCAATCAGTAGCTTCAATCATTTCTGGACGTTTTTCAATTGCAAAAATCAATGAATATTGTAAATGCACAAACAGTAATTTCTCCGCATTGCAAGGTGCAATTCTGAAATTTTTTGCTTTTTCCTGCTCCTCTTAGCATGATAAAGAAGATTCAAAGAGAGTGAGATGCCAGCTCCTTTCATTCAGTCAGTAGCTTCAATCATTTCTGGACGTTTTTCAATGGCAAAAATCAATGAATATTGTAAATGCACAAACAGTAATTTCTCCGCATTGCAAGGTGCAATTCTGAAATTTTTTGCTTTTTCCTGCTCCTCTTAGCATGATAAAGAAGATTCAAAGAGAGTGAGATGCCAGCACCTTTGATTCAGTCAGTAGCTTCAAACATTTCTGGTATATGAATAACATGATGTTTTTCAATGGCAAAAATCAATGAATATTGTAAATGCACAAACAGTAATTTCTCCACATTGCAAGGTGCAAGTCTGAAATTTTTTGCTTTTTCCTGCTCCTCTTAGCATGATAAAGAAGATTCAAAGAGAGTGAGATGCCAGCTACTTTCATTCAGTCAGTAGCTTCAATCATTTCTGGACGTTTTTCAATGGTAAAAATCAATGAATATTGTAAATGCACAAACAGTAATTTCTCCACATTGCAAGGTGCAATTCTGAAATTTTTTGCTTTTTCCTGCTCCTCTTAGCATGATAAAGAAGATTCAAAGAGAGTGAGATGCCAGCTCCTTTCATTCAGTCAGTAGCTTCAAACATTTCTGGTATATGAATAACATGATGTTTTTCAATGGCAAAAATCAATGAATATTGTAAATGCACAAACAGTAATTTCTCCGCATTGCAAGGTGCAAGTCTGAAATTTTTTGCTTTTTCCTGCTCCTCTTAGCATGATAAAGAAGATTCAAAGAGAGTGAGATGCCAGCTACTTTCATTCAGTCAGTAGCTTCAATCATTTCTGGACGTTTTTCAATGGTAAAAATCAATGAATATTGTAAATGCACAAACAGTAATTTCTCCACATTGCAAGGTGCAATTCTGAAATTTTTTGCTTTTTCCTGCTCCTCTTAGCATGATAAAGAAGATTCAAAGAGAGTGAGATGCCAGCTCCTTTCATTCAGTCAGTAGCTTCAAACATTTCTGGTATATGAATAACATGATGTTTTTCAATGGCAAAAATCAATGAATATTGTAAATGCACAAACAGTAATTTCTCCACATTGCAAGGTGCAATTCTGATATTTTTTGCTTTTTCCTGCTCCTCTTAGCATGATAAAGAAGATTCAAAGAGAGTGAGATGCCAGCTCCTTTCATTCAGTCAGTAGCTTCAAACATTTCTGGTATATGAATAACATGATGTTTTTCAATGGCAAAAATCAATGAATATTGTAAATGCACAAACAGTAATTTCTCCGCATTGCAAGGTGCAAGTCTGAAATTTTTTGCTTTTTCCTGCTCCTCTTAGCATGATAAAGAAGATTCAAAGAGAGTGAGATGCCAGCTACTTTCATTCAGTCAGTAGCTTCAATCATTTCTGGACGTTTTTCAATGGTAAAAATCAATGAATATTGTAAATGCACAAACAGTAATTTCTCCACATTGCAAGGTGCAATTCTGAAATTTTTTGCTTTTTCCTGCTCCTCTTAGCATGATAAAGAAGATTCAAAGAGAGTGAGATGCCAGCTCCTTTCATTCAGTCAGTAGCTTCAAACATTTCTGGTATATGAATAACATGATGTTTTTCAATGGCAAAAATCAATGAATATTGTAAATGCACAAACAGTAATTTCTCCACATTGCAAGGTGCAATTCTGAAATTTTTTGCTTTTTCCTGCTCCTCTTAGCATGATAAAGAAGATTCAAAGAGAGTGAGATGCCAGCTCCTTTCATTCAGTCAGTAGCTTCAAACATTTCTGGTATATGAATAACATGATGTTTTTCAATGGCAAAAATCAATGAATATTGTAAATGCACAAACAGTAATTTCTCCGCATTGCAAGGTGCAAGTCTGAAATTTTTTGCTTTTTCCTGCTCCTCTTAGCATGATAAAGAAGATTCAAAGAGAGTGAGATGCCAGCTACTTTCATTCAGTCAGTAGCTTCAATCATTTCTGGACGTTTTTCAATGGTAAAAATCAATGAATATTGTAAATGCACAAACAGTAATTTCTCCACATTGCAAGGTGCAATTCTGAAATTTTTTGCTTTTTCCTGCTCCTCTTAGCATGATAAAGAAGATTCAAAGAGAGTGAGATGCCAGATCCTTTCATTCAGTCAGTAGCTTCAAACATTTCTGGTATATGAATAACATGATGTTTTTCAATGGCAAAAATCAATGAATATTGTAAATGCACAAACAGTAATTTCTCCACATTGCAAGGTGCAATTCTGAAATTTTTTGCTTTTTCCTGCTCCTCTTAGCATGATAAAGAAGATTCAAAGAGAGTGAGATGCCAGCTCCTTTCATTCAGTCAGTAGCTTCAAACATT
Source organism: Phyllobates terribilis (assembly GCF_046119375.1). Taxonomy (NCBI): domain Eukaryota; kingdom Metazoa; phylum Chordata; class Amphibia; order Anura; family Dendrobatidae; genus Phyllobates; species Phyllobates terribilis. The sequence goes on from NW_027363292.1 coordinate 610,308, forward strand.
TCTGGTATATGAATAACATGATGTTTTTCAATGGCAAAAATCAATGAATATTGTAAATGCACAAACAGTAATTTCTCCGCATTGCAAGGTGCAAGTCTGAAATTTTTTGCTTTTTCCTGCTCCTCTTAGCATGATAAAGAAGATTCAAAGAGAGTGAGATGCCAGCTACTTTCATTCAGTCAGTAGCTTCAATCATTTCTGGACGTTTTTCAATGGTAAAAATCAATGAATATTGTAAATGCACAAACAGTAATTTCTCCACATTGCAAGGTGCAATTCTGAAATTTTTTGCTTTTTCCTGCTCCTCTTAGCATGATAAAGAAGATTCAAAGAGAGTGAGATGCCAGCTCCTTTCATTCAGTCAGTAGCTTCAAACATTTCTGGTATATGAATAACATGATGTTTTTCAATGGCAAAAATCAATGAATATTGTAAATGCACAAACAGTAATTTCTCCACATTGCAAGGTGCAATTCTGAAATTTTTTGCTTTTTCCTGCTCCTCTTAGCATGATAAAGAAGATTCAAAGAGAGTGAGATGCCAGCTCCTTTCATTCAGTCAGTAGCTTCAAACATTTCTGGTATATGAATAACATGATGTTTTTCAATGGCAAAAATCAATGAATATTGTAAATGCACAAACAGTAATTTCTCCGCATTGCAAGGTGCAATTCTGAAATTTTTTGCTTTTTCCTGCTCCTCTTAGCATGATAAAGAAGATTCAAAGAGAGTGAGATGCCAGCTCCTTTCATTCAGTCAGTAGCTTCAATCATTTCTGGACGTTTTTCAATGGCAAAAATCAATGAATATTGTAAATGCACAAACAGTAATTTCTCCGCATTGCAAGGTGCAATTCTGAAATTTTTTGCTTTTTCCTGCTCCTCTTAGCATGATAAAGAAGATTCAAAGAGAGTGAGATGTCAGCTCCTTTCATTCAGTCAGTAGCTTCAAACATTTCTGGTATATGAATAACATGATGTTTTTCAATGGCTAAAATCAATGAATATTGTAAATGCACAAACAGTAATTTCTCCGCATTGCAAGGTGCAATTCTGAAATTTTTTGCTTTTTCCTGCTCCTCTTAGCATGATAAAGAAGATTCAAAGAGAGTGAGATGCCAGCTCCTTTCATTCAGTCAGTAGCTTCAATCATTTCTGGACGTTTTTCAATGGCAAAAATCAATGAATATTGTAAATGCACAAACAGTAATTTCTCCGCATTGCAAGGTGCAATTCTGAAATTTTTTGCTTTTTCCTGCTCCTCTTAGCATGATAAAGAAGATTCAAAGAGAGTGAGATGCCAGCTCCTTTCATTCAGTCAGTAGCTTCAATCATTTCTGGACGTTTTTCAATGGCAAAAATCAATGAATATTGTAAATGCACAAACAGTAATTTCTCCGCATTGCAAGGTGCAATTCTGAAATTTTTTGCTTTTTCCTGCTCCTCTTAGCATGATAAAGAAGATTCAAAGAGAGTGAGATGCCAGCTCCTTTCATTCAGTCAGTAGCTTCAAACATTTCTGGAATATGAATAACATGATGTTTTTCAATGGCAAAAATCAATGAATATTGTAAATGCACAAACAGTAATTTCTCCGCATTGCAAGGTGCAAGTCTGAAATTTTTTGCTTTTTCCTGCTCCTCTTAGCATGATAAAGAAGATTCAAAGAGAGTGAGATGCCAGCTACTTTCATTCAGTCAGTAGCTTCAATCATTTCTGGACGTTTTTCAATGGTAAAAATCAATGAATATTGTAAATGCACAAACAGTAATTTCTCCACATTGCAAGGTGCAATTCTAAAATTTTTTGCTTTTTCCTGCTCCTCTTAGCATGATAAAGAAGATTCAAAGAGAGTGAGATGCCAGCTCCTTTCATTCAGTCAGTAGCTTCAAACATTTCTGGTATATGAATAACATGATGTTTTTCAATGGCAAAAATCAATGAATATTGTAAATGCACAAACAGTAATTTCTCCGCATTGCAAGGTGCAATTCTGAAATTTTTTGCTTTTTCCTGCTCCTCTTAGCATGATAAAGAAGATTCAAAGAGAGTGAGATGCCAACTCCTTTCATTCAGTCAGTAGCTTCAAACATTTCTGGTATATGAATAACATGATGTTTTTCAATGGCAAAAATCAATGAATATTGTAAATGCACAAACAGTAATTTCTCCGCATTGCAAGGTGCAATTCTGAAATTTTTTGCTTTTTCCTGCTCCTCTTAGCATGATAAAGAAGATTCAAAGAGAGTGAGGTGCCAGCTCCTTTCATTCAGTCAGTAGCTTCAAACATTTCTGGTATATGAATAACATGTTTTTCAATGGCAAAAATCAATGAATATTGTAAATGCACAAACAGTAATTTCTCCGCATTGCAAGGTGCAATTCTGAAATTTTTTGCTTTTTCCTGCTCCTCTTAGCATGATAAAGAAGATTCAAAGAGAGTGAGATGCCAGCTCCTTTCATTCAATCAGTAGCTTCAATCATTTCTGGACGTTTTTCAATGGCAAAAATCAATGAATATTGTAAATGCACAAACAGTAATTTCTCCGCATTGCAAGGTGCAATTCTGAAATTTTTTGCTTTTTCCTGCTCCTCTTAGCATGATAAAGAAGATTCAAAGAGAGTGAGATGCCAGCTCCTTTCATTCAGTCAGTAGCTTCAATCATTTCTGGACGTTTTTCAATGGCAAAAATCAATGAATATTGTAAATGCACAAACAGTAATTTCTCCGCATTGCAAGGTGCAATTCTGAAATTTTTTGCTTTTTCCTGCTCCTCTTAGCATGATAAAGAAGATTCAAAGAGAGTGAGATGCCAGCTCCTTTGATTCAGTCAGTAGCTTCAAACATTTCTGGTATATGAATAACATGATGTTTTTCAATGGCAAAAATCAATGAATATTGTAAATGCACAAACAGTAATTTCTCCGCATTGCAAGGTGCAAGTCTGAAATTTTTTGCTTTTTCCTGCTCCTCTTAGCATGATAAAGAAGATTCAAAGAGAGTGAGATGCCAGCTACTTTCATTCAGTCAGTAGCTTCAATCATTTCTGGACGTTTTTCAATGGTAAAAATCAATGAATATTGTAAATGCACAAACAGTAATTTCTCCACATTGCAAGGTGCAATTCTGAAATTTTTTGCTTTTTCCTGCTCCTCTTAGCATGATAAAGAAGATTCAAAGAGAGTGAGATGCCAGCTCCTTTCATTCAGTCAGTAGCTTCAAACATTTCTGGTATATGAATAACATGATGTTTTTCAAAGGCAAAAATCAATGAATATTGTAAATGCACAAACAGTAATTTCTCCGCATTGCAAGGTGCAAGTCTGAAATTTTTTGCTTTTTCCTGCTCCTCTTAGCATGATAAAGAAGATTCAAAGAGAGTGAGATGCCAGCTACTTTCATTCAGTCAGTAGCTTCAATCATTTCTGGACGTTTTTCAATGGTAAAAATCAATGAATATTGTAAATGCACAAACAGTAATTTCTCCACATTGCAAGGTGCAATTCTGAAATTTTTTGCTTTTTCCTGCTCCTCTTAGCATGATAAAGAAGATTCAAAGAGAGTGAGATGCCAGCTCCTTTCATTCAGTCAGTAGCTTCAAACATTTCTGGTATATGAATAACATGATGTTTTTCAATGGCAAAAATCAATGAATATTGTAAATGCACAAACAGTAATTTCTCCACATTGCAAGGTGCAATTCTGAAATTTTTTGCTTTTTCCTGCTCCTCTTAGCATGATAAAGAAGATTCAAAGAGAGTGAGATGCCAGCTCCTTTCATTCAGTCAGTAGCTTCAAACATTTCTGGTATATGAATAACATGATGTTTTTCAATGGCAAAAATCAATGAATATTGTAAATGCACAAACAGTAATTACTCCACATTGCAAGGTGCAATTCTGAAATTTTTTGCTTTTTCCTGCTCCTCTTAGCATGATAAAGAAGATTCAAAGAGAGTGAGATGCCAGCTCCTTTCATTCAGTCAGTAGCTTCAATCATTTCTGGACGTTTTTCAATGGCAAAAATCAATGAATATTGTAAATGCACAAACAGTAATTTCTCCGCATTGCAAGGTGCAATTCTGAAATTTTTTGCTTTTTCCTGCTCCTCTTAGCATGATAAAGAAGATTCAAAGAGAGTGAGATGTCAGCTCCTTTCATTCAGTCAGTAGCTTCAAACATTTCTGGTATATGAATAACATGATGTTTTTCAATGGCAAAAATCAATGAATATTGTAAATGCACAAACAGTAATTTCTCCGCATTGCAAGGTGCAATTCTGAAATTTTTTGCTTTTTCCTGCTCCTCTTAGCATGATAAAGAAGATTCAAAGAGAGTGAGATGCCAGCTCCTTTCATTCAGTCAGTAGCTTCAATCATTTCTGGACGTTTTTCAATGGCAAAAATCAATGAATATTGTAAATGCACAAACAGTAATTTCTCCGCATTGCAAGGTGCAATTCTGAAATTTTTTGCTTTTTCCTGCTCCTCTTAGCATGATAAAGAAGTTTCAAAGAGAGTGAGATGCCAGCTCCTTTCGTTCAGTCAGTAGCTTCAATCATTTCTGGACGTTTTTCAATGGCAAAAATCATTGAATATTATAAATGCACAAACAGTAATTTCTCCGCATTGCAAGGTGCAATTCTGAAATTTTTTACTTTTTCCTGCTCCTCTTAGCATGATAAAGAAGATTCAAAGAGAGTGAGATGCCAGCTCCTTTCATTCAGTCAGTAGCTTCAATCATTTCTGGTATATGAATAACATGATGTTTTTCAATGGCAAAAATCAATGAATATTGTAAATGCACAAACAGTAATTTCTCCGCATTGCAAGGTGCAATTCTGAAATTTTTTGCTTTTTCCTGCTCCTCTTAGCATGATAAAGAAGATTCAAAGAGAGTGAGATGCCAGCTCCTTTCATTCAGTCAGTAGCTTCAATCATTTCTGGACGTTTTTCAATGGCAAAAATCAATGAATATTGTAAATGCACAAACAGTAATTTCTCCGCATTGCAAGGTGCAATTCTGAAATTTTTTGCTTTTTCCTGCTCCTCTTAGCATGATAAACAAGATTCAAAGAGAGTGAGATGCCAGCTCCTTTCATTCAGTCATTAGCTTCAATCATTTCTGGACGTTTTTCAATGGCAAAAATCAATGAATATTGTAAATGCACAAACAGTAATTTCTCCGCATTGCAAGGTGCAATTCTGAAATTTTTTGCTTTTTCCTGCTCCTCTTAGCATGATAAAGAAGATTCAAAGAGAGTGAGATGCCAGCTCCTTTCATTCAGTCAGTAGCTTCAAACAATTCTTGTATATGAATAACATGATGTTTTTCAATGGCAAAAATCAATGAATATTGTAAATGCACAAACAGTAATTTCTCCGCATTGCAAGGTGCAAGTCTGAAATTTTTTGCTTTTTCCTGCTCCTCTTAGCATGATAAAGAAGATTCAAAGAGAGTGAGATGCCAGCTCCTTTCATTCAGTCAGTAGCTTCAATCATTTCTGGATGTTTTTCAATGGCAAAAATCAATGAATATTGTAAATGCACAAACTGTAATTTCTCCGTATTGCAAGGTGCAATTCTGAAATTTTTTGCTTTTTCCTGCTCCTCTTAGCATGATAAAGAAGATTCAAAGAGAGTGAGATGCCAGCTCCTTTCATTCAGTCAGTAGCTTCAATCATTTCTGGACGTTTTTCAATGGCAAAAATCAATGAATATTGTAAATGCACAAACAGTAATTTCTCCGCATTGCAAGGTGCAATTCTGAAATTTTTTGCTTTTTCCTGCTCCTCTTAGCATGATAAAGAAGATTCAAAGAGAGTGAGATGCCAGCTCCTTTCATTTAGTCAGTACCTTCAATCATTTCTGGACGTTTTTCAATGGCAAAAATCAATGAATATTGTAAATGCACAAACAGTAATTTCTCCGCATTGCAAGGTGCAATTCTGAAATTTTTTGCTTTTTCCCGCTCCTCTTAGCATGATAAAGAAGATTCAAAGAGAGTGAGGTGCCAGCTCCTTTCATTCAGTCAGTAGCTTCAAACATTTCTGGTATATGAATAACATGTTTTTCAATGGCAAAAATCAATGAATATTGTAAATGCACAAACAGTAATTTCTCCGCATTGCAAGGTGCAATTCTGAAATTTTTTGATTTTTCCTGCTCCTCTTAGCATGATAAAGAAGATTCAAAGAGAGTGAGATGCCAGCTCCTTTCATTCAGTCAGTAGCTTCAATCATTTCTGGACGTTTTTCAATGGCAAAAATCAATGAATATTGTAAATGCACAAACAGTAATTTCTCCGCATTGCAAGGTGCAATTCTGAAATTTTTTGCTTTTTCCTGCTCCTCTTAGCATGATAAAGAAGATTCAAAGAGAGTGAGATGCCAGCTCCTTTCATTCAGTCAGTAGCTTCAAACATTTCTGGTATATGAAAAACATGATGTTTTTCAATGGCAAAAATCAATGAATATTGTAAATGCACAAACAGTAATTTCTCCGCATTGCAAGGTGCAATTCTGAAATTTTTTGCTTTTTCCTGCTCCTCTTAGCATGATAAAGAAGATTCAAAGAGAGTGAGATGCCAGCTCCTTTCATTCAGTCAGTAGCTTCAAACATTTCTGGTATATGAATAACATGATGTTTTTCAATGGCAAAAATCAATGAATATTGTAAATGCACAAACAGTAATTTCTCCGCATTGCAAGGTGCAAGTCTGAAATTTTTTGCTTTTTCCTGCTCCTCTTAGCATGATAAAGAAGATTCAAAGAGAGTGAGATGCCAGCTACTTTCATTCAGTCAGTAGCTTCAATCATTTCTGGATGTTTTTCAATGGTAAAAATCAATGAATATTGTAAATGCACAAACAGTAATTTCTCCACATTGCAAGGTGCAATTCTGAATTTTTTTGCTTTTTCCTGCTCCTCTTAGCATGATAAAGAAGATTCAAAGAGAGTGAGATGCCAGCTCCTTTCATTCAGTCATTAGCTTCAAACATTTCTGGTATATGAATAACATGATGTTTTTCAATGGCAAAAATCAATGAATATTGTAAATGCACAAACAGTAATTTCTCCGCATTGCAAGGTGCAATTCTGAAATTTTTTGCTTTTTCCTGCTCCTCTTAGCATGATAAAGAAGATTCAAAGAGAGTGAGATGCCAGCTCCTTTCATTCAGTCAGTAGCTTCAATCATTTCTGGATGTTTTTCAATGGCAAAAATCAATGAATATTGTAAATGCACAAACTGTAATTTCTCCGCATTGCAAGGTGCAATTCTGAAATTTTTTGCTTTTTCCTGCTCCTCTTAGCATGATAAAGAAGATTCAAAGAGAGTGAGATGCCAGCTCCTTTCATTCAGTCAGTAGCTTCAATCATTTCTGGACATTTTTCAGTGGCAAAAATCAATGAATATTGTAAATGCACAAACAGTAATTTCTCCGCATTGCAAGGTGCAATTCTGAAATTTTTTGCTTTTTCCTGCTCCTCTTAGCATGATAAAGAAGATTCAAAGAGAGTGAGATGCCAGCTCCTTTCATTCAGTCAGTAGCTTCAATCATTTCTGGACGTTTTTCAATGGCAAAAATCAATGAATATTGTAAATGCACAAACAGTAATTTCTCCGCATTGCAAGGTGCAATTCTGAAATTTTTTGCTTTTTCCTGCTCCTCTTAGCATGATAAAGAAGATTCAAAGAGAGTGAGGTGCCAGCTCCTTTCATTCAGTCAGTAGCTTCAAACATTTCTGGTATATGAATAACATGTTTTTCAATGGCAAAAATCAATGAATATTGTAAATGCACAAACAGTAATTTCTCCGCATTGCAAGGTGCAATTCTGAAATTTTTTGATTTTTCCTGCTCCTCTTAGCATGATAAAGAAGATTCAAAGAGAGTGAGATGCCAGCTCCTTTCATTCAGTCAGTAGCTTCAATCATTTCTGGACGTTTTTCAATGGCAAAAATCAATGAATATTGTAAAAGCACAAACAGTAATTTCTCCGCATTGCAAGGTGCAATTCTGAAATTTTTTGCTTTTTCCTGCTCCTCTTAGCATGATAAAGAAGATTCAAAGAGAGTGAGATGCCAGCTCCTTTCATTCAGTCAGTAGCTTCAAACATTTCTGGTATATGAATAACATGATGTTTTTCAATGGCAAAAATCAATGAATATTGTAAATGCACAAACAGTAATTTCTCCGCATTGCAAGGTGCAATTCTGAAATTTTTTGCTTTTTCCTGCTCCTCTTAGCATGATAAAGAAGATTCAAAGAGAGTGAGATGCCAGCTCCTTTCATTCAGTCAGTAGCTTCAAACATTTCTGGTATATGAATAACATGATGTTTTTCAATGGCAAAAATCAATGAATATTGTAAATGCACAAACAGTAATTTCTCCGCATTGCAAGGTGCAAGTCTGAAATTTTTTGCTTTTTCCTGCTCCTCTTAGCATGATAAAGAAGATTCAAAGAGAGTGAGATGCCAGCTACTTTCATTCAGTCAGTAGCTTCAATCATTTCTGGACGTTTTTCAATGGTAAAAATCAATGAATATTGTAAATGCACAAACAGTAGATTCTCCACATTGCAAGGTGCAATTCTGAAATTTTTTGCTTTTTCCTGCTCCTCTTAGCATGATAAAGAAGATTCAAAGAGAGTGAGATGCCAGCTCCTTTCATTCAGTCAGTAGCTTCAAACATTTCTGGTATATGAATAACATGATGTTTTTCAATGGCAAAAATCAATGAATATTGTAAATGCACAATCAGTAATTTCTCCGCATTGCAAGGTGCAATTCTGAAATTTTTTGCTTTTTCCTGCTCCTCTTAGCATGATAAAGCAGATTCAAAGAGAGTGAGATGCCAGCTCCTTTCATTCAGTCAGTAGCTTCAATCATTTCTGGATGTTTTTCAATGGCAAAAATCAATGAATATGGTAAATGCACAAACTGTAATTTCTCCGCATTGCAAGGTGCAATTCTGAAATTTTTTGCTTTTTCCTGCTCCTCTTCGCATGATAAAGAAGATTCAAAGAGAGTGAGATGCCAGCTCCTTTCATTCAGTCAGTAGCTTCAATCATTTCTGGACGTTTTTCAGTGGCAAAAATCAATGAATATTGTAAATGCACAAACAGTAATTTCTCCGCATTGCAAGGTGCAATTCTGAAATTTTTTGCTTTTTCCTGCTCCTCTTAGCATGATAAAGAAGATTCAAAGAGAGTGAGATGCCAGCTCCTTTCATTCAGTCAGTACCTTCAATCATTTCTGGACGTTTTTCAATGGCAAAAATCAATGAATATTGTAAATGCACAAACAGTAATTTCTCCGCATTGCAAGGTGCAATTCTGAAATTTTTTGCTTTTTCCCGCTCCTCTTAGCATGATAAAGAAGATTCAAAGAGAGTGAGGTGCCAGCTCCTTTCATTCAGTCAGTAGCTTCAAACATTTCTGGTATATGAATAACATGTTTTTCAATGGCAAAAATCAATGAATATTGTAAATGCACAAACAGTAATTTCTCCACATTGCAAGGTGCAATTCTGAAATTTTTTGCTTTTTCCTGCTCCTCTTAGCATGATAAAGAAGATTCAAAGAGAGTGAGATGCCAGCTCCTTTCATTCAGTCAGTAGCTTCAAACATTTCTGGTATATGAATAACATGATGTTTTTCAATGGCAAAAATCAATGAATATTGTAAATGCACAAACAGTAATTTCTCCGCATTGCAAGGTGCAATTCTGAAATTTTTTGCTTTTTCCTGCTCCTCTTAGCATGATAAAGAAGATTCAAAGAGAGTGAGATGCCAGCTCCTTTCATTCAGTCAGTAGCTTCAAACATTTCTGGTATATGAATAACATGATGTTTTTCAATGGCAAAAATCAATGAATATTGTAAATGCACAAACAGTAATTTCTCCGCATTGCAAGGTGCAATTCTGAAATTTTTTGCTTTTTCCTGCTCCTCTTAGCATGATAAAGAAGATTCAAAAAGAGTGAGATGCCAGCTCCTTTCATTCAGTCAGTAGCTTCAATCATTTCTGGATGTTTTTCAATGGCAAAAATCAATGAATATTGTAAATGCACAAACAGTAATTTCTCCGCATTGCAAGGTGCAATTCTGAAATTTTTTGCTTTTTCCTGCTCCTCTTAGCATGATAAAGAAGATTCAAAGAGAGTGAGATGTCAGCTCCTTTCATTCAGTCAGTAGCTTCAAACATTTCTGGTATATGAATAACATGATGTTTTTCAATGGCAAAAATCAATGAATATTGTAAATGCACAAACAGTAATTTCTCCGCATTGCAAGGTGCAATTCTGAAATTTTTTGCTTTTTCCTGCTCCTCTTAGCATGATAAAGAAGATTCAAAGAGAGTGAGATGCCAGCTCCTTTCATTCAGTCAGTAGCTTCAATCATTTCTGGATGTTTTTCAATGGCAAAAATCAATGAATATTGTAAATGCACAAACAGTAATTTCTCCGCATTGCAAGGTGCAATTCTGAAATTTTTTGCTTTTTCCTGCTCCTCTTAGCATGATAAAGAAGATTCAAAGAGAGTGAGATGCCAGCTCCTTTCATTCAGTCAGTAGCTTCAAACATTTCTGGTATATGAATAACATGATGTTTTTCAATGGCAAAAATCAATGAATATTGTAAATGCACAAACAGTAATTTCTCCGCATTGCAAGGTGCAAGTCTGAAATTTTTTTGCTTTTTCCTGCTCCTCTTAGCATGATAAAGAAGATTCAAAGAGAGTGAGATGCCAGCTACTTTCATTCAGTCAGTAGCTTCAATCATTTCTGGACGTTTTTCAATGGTAAAAATCAATGAATATTGTAAATGCACAAACAGTAATTTCTCCACATTGCAAGGTGCAATTCTGAAATTTTTTGCTTTTTCCTGCTCCTCTTAGCATGATAAAGAAGATTCAAAGAGAGTGAGATGCCAGCTCCTTTCATTCAGTCAGTAGCTTCAAACATTTCTGGTATATGAATAACATGATGTTTTTCAATGGCAAAAATCAATGAATATTGTAAATGCACAAACAGTAATTTCTCCGCATTGCAAGGTGCAATTCTGAAATTTTTTGCTTTTTCCTGCTCCTCTTAGCATGATAAAGAAGATTCAAAGAGAGTGAGATGCCAGCTCCTTTCATTCAGTCAGTAGCTTCAAACATTTCTGGTATATGAATAACATGATGTTTTTCAATGGCAAAAATCAATGAATATTGTAAATGCACAAACAGTAATTTCTCCGCATTGCAAGGTGCAAGTCTGAAATTTTTTGCTTTTTCCTGCTCCTCTTAGCATGATAAAGAAGATTCAAAGAGAGTGAGATGCCAGCTACTTTCATTCAGTCAGTAGCTTCAATCATTTCTGGACGTTTTTCAATGGTAAAAATCAATGAATATTGTAAATGCACAAACAGTAATTTCTCCACATTGCAAGGTGCAATTCTGAAATTTTTTGCTTTTTCCTGCTCCTCTTAGCATGATAAAGAAGATTCAAAGAGAGTGAGATGCCAGCTCCTTTCATTCAGTCAGTAGCTTCAAACATTTCTGGTATATGAATAACATGATGTTTTTCAATGGCAAAAATCAATGAATATTGTAAATGCACAAACAGTAATTTCTCCGCATTGCAAGGTGCAATTCTGAAATTTTTTGCTTTTTCCTGCTCCTCTTAGCATGATAAAGAAGATTCAAAGAGAGTGAGATGCCAGCTCCTTTCATTCAGTCAGTAGCTTCAATCATTTCTGGATGTTTTTCAATGGCAAAAATCAATGAATATTGTAAATGCACAAACTGTAATTTCTCCGCATTGCAAGGTGCAATTCTGAAAATTTTTGCTTTTTCCTGCTCCTCTTAGCATGATAAAGATGATTCAAAGAGAGTGAGATGCCAGCTCCTTTCATTCAGTCAGTAGCTTCAATCATTTCTGGACGTTTTTCAATGGCAAAAACCAATGAATATTGTAAATGCACAAACAGTAATTTCTCCGCATTGCAAGGTGCAATTCTGAAATTTTTTGATTTTTCCTGCTCCTCTTAGCATGATAAAGAAGATTCAAAGAGAGTGAGATGCCAGCTCCTTTCATTCAGTCAGTACCTTCAATCATTTCTGGACGTTTTTCAATGGCAAAAATCAATGAATATTGTAAATGCACAAACAGTAATTTCTCCGCATTGCAAGGTGCAATTCTGAAATTTTTTGCTTTTTCCCGCTCCTCTTAGCATGATAAAGAAGATTCAAAGAGAGTGAGGTGCCAGCTCCTTTCATTCAGTCAGTAGCTTCAAACATTTCTGGTATATGAATAACATGTTTTTCAATGGCAAAAATCAATGAATATTGTAAATGCACAAACAGTAATTTCTCCGCATTGCAAGGTGCAATTCTGAAATTTTTTGCTTTTTCCTGCTCCTCTTAGCATGATAAAGAAGATTCAAAGAGAGTGAGATGCCAGCTCCTTTCATTCAGTCAGTAGCTTCAATCATTTCTGGACGTTTTTCAATGGCAAAAATCAATGAATATTGTAAATGCACAAACAGTAATTTCTCCGCATTGCAAGGTGCAATTCTGAAATTTTTTGCTTTTTCCTGCTCCTCTTAGCATGATAAAGAATATTCAAAGAGAGTGAGATGTCAGCTCCTTTCATTCAGTCAGTAGCTTCAAACATTTCTGGTACATGAATAACATGATGTTTTTCAATGGCAAAAATCAATGAATATTGTAAATGCACAAACAGTAATTTCTCCGCATTGCAAGGTGCAATTCTGAAATTTTTTGCTTTTTCCTGCTCCTCTTAGCATGATAAAGAAGATTCAAAGAGAGTGAGATGCCAGCTCCTTTCATTCAGTCAGTAGCTTCAATCATTTCTGGATGTTTTTCAATGGCAAAAATCAATGAATATTGTAAATGCACAAACAGTAATTTCTCCGCATTGCAAGGTGCAATTCTGAAATTTTTTGCTTTTTCCTGCTCCTCTTAGCATGATAAAGAAGATTCAAAGAGAGTGAGATGCCAGCTCCTTTCGTTCAGTCAGTAGCTTCAATCATTTCTGGACGTTTTTCAATGGCAAAAATCATTGAATATTATAAATGCACAAACAGTAATTTCTCCGCATTGCAAGGTGCAATTCTGAAATTTTTTGCTTTTTCCCGCTCCTCTTAGCATGATAAAGAAGATTCAAAGAGAGTGAGGTGCCAGCTCCTTTCATTCAGTCAGTAGCTTCAAACATTTCTGGTATATGAAAAACATGTTTTTCAATGGCAAAAATCAATGAATATTGTAAATGCACAAACAGTAATTTCTCCGCATTGCAAGGTGCAATTCTGAAATTTTTTGCTTTTTCCTGCTCCTCTTAGCATGATAAAGAAGATTCAAAGAGAGTGAGATGCCAGCTCCTTTCATTCAGTCAGTAGCTTCAATCATTTCTGGACGTTTTTCAATGGCAAAAATCAATGAATATTGTAAATGCACAAACAGTAATTTCTCCGCATTGCAAGGTGCAATTCTGAAATTTTTTGCTTTTTCCTGCTCCTCTTAGCATGATAAAGAAGATTCAAAGAGAGTGAGATGTCAGCTCCTTTCATTCAGTCAGTAGCTTCAAACATTTCTGGTATATGAATAACATGATGTTTTTCAATGGCAAAAATCAATGAATATTGTAAATGCACAAACAGTAATTTCTCCGCATTGCAAGGTGCAATTCTGAAATTTTTTGCTTTTTCCTGCTCCTCTTAGCATGATAAAGAAGATTCAAAGAGAGTGAGATGCCAGCTCCTTTCGTTCAGTCAGTAGCTTCAATCATTTCTGGACGTTTTTCAATGGCAAAAATCATTGAATATTATAAATGCACAAACAGTAATTTCTCCGCATTGCAAGGTGCAATTCTGAAATTTTTTACTTTTTCCTGCTCCTCTTAGCATGATAAAGAAGATTCAAAGAGAGTGAGATGCCAGCTCCTTTCATTCAGTCAGTAGCTTCAATCATTTCTGGTATATGAATAACATGATGTTTTTCAATGGCAAAAATCAATGAATATTGTAAATGCACAAACAGTAATTTCTCCGCATTGCAAGGTGCAATTCTGAAATTTTTTGCTTTTTCCTGCTCCTCTTAGCATGATAAAGAAGATTAAAAGAGAGTGAGATGCCAGCTCCTTTCATTCAGTCAGTAGCTTCAAACATTTCTGGTATATGAATAACATGATGTTTTTCAATGGCAAAAATCAATGAATATTGTAAATGCACAAACAGTAATTTCTCCGCATTGCAAGGTGCAAGTCTGAAATTTTTTGCTTTTTCCTGCTCCTCTTAGCATGATAAAGAAGATTCAAAGAGAGTGAGATGCCAGCTACTTTCATTCAGTCAGTAGCTTCAATCATTTCTGGACGTTTTTCAATGGTAAAAATCAATGAATATTGTAAATGCACAAACAGTAATTTCTCCACATTGCAAGGTGCAATTCTGAAATTTTTTGCTTTTTCCTGCTCCTCTTAGCATGATAAAGAAGATTCAAAGAGAGTGAGATGCCAGCTCCTTTCATTCAGTCAGTAGCTTCAAACATTTCTGGTATATGAATAACATGATGTTTTTCAATGGCAAAAATCAATGAATATTGTAAATGCACAAACAGTAATTTCTCCGCATTGCAAGGTGCAATTCTGAAATTTTTTGCTTTTTCCTGCTCCTCTTAGCATGATAAAGAAGATTCAAAGAGAGTGAGATGCCAGCTCCTTTCATTCAGTCAGTAGCTTCAAACATTTCTGGTATATGAATAACATGATGTTTTTCAATGGCAAAAATCAATGAATATTGTAAATGCACAAACAGTAATTTCTCCGCATTGCAAGGTGCAAGTCTGAAATTTTTTGCTTTTTCCTGCTCCTCTTAGCATGATAAAGAAGATTCAAAGAGAGTGAGATGCCAGCTACTTTCATTCAGTCAGTAGCTTCAATCATTTCTGGACGTTTTTCAATGGTAAAAATCAATGAATATTGTAAATGCACAAACAGTAATTTCTCCACATTGCAAGGTGCAATTCTGAAATTTTTTGCTTTTTCCTGCTCCTCTTAGCATGATAAAGAAGATTCAAAGAGAGTGAGATGCCAGCTCCTTTCATTCAGTCAGTAGCTTCAATCATTTCTGGATGTTTTTCAATGGCAAAAATCAATGAATATTGTAAATGCACAAACTGTAATTTCTCCGCATTGCAAGGTGCAATTCTGAAATTTTTTGCTTTTTCCTGCTCCTCTTAGCATGATAAAGAAGATTCAAAGAGAGTGAGATGCCAGCTCCTTTCATTCAGTCAGTAGCTTCAATCATTTCTGGACGTTTTTCAATGGCAAAAACCAATGAATATTGTAAATGCACAAACAGTAATTTCTCCGCATTGCAAGGTGCAATTCTGAAATTTTTTGCTTTTTCCTGCTCCTCTTGGCATGATAAAGAAGATTCAAAGAGAGTGAGATGCCAGCTCCTTTCATTCAGTCAGTACCTTCAATCATTTCTGGACGTTTTTCAATGGCAAAAATCAATGAATATTGTAAATGCACAAACAGTA
Source organism: Phyllobates terribilis (assembly GCF_046119375.1). NCBI lineage: Eukaryota > Metazoa > Chordata > Amphibia > Anura > Dendrobatidae > Phyllobates > Phyllobates terribilis. The sequence goes on from NW_027363292.1 coordinate 625,855, forward strand.
ATTTCTCCGCATTGCAAGGTGCAATTCTGAAATTTTTTGCTTTTTCCTGCTCCTCTTAGCATGATAAAGAAGATTCAAAGAGAGTGAGATGCCAGCTCCTTTCATTCAGTCAGTAGCTTCAAACATTTCTGGTATATGAATAACATGATGTTTTTCAATGGCAAAAATCAATGAATATTGTAAATGCACAAACAGTAATTTCTCCGCATTGCAAGGTGCAATTCTGAAATTTTTTGCTTTTTCCTGCTCCTCTTAGCATGATAAAGAAGATTCAAAGAGAGTGAGATGCCAGCTCTTTTCATTCAGTCAGTAGCTTCAATCATTTCTGGATGTTTTTCAATGGCAAAAATCAATGAATATTGTAAATGCACAAACAGTAATTTCTCCGCATTGCAAGGTGCAATTCTGAAATTTTTTGCTTTTTCCTGCTCCTCTTAGCATGATAAAGAAGATTCAAAGAGAGTGTGATGTCAGCTCCTTTCATTCAGTCAGTAGCTTCAAACATTTCTGGTATATGAATAACATGATGTTTTTCAATGGCAAAAATCAATGAATATTGTAAATGCACAAACAGTAATTTCTCCGCATTGCAAGGTGCAATTCTGAAATTTTTTGCTTTTTCCTGCTCCTCTTAGCATGATAAAGAAGATTCAAAGAGAGTGAGATGCCAGCTCCTTTCATTCAGTCAGTAGCTTCAATCATTTCTGGATGTTTTTCAATGGCAAAAATCAATGAATATTGTAAATGCACAAACAGTAATTTCTCCGCATTGCAAGGTGCAATTCTGAAATTTTTTGCTTTTTACTGCTCCTCTTAGCATGATAAAGAAGATTCAAAGAGAGTGAGATGCCAGCTCCTTTCATTCAGTCAGTAGCTTCAAACATTTCTGGTATATGAATAACATGATGTTTTTCAATGGCAAAAATCAATGAATATTGTAAATGCACAAACAGTAATTTCTCCGCATTGCAAGGTGCAAGTCTGAAATTTTTTGCTTTTTCCTGCTCCTCTTAGCATGATAAAGAAGATTCAAAGAGAGTGAGATGCCAGCTACTTTCATTCAGTCAGTAGCTTCAATCATTTCTGGACGTTTTTCAATGGTAAAAATCAATGAATATTGTAAATGCACAAACAGTAATTTCTCCGCATTGCAAGGTGCAATTCTGAAATTTTTTGCTTTTTCCTGCTCCTCTTAGCATGATAAAGAAGATTCAAAGAGAGTGAGATGTCAGCTCCTTTCATTCAGTCAGTAGCTTCAAACATTTCTGGTATATGAATAACATGATGTTTTTCAATGGCAAAAATCAATGAATATTGTAAATGCACAAACAGTAATTTCTCCGCATTGCAAGGTGCAATTCTGAAATTTTTTGCTTTTTCCTGCTCCTCTTAGCATGATAAAGAAGATTCAAAGAGAGTGAGATGCCAGCTCCTTTCGTTCAGTCAGTAGCTTCAATCATTTCTGGACGTTTTTCAATGGCAAAAATCATTGAATATTATAAATGCACAAACAGTAATTTCTCCGCATTGCAAGGTGCAATTCTGAAATTTTTTGCTTTTTCCCGCTCCTCTTAGCATGATAAAGAAGATTCAAAGAGAGTGAGGTGCCAGCTCCTTTCATTCAGTCAGTAGCTTCAAACATTTCTGGTATATGAATAACATGTTTTTCAATGGCAAAAATCAATGAATATTGTAAATGCACAAACAGTAATTTCTCCGCATTGCAAGGTGCAATTCTGAAATTTTTTGCTTTTTCCTGCTCCTCTTAGCATGATAAAGAAGATTCAAAGAGAGTGAGATGCCAGCTCCTTTCATTCAGTCAGTAGCTTCAATCATTTCTGGACGTTTTTCAATGGCAAAAATCAATGAATATTGTAAATGCACAAACAGTAATTTCTCCGCATTGCAAGGTGCAATTCTGAAATTTTTTGCTTTTTCCTGCTCCTCTTAGCATGATAAAGAAGATTCAAAGAGAGTGAGATGTCAGCTCCTTTCATTCAGTCAGTAGCTTTAAACATTTCTGGTATATGAATAACATGATGTTTTTCAATGGCAAAAATCAATGAATATTGTAAATGCACAAACAGTAATTTCTCCGCATTGCAAGGTGCAATTCTGAAATTTTTTGCTTTTTCCTGCTCCTCTTAGCATGATAAAGAAGATTCAAAGAGAGTGAGATGCCAGCTCCTTTCATTCAGTCAGTAGCTTCAATCATTTCTGGATGTTTTTCAATGGCAAAAATCAATGAATATTGTAAATGCACAAACAGTAATTTCTCCGCATTGCAAGGTGCAATTCTGAAATTTTTTGCTTTTTCCTGCTCCTCTTAGCATGATAAAGAAGATTCAAAGAGAGTGAGATGCCAGCTCCTTTCGTTCAGTCAGTAGCTTCAATCATTTCTGGACGTTTTTCAATGGCAAAAATCATTGAATATTATAAATGCACAAACAGTAATTTCTCCGCATTGCAAGGTGCAATTCTGAAATTTTTTACTTTTTCCTGCTCCTCTTAGCATGATAAAGAAGATTCAAAGAGAGTGAGATGCCAGCTCCTTTCATTCAGTCAGTAGCTTCAAACATTTCTGGTATATGAATAACATGATGTTTTTCAATGGCAAAAATCAATGAATATTGTAAATGCACAAACAGTAATTTCTCCGCATTGCAAGGTGCAAGTCTGAAATTTTTTGCTTTTTCCTGCTCCTCTTAGCATGATAAAGAAGATTCAAAGAGAGTGAGATGCCAGCTACTTTCATTCAGTCAGTAGCTTCAATCATTTCTGGACGTTTTTCAATGGTAAAAATCAATGAATATTGTAAATGCACAAACAGTAATTTCTCCACATTGCAAGGTGCAATTCTGAAATTGTTTGCTTTTTCCTGCTCCTCTTAGCATGATAAAGAAGATTCAAAGAGAGTGAGATGCCAGCTCCTTTCATTCAGTCAGTAGCTTCAAACATTTCTGGTATATGAATAACATGATGTTTTTCAATGGCAAAAATCAATGAATATTGTAAATGCACAAACAGTAATTTCTCCGCATTGCAAGGTGCAATTCTGAAATTTTTTGCTTTTTCCTGCTCCTCTTAGCATGATAAAGAAGATTCAAAGAGAGTGAGATGCCTGCTCCTTTCATTCAGTCAGTAGCTTCAAACATTTCTGGTATATGAATAACATGATGTTTTTCAATGGCAAAAATCAATGAATATTGTAAATGCACAAACAGTAATTTCTCCGCATTGCAAGGTGCAAGTCTGAAATTTTTTGCTTTTTCCTGCTCCTCTTAGCATGATAAAGAAGATTCAAAGAGAGTGAGATGCCAGCTACTTTCATTCAGTCAGTAGCTTCAATCATTTCTGGACGTTTTTCAATGGTAAAAATCAATGAATATTGTAAATGCACAAACAGTAATTTCTCCACATTGCAAGGTGCAATTCTGAAATTTTTTGCTTTTTCCTGCTCCTCTTAGCATGATAAAGAAGATTCAAAGAGAGTGAGATGCCAGCTCCTTTCATTCAGTCAGTAGCTTCAAACATTTCTGGTATATGAATAACATGATGTTTTTCAATGGCAAAAATCAATGAATATTGTAAATGCACAAACAGTAATTTCTCCGCATTGCAAGGTGCAATTCTGAAATTTTTTGCTTTTTCCTGCTCCTCTTAGCATGATAAAGAAGATTCAAAGAGAGTGAGATGTCAGCTCCTTTCATTCAGTCAGTAGCTTCAAACATTTCTGGTATATGAATAACATGATGTTTTTCAATGGCAAAAATCAATGAATATTGTAAATGCACAAACAGTAATTTCTCCGCATTGCAAGGTGCAATTCTGAAATTTTTTGCTTTTTCCTGCTCCTCTTAGCATGATAAAGAAGATTCAAAGAGAGTGAGATGCCAGCTCCTTTCGTTCAGTCAGTAGCTTCAATCATTTCTGGACGTTTTTCAATGGCAAAAATCATTGAATATTATAAATGCACAAACAGTAATTTCTCCGCATTGCAAGGTGCAATTCTGAAATTTTTTGCTTTTTCCCGCTCCTCTTAGCATGATAAAGAAGATTCAAAGAGAGTGAGGTGCCAGCTCCTTTCATTCAGTCAGTAGCTTCAAACATTTCTGGTATATGAATAACATGTTTTTCAATGGCAAAAATCAATGAATATTGTAAATGCACAAACAGTAATTTCTCCGCATTGCAAGGTGCAATTCTGAAATTTTTTGCTTTTTCCTGCTCCTCTTAGCATGATAAAGAAGATTCAAAGAGAGTGAGATGCCAGCTCCTTTCATTCAGTCAGTAGCTTCAATCATTTCTGGACGTTTTTCAATGGCAAAAATCAATGAATATTGTAAATGCACAAACAGTAATTTCTCCGCATTGCAAGGTGCAATTCTGAAATTTTTTGCTTTTTCCTGCTCCTCTTAGCATGATAAAGAAGATTCAAAGAGAGTGAGATGTCAGCTCCTTTCATTCAGTCAGTAGCTTCAAACATTTCTGGTATATGAATAACATGATGTTTTTCAATGGCAAAAATCAATGAATATTGTAAATGCACAAACAGTAATTTCTCCGCATTGCAAGGTGCAATTCTGAAATTTTTTGCTTTTTCCTGCTCCTCTTAGCATGATAAAGAAGATTCAAAGAGAGTGAGATGCCAGCTCCTTTCATTCAGTCAGTAGCTTCAATCATTTCTGGATGTTTTTCAATGGCAAAAATCAATGAATATTGTAAATGCACAAACAGTAATTTCTCCGCATTGCAAGGTGCAATTCTGAAATTTTTTGCTTTTTCCTGCTCCTCTTAGCATGATAAAGAAGATTCAAAGAGAGTGAGATGCCAGCTCCTTTCGTTCAGTCAGTAGCTTCAATCATTTCTGGACGTTTTTCAATGGCAAAAATCATTGAATATTATAAATGCACAAACAGTAATTTCTCCGCATTGCAAGGTGCAATTCTGAAATTTTTTACTTTTTCCTGCTCCTCTTAGCATGATAAAGAAGATTCAAAGAGAGTGAGATGCCAGCTCCTTTCATTCAGTCAGTAGCTTCAAACATTTCTGGTATATGAATAACATGATGTTTTTCAATGGCAAAAATCAATGAATATTGTAAATGCACAAACAGTAATTTCTCCGCATTGCAAGGTGCAAGTCTGAAATTTTTTGCTTTTTCCTGCTCCTCTTAGCATGATAAAGAAGATTCAAAGAGAGTGAGATGCCAGCTACTTTCATTCAGTCAGTAGCTTCAATCATTTCTGGACGTTTTTCAATGGTAAAAATCAATGAATATTGTAAATGCACAAACAGTAATTTCTCCACATTGCAAGGTGCAATTCTGAAATTGTTTGCTTTTTCCTGCTCCTCTTAGCATGATAAAGAAGATTCAAAGAGAGTGAGATGCCAGCTCCTTTCATTCAGTCAGTAGCTTCAAACATTTCTGGTATATGAATAACATGATGTTTTTCAATGGCAAAAATCAATGAATATTGTAAATGCACAAACAGTAATTTCTCCGCATTGCAAGGTGCAATTCTGAAATTTTTTGCTTTTTCCTGCTCCTCTTAGCATGATAAAGAAGATTCAAAGAGAGTGAGATGCCAGCTCCTTTCATTCAGTCAGTAGCTTCAATCATTTCTGGATGTTTTTCAATGGCAAAAATCAATGAATATTGTAAATGCACAAACTGTAATTTCTCCGCATTGCAAGGTGCAATTCTGAAATTTTTTGCTTTTTCCTGCTCCTCTTAGCATGATAAAGAAGATTCAAAGAGAGTGAGATGCCAGCTCCTTTCATTCAGTCAGTAGCTTCAATCATTTCTGGACGTTTTTCAATGGCAAAAACCAATGAATATTGTAAATGCACAAACAGTAATTTCTCCGCATTGCAAGGTGCAATTCTGAAATTTTTTGCTTTTTCCTGCTCCTCTTAGCATGATAAAGAAGATTCAAAGAGAGTGAGATGCCAGCTCCTTTCATTCAGTCAGTACCTTCAATCATTTCTGGACGTTTTTCAATGGCAAAAATCAATGAATATTGTAAATGCACAAACAGTAATTTCTCCGCATTGCAAGGTGCAATTCTGAAATTTTTTGCTTTTTCCTGCTCCTCTTAGCATGATAAAGAAGATTCAAAGAGAGTGAGATGCCAGCTCCTTTCATTCAGTCAGTAGCTTCAAACATTTCTGGTATATGAATAACATGATGTTTTTCAATGGCAAAAATCAATGAATATTGTAAATGCACAAACAGTAATTTCTCCGCATTGCAAGGTGCAATTCTGAAATTTTTTGCTTTTTCCTGCTCCTCTTAGCATGATAAAGAAGATTCAAAGAGAGTGAGATGCCAGCTCTTTTCATTCAGTCAGTAGCTTCAATCATTTCTGGATGTTTTTCAATGGCAAAAATCAATGAATATTGTAAATGCACAAACAGTAATTTCTCCGCATTGCAAGGTGCAATTCTGAAATTTTTTGCTTTTTCCTGCTCCTCTTAGCATGATAAAGAAGATTCAAAGAGAGTGTGATGTCAGCTCCTTTCATTCAGTCAGTAGCTTCAAACATTTCTGGTATATGAATAACATGATGTTTTTCAATGGCAAAAATCAATGAATATTGTAAATGCACAAACAGTAATTTCTCCGCATTGCAAGGTGCAATTCTGAAATTTTTTGCTTTTTCCTGCTCCTCTTAGCATGATAAAGAAGATTCAAAGAGAGTGAGATGCCAGCTCCTTTCATTCAGTCAGTAGCTTCAATCATTTCTGGATGTTTTTCAATGGCAAAAATCAATGAATATTGTAAATGTACAAACAGTAATTTCTCCGCATTGCAAGGTGCAATTCTGAAATTTTTTGCTTTTTCCTGCTCCTCTTAGCATGATAAAGAAGATTCAAAGAGAGTGAGATGCCAGCTCCTTTCATTCAGTCAGTAGCTTCAAACATTTCTGGTATATGAATAACATGATGTTTTTCAATGGCAAAAATCAATGAATATTGTAAATGCACAAACAGTAATTTCTCCGCATTGCAAGGTGCAAGTCTGAAATTTTTTGCTTTTTCCTGCTCCTCTTAGCATGATAAAGAAGATTCAAAGAGAGTGAGATGCCAGCTACTTTCATTCAGTCAGTAGCTTCAATCATTTCTGGACATTTTTCAATGGTAAAAATCAATGAATATTGTAAATGCACAAACAGTAATTTCTCCACATTGCAAGGTGCAATTCTGAAATTTTTTGCTTTTTCCTGCTCCTCTTAGCATGATAAAGAAGATTCAAAGAGAGTGAGATGCCAGCTCCTTTCATTCAGTCAGTAGCTTCAAACATTTCTGGTATATGAATAACATGATGTTTTTCAATGGCAAAAATCAATGAATATTGTAAATGCACAAACAGTAATTTCTCCGCATTGCAAGGTGCAATTCTGAAATTTTTTGCTTTTTCCTGCTCCTCTTAGCATGATAAAGAAGATTCAAAGAGAGTGAGATGCCAGCTCTTTTCATTCAGTCAGTAGCTTCAATCATTTCTGGATGTTTTTCAATGGCAAAAATCAATGAATATTGTAAATGCACAAACAGTAATTTCTCCGCATTGCAAGGTGCAATTCTGAAATTTTTTGCTTTTTCCTGCTCCTCTTAGCATGATAAAGAAGATTCAAAGAGAGTGTGATGTCAGCTCCTTTCATTCAGTCAGTAGCTTCAAACATTTCTGGTATATGAATAACATGATGTTTTTCAATGGCAAAAATCAATGAATATTGTAAATGCACAAACAGTAATTTCTCCGCATTGCAAGGTGCAATTCTGAAATTTTTTGCTTTTTCCTGCTCCTCTTAGCATGATAAAGAAGATTCAAAGAGAGTGAGATGCCAGCTCCTTTCATTCAGTCAGTAGCTTCAATCATTTCTGGATGTTTTTCAATGGCAAAAATCAATGAATATTGTAAATGCACAAACTGTAATTTCTCCGCATTGCAAGGTGCAATTCTGAAATTTTTTGCTTTTTCCTGCTCCTCTTAGCATGATAAAGAAGATTCAAAGAGAGTGAGATGCCAGCTCCTTTCATTCAGTCAGTAGCTTCAATCATTTCTGGACGTTTTTCAGTGGCAAAAATCAATGAATATTGTAAATGCACAAACAGTAATTTCTCCGCATTGCAAGGTGCAATTCTGAAATTTTTTGCTTTTTCCTGCTCCTCTTAGCATGATAAAGAAGATTCAAAGAGAGTGAGATGCCAGCTCCTTTCATTCAGTCAGTACCTTCAATCATTTCTGGACGTTTTTCAATGGCAAAAATCAATGAATATTGTAAATGCACAAACAGTAATTTCTCCACATTGCAAGGTGCAATTCTGAAATTTTTTGCTTTTTCCCGCTCCTCTTAGCATGATAAAGAAGATTCAAAGAGAGTGAGGTGCCAGCTCCTTTCATTCAGTCAGTAGCTTCAAACATTTCTGGTATATGAATAACATGTTTTTCAATGGCAAAAATCAATGAATATTGTAAATGCACAAACAGTAATTTCTCCGCATTGCAAGGTGCAATTCTGAAATTTTTTGATTTTTCCTGCTCCTCTTAGCATGATAAAGAAGATTCAAAGAGAGTGAGATGCCAGCTCCTTTCATTCAGTCAGTAGCTTCAATCATTTCTGGACGTTTTTCAATGGCAAAAATTAATGAAGATTGTAAATGCACAAACAGTAATTTCTCCGCATTGCAAGGTGCAATTCTGAAATTTTTTGCTTTTTCCTGCTCCTCTTAGCATGATAAAGAAGATTCAAAGAGAGTGAGATGCCAGCTCCTTTCATTCAGTCAGTAGCTTCAATCATTTCTGGACGTTTTTCAATGGCATAAATCAATGAATATTGTAAATGCACAAACAGTAATTTCTCCGCATTGCTAGGTGCAATTCTGAAATTTTTTGCTTTTTCCTGCTCCTCTTAGCATGATAAAGAAGATTCAAAGAGAGTGAGATGCCAGCTCCTTTCATTCAGTCAGTAGCTTCAAACATTTCTGGTATATGAATAACATGATGTTTTTCAATGGCAAAAATCAATGAATATTGTAAATGCACAAACAGTAATTTCTCCGCATTGCAAGGTGCAAGTCTGAAATTTTTTGCTTTTTCCTGCTCCTCTTAGCATGATAAAGAAGATTCAAAGAGAGTGAGATGCCAGTTACTTTCATTCAGTCAGTAGCTTCAATCATTTCTGGACGTTTTTCAATGGTAAAAATCAATGAATATTGTAAATGCACAAACAGTAATTTCTCCACATTGCAAGGTGCAATTCTGAAATTTTTTGCTTTTTCCTGCTCCTCTTAGCATGATAAAGAAGATTCAAAGAGAGTGAGATGCCAGCTCCTTTCATTCAGTCAGTAGCTTCAAACATTTCTGGTATATGAATAACATGATGTTTTTCAATGGCAAAAATCAATGAATATTGTAAATGCACAAACAGTAATTTCTCCGCATTGCAAGGTGCAATTCTGAAATTTTTTGCTTTTTCCTGCTCCTCTTAGCATGATAAAGAAGATTCAAAGAGAGTGAGATGCCAGCTCCTTTCATTCAGTCAGTAGCTTCAAACATTTCTGGTATATGAATAACATGATGTTTTTCAATGGCAAAAATCAATGAATATTGTAAATGCACAAACAGTAATTTCTCCGCATTGCAAGGTGCAATTCTGAAATTTTTTGCTTTTTCCTGCTCCTCTTAGCATGATAAAGAAGATTCAAAGAGAGTGAGATGCCAGCTCCTTTCATTCAGTCAGTAGCTTCAATCATTTCTGGATGTTTTTCAATGGCAAAAATCAATGAATATTGTAAATGCACAAACAGTAATTTCTCCGCATTGCAAGGTGCAATTCTGAAATTTTTTGCTTTTTCCTGCTCCTCTTAGCATGATAAAGAAGATTCAAAGAGAGTGAGATGTCAGCTCCTTTCATTCAGTCAGTAGCTTCAAACATTTCTGGTATATGAATAACATGATGTTTTTCAATGGCAAAAATCAATGAATATTGTAAATGCACAAACAGTAATTTCTCCGCATTGCAAGGTGCAATTCTGAAATTTTTTGCTTTTTCCTGCTCCTCTTAGCATGATAAAGAAGATTCAAAGAGAGTGAGATGCCAGCTCCTTTCATTCAGTCAGTAGCTTCAATCATTTCTGGATGTTTTTCAATGGCAAAAATCAATGAATATTGTAAATGCACAAACAGTAATTTCTCCGCATTGCAAGGTGCAATTCTGAAATTTTTTGCTTTTTCCTGCTCCTCTTAGCATGATAAAGAAGATTCAAAGAGAGTGAGATGCCAGCTCCTTTCGTTCAGTCAGTAGCTTCTATCATTTCTGGACGTTTTTCAATGGCAAAAATCATTGAATATTATAAATGCACAAACAGTAATTTCTCCGCATTGCAAGGTGCAATTCTGAAATTTTTTACTTTTTCCTGCTCCTCTTAGCATGATAAAGAAGATTCAAAGAGAGTGAGATGCCAGCTCCTTTCATTCAGTCAGTAGCTGCAATCATTTCTGGTATATGAATAACATGATGTTTTTCAATGGCAAAAATCAATGAATATTGTAAATGCACAAACAGTAATTTCTCCGCATTGCAAGGTGCAATTCTGAAATTTTTTGCTTTTTCCTGCTCCTCTTAGCATGATAAAGAAGATTCAAAGAGAGTGAGATGCCAGCTCCTTTCATTCAGTCAGTAGCTTCAAACATTTCTGGTATATGAATAACATGATGTTTTTCAATGGCAAAAATCAATGAATATTGTAAATGCACAAACAGTAATTTCTCCGCATTGCAAGGTGCAAGTCTGAAATTTTTTTGCTTTTTCCTGCTCCTCTTAGCATGATAAAGAAGATTCAAAGAGAGTGAGATGCCAGCTACTTTCATTCAGTCAGTAGCTTCAATCATTTCTGGACGTTTTTCAATGGTAAAAATCAATGAATATTGTAAATGCACAAACAGTAATTTCTCCGCATTGCAAGGTGCAATTCTGAAATTTTTTGCTTTTTCCTGCTCCTCTTAGCATGATAAAGAAGATTCAAAGAGAGTGAGATGCCAGCTCCTTTCATTCAGTCAGTAGCTTCAATCATTTCTGGATGTTTTTCAATGGCAAAAATCAATGAATATTGTAAATGCACAAACAGTAATTTCTCCGCATTGCAAGGTGCAATTCTGAAATTTTTTGCTTTTTCCTGCTCCTCTTAGCATGATAAAGAAGATTCAAAGAGAGTGAGATGCCAGCTCCTTTCGTTCAGTCAGTAGCTTCTATCATTTCTGGACGTTTTTCAATGGCAAAAATCATTGAATATTATAAATGCACAAACAGTAATTTCTCCGCATTGCAAGGTGCAATTCTGAAATTTTTTACTTTTTCCTGCTCCTCTTAGCATGATAAAGAAGATTCAAAGAGAGTGAGATGCCAGCTCCTTTCATTCAGTCAGTAGCTGCAATCATTTCTGGTATATGAATAACATGATGTTTTTCAATGGCAAAAATCAATGAATATTGTAAATGCACAAACAGTAATTTCTCCGCATTGCAAGGTGCAATTCTGAAATTTTTTGCTTTTTCCTGCTCCTCTTAGCATGATAAAGAAGATTCAAAGAGAGTGAGATGCCAGCTCCTTTCATTCAGTCAGTAGCTTCAAACATTTCTGGTATATGAATAACATGATGTTTTTCAATGGCAAAAATCAATGAATATTGTAAATGCACAAACAGTAATTTCTCCGCATTGCAAGGTGCAAGTCTGAAATTTTTTTGCTTTTTCCTGCTCCTCTTAGCATGATAAAGAAGATTCAAAGAGAGTGAGATGCCAGCTACTTTCATTCAGTCAGTAGCTTCAATCATTTCTGGACGTTTTTCAATGGTAAAAATCAATGAATATTGTAAATGCACAAACAGTAATTTCTCCGCATTGCAAGGTGCAATTCTGAAATTTTTTGCTTTTTCCTGCTCCTCTTAGCATGATAAAGAAGATTCAAAGAGAGTGAGATGCCAGCTCCTTTCATTCAGTCAGTAGCTTCAATCATTTCTGGATGTTTTTCAATGGCAAAAATCAATGAATATTGTAAATGCACAAACTGTAATTTCTCCGCATTGCAAGGTGCAATTCTGAAATTTTTTGCTTTTTCCTGCTCCTCTTAGCATGATAAAGAAGATTCAAAGAGAGTGAGATGCCAGCTCCTTTCATTCAGTCAGTACCTTCAATCATTTCTGGACGTTTTTCAATGGCAAAAATCAATGAATATTGTAAATGCACAAACAGTAATTTCTCCGCATTGCAAGGTGCAATTCTGAAATTTTTTGCTTTTTCCCGCTCCTCTTAGCATGATAAAGAAGATTCAAAGAGAGTGAGGTGCCAGCTCCTTTCATTCAGTCAGTAGCTTCAAACATTTCTGGTATATGAATAACATGTTTTTCAATGGCAAAAATCAATGAATATTGTAAATGCACAAACAGTAATTTCTCCGCATTGCAAGGTGCAATTCTGAAATTTTTTGCTTTTTCCTGCTCCTCTTAGCATGATAAAGAAGATTCAAAGAGAGTGAGATGCCAGCTCCTTTCATTCAGTCAGTAGCTTCAATCATTTCTGGACGTTTTTCAATGGCAAAAATCAATGAATATTGTAAATGCACAAACAGCAATTTCTCCGCATTGCAAGGTGCAATTCTGAAATTTTTTGCTTTTTCCTGCTCCTCTTAGCATGAAAAAGAAGATTCAAAGAGAGTGAGATGTCAGCTCCTTTCATTCAGTCAGTAGCTTCAAACATTTCTGGTATATGAATAACATGATGTTTTTCAATGGCAAAAATCAATGAATATTGTAAATGCACAAACAGTAATTTCTCCGCATTGCAAGGTGCAATTCTGAAATTTTTTGCTTTTTCCTGCTCCTCTTAGCATGATAAAGAAGATTCAAAGAGAGTGAGATGCCAGCTCCTTTCATTCAGTCAGTAGCTTCAATCATTTCTGGATGTTTTTCAATGGCAAAAATCAATGAATATTGTAAATGCACAAACAGTAATTTCTCCGCATTGCAAGGTGCAATTCTGAAATTTTTTGCTTTTTCCTGCTCCTCTTAGCATGATAAAGAAGATTCAAAGAGAGTGAGATGCCAGCTCCTTTCGTTCAGTCAGTAGCTTCAATCATTTCTGGACGTTTTTCAATGGCAAAAATCATTGAATATTATAAATGCACAAACAGTAATTTCTCCGCATTGCAAGGTGCAATTCTGAAATTTTTTACTTTTTCCTGCTCCTCTTAGCATGATAAAGAAGATTCAAAGAGAGTGAGATGCCAGCTCCTTTCATTCAGTCAGTAGCTTCAATCATTTCTGGTATATGAATAACATGATGTTTTTCAATGGCAAAAATCAATGAATATTGTAAATGCACAAACAGTAATTTCTCCGCATTGCAAGGTGCAATTCTGAAATTTTTTGCTTTTTCCTGCTCCTCTTAGCATGATAAAGAAGATTCAAAGAGAGTGAGATGCCAGCTCCTTTCATTCAGTCAGTAGCTTCAAACATTTCTGGTATATGAATAACATGATGTTTTTCAATGGCAAAAATCAATGAATATTGTAAATGCACAAACAGTAATTTCTCCGCATTGCAAGGTGCAAGTCTGAAATTTTTTGCTTTTTCCTGCTCCTCTTAGCATGATAAAGAAGATTCAAAGAGAGTGAGATGCCAGCTACTTTCATTCAGTCAGTAGCTTCAATCATTTCTGGACGTTTTTCAATGGTAAAAATCAATGAATATTGTAAATGCACAAACAGTAATTTCTCCACATTCCAAGGTGCAATTCTGAAATTTTTTGCTTTTTCCTGCTCCTCTTAGCATGATAAAGAAGATTCAAAGAGAGTGAGATGCCAGCTCCTTTCATTCAGTCAGTAGCTTCAAACATTTCTGGTATATGAATAACATGATGTTTTTCAATGGCAAAAATCAATGAATATTGTAAATGCACAAACAGTAATTTCTCCGCATTGCAAGGTGCAATTCTGAAATTTTTTGCTTTTTCCTGCTCCTCTTAGCATGATAAAGAAGATTCAAAGAGAGTGAGATGCCAGCTCCTTTCATTCAGTCAGTAGCTTCAATCATTTCTGGATGTTTTTCAATGGCAAAAATCAATGAATATTGTAAATGCACAAACTGTAATTTCTCCGCATTGCAAGGTGCAATTCTGAAATTTTTTGCTTTTTCCTGCTCCTCTTAGCATGATAAAGAAGATTCAAAGAGAGTGAGATGCCAGCTCCTTTCATTCAGTCAGTAGCTTCAATCATTTCTGGACGTTTTTCAATGGCAAAAACCAATGAATATTGTAAATGCACAAACAGTAATTTCTCCGCATTGCAAGGTGCAATTCTGAAATTTTTTGCTTTTTCCTGCTCCTCTTAGCATGATAAAGAAGATTCAAAGAGAGTGAGATGCCAGCTCCTTTCATTCAGTCAGTAACTTCAATCATTTCTGGACGTTTTTCAATGGCAAAAATCAATGAATATTGTAAATGCACAAACAGTAATTTCTCCGCATTGCAAGGTGCAATTCTGAAATTTTTTGCTTTTTCCTGCTCCTCTTAGCATGATAAAGAAGATTCAAAGAGAGTGAGATGCCAGCTCCTTTCATTCAGTCAGTAGCTTCAAACATTTCTGGTATATGAATAACATGATGTTTTTCAATGGCAAAAATCAATGAATATTGTAAATGCACAAACAGTAATTTCTCCGCATTGCAAGGTGCAATTCTGAAATTTTTTGCTTTTTCCTGCTCCTCTTAGCATGATAAAGAAGATTCAAAGAGAGTGAGATGCCAGCTCCTTTCATTCAGTCAGTAGCTTCAATCATTTCTGGATGTTTTTCAATGGCAAAAATCAATGAATATTGTAAATGCACAAACAGTAATTTCTCCGCATTGCAAGGTGCAATTCTGAAATTTTTTGCTTTTTCCTGCTCCTCTTAGCATGATAAAGAAGATTCAAAGAGAGTGAGATGTCAGCTCCTTTCATTCAGTCAGTAGCTTCAAACATTTCTGGTATATGAATAACATGATGTTTTTCAATGGCAAAAATCAATGAATATTGTAAATGCACAAACAGTAATTTCTCCGCATTGCAAGGTGCAATTCTGAAATTTTTTGCTTTTTCCTGCTCCTCTTAGCATGATAAAGAAGATTCAAAGAGAGTGAGATGCCAGCTCCTTTCGTTCAGTCAGTAGCTTCAATCATTTCTGGACATTTTTCAATGGCAAAAATCATTGAATATTATAAATGCACAAACAGTAATTTCTCCGCATTGCAAGGTGCAATTCTGAAATTTTTTTTACTTTTTCCTGCTCCTCTTAGCATGATAAAGAAGATTCAAAGAGAGTGAGATGCCAGCTCCTTTCATTCAGTCAGTAGCTTCAATCATTTCTGGTATATGAATAACATGATGTTTTTCAATGGCAAAAATCAATGAATATTGTAAATGCACAAACAGTAATTTCTCCGCATTGCAAGGTGCAAGTCTGAAATTTTTTGCTTTTTCCTGCTCCTCTTAGCATGATAAAGAAGATTCAAAGAGAGTGAGATGCCAGCTACTTTCATTCAGTCAGTAGCTTCAATCATTTCTGGACGTTTTTCAATGGTAAAAATCAATGAATATTGTAAATGCACAAACAGTAATTTCTCCACATTGCAAGGTGCAATTCTGAAATTTTTTGCTTTTTCCTGCTCCTCTTAGCATGATAAAGAAGATTCAAAGAGAGTGAGATGCCAGCTCCTTTCATTCAGTCAGTAGCTTCAAACATTTCTGGTATATGAATAACATGATGTTTTTCAATGGCAAAAATCAATGAATATTGTAAATGCACAAACAGTAATTTCTCCGCATTGCAAGGTGCAATTCTGAAATTTTTTGCTTTTTCCTGCTCCTCTTAGCATGATAAAGAAGATTCAAAGAGAGTGAGATGCCAGCTCCTTTCATTCAGTCAGTAGCTTCAAACATTTCTGGTATATGAATAACATGATGTTTTTCAATGGCAAAAATCAATGAATATTGTAAATGCACAAACAGTAATTTCTCCGCATTGCAAGGTGCAAGTCTGAAATTTTTTGCTTTTTCCTGCTCCTCTTAGCATGATAAAGAAGATTCAAAGAGAGTGAGATGCCAGCTACTTTCATTCAGTCAGTAGCTTCAATCATTTCTGGACGTTTTTCAATGGTAAAAATCAATGAATATTGTAAATGCACAAACAGTAATTTCTCCACATTGCAAGGTGCAATTCTGAAATTTTTTGCTTTTTCCTGCTCCTCTTAGCATGATAAAGAAGATTCAAAGAGAGTGAGATGCCAGCTCCTTTCATTCAGTCAGTAGCTTCAAACATTTCTGGTATATGAATAACATGATGTTTTTCAATGGCAAAAATCAATGAATATTGTAAATGCACAAGCAGTAATTTCTCCGCATTGCAAGGTGCAATTCTGAAATTTTTTGCTTTTTCCTGCTCCTCTTAGCATGATAAAGAAGATTCAAAGAGAGTGAGATGCCAGCTCCTTTCATTCAGTCAGTAGCTTCAATCATTTCTGGATGTTTTTCAATGGCAAAAATCAATGAATATTGTAAATGCACAAACTGTAATTTCTCCGCATTGCAAGGTGCAATTCTGAAATTTTTTGCTTTTTACTGCTCCTCTTAGCATGATAAAGAAGATTCAAAGAGAGTGAGATGCCAGCTCCTTTCATTCAGTCAGTAGCTTCAATCATTTCTGGACGTTTTTCAATGGCAAAAACCAATGAATATTGTAAATGCACAAACAGTAATTTCTCCGCATTGCAAAGTGCAATTCTGAAATTTTTTGCTTTTTCCTGCTCCTCTTAGCATGATAAAGAAGATTCAAAGAGAGTGAGATGCCAGCTCCTTTCATTCAGTCAGTACCTTCAATCATTTCTGGACGTTTTTCAATGGCAAAAATCAATGAATATTGTAAATGCACAAACAGTAATTTCTCCGCATTGCAAGGTGCAATTCTGAAATTTTTTGCTTTTTCCCGCTCCTCTTAGCATGATAAAGAAGATTCAAAGAGAGTGAGGTGCCAGCTCCTTTCATTCAGTCAGTAGCTTCAAACATTTCTGGTATATGAATAACATGTTTTTCAATGGCAAAAATCAATGAATATTGTAAATGCACAAACAGTAATTTCTCCGCATTGCAAGGTGCAATTCTGAAATTTTTTGCTTTTTCCTGCTCCTCTTAGCATGATAAAGAAGATTCAAAGAGAGTGAGATGCCAGCTCCTTTCATTCAGTCAGTAGCTTCAATCATTTCTGGACGTTTTTCAATGGCAAAAATCAATGAATATTGTAAATGCACAAACAGTAATTTCTCCGCATTGCAAGGTGCAATTCTGAAATTTTTTGCTTTTTCCTGCTCCTCTTAGCATGATAAAGAAGATTCAAAGAGAGTGAGATGTCAGCTCCTTTCATTCAGTCAGTAGCTTCAAACATTTCTGGTATATGAATAACATGATGTTTTTCAATGGCAAAAATCAATGAATATTGTAAATGCACAAACAGTAATTTCTCCGCATTGCAAGGTGCAATTCTGAAATTTTTTGCTTTTTCCTGCTCCTCTTAGCATGATAAAGAAGATTCAAAGAGAGTGAGATGCCAGCTCCTTTCATTCAGTCAGTAGCTTCAATCATTTCTGGATGTTTTTCAATGGCAAAAATCAATGAATATTGTAAATGCACAAACAGTAATTTCTCCGCATTGCAAGGTGCAATTCTGAAATTTTTTGCTTTTTCCTGCTCCTCTTAGCATGATAAAGAAGATTCAAAGAGAGTGAGATGCCAGCTCCTTTCGTTCAGTCAGTAGCTTCAATCATTTCTGGACGTTTTTCAATGGCAAAAATCATTGAATATTATAAATGCACAAACAGTAATTTCTCCGCATTGCAAGGTGCAATTCTGAAATTTTTTACTTTTTCCTGCTCCTCTTAGCATGATAAAGAAGATTCAAAGAGAGTGAGATGCCAGCTCCTTTCATTCAGTCAGTAGCTTCAATCATTTCTGGTATATGAATAACATGATGTTTTTCAATGGCAAAAATCAATGAATATTGTAAATGCACAAACAGTAATTTCTCCGCATTGCAAGGTGCAATTCTGAAATTTTTTGCTTTTTCCTGCTCCTCTTAGCATGATAAAGAAGATTCAAAGAGAGTGAGATGCCAGCTCCTTTCATTCAGTCAGTAGCTTCAAACATTTCTGGTATATGAATAACATGATGTTTTTCAATGGCAAAAATCAATGAATATTGTAAATGCACAAACAGTAATTTCTCCGCATTGCAAGGTGCAAGTCTGAAATTTTTTGCTTTTTCCTGCTCCTCTTAGCATGATAAAGAAGATTCAAAGAGAGTGAGATGCCAGCTACTTTCATTCAGTCAGTAGCTTCAATCATTTCTGGACGTTTTTCAATGGTAAAAATCAATGAATATTGTAAAGGCACAAACAGTAATTTCTCCACATTGCAAGGTGCAATTCTGAAATTTTTTGCTTTTTCCTGCTCCTCTTAGCATGATAAAGAAGATTCAAAGAGAGTGAGATGCCAGCTCCTTTCATTCAGTCAGTAGCTTCAAACATTTCTGGTATATGAATAACATGATGTTTTTCAATGGCAAAAATCAATGAATATTGTAAATGCACAAACAGTAATTTCTCCGCATTGCAAGGTGCAATTCTGAAATTTTTTGCTTTTTCCTGCTCCTCTTAGCATGATAACGAAGATTCAAAGAGAGTGAGATGCCAGCTCCTTTCATTCAGTCAGTAGCTTCAAACATTTCTGGTATATGAATAACATGATGTTTTTCAATGGCAAAAATCAATGAATATTGTAAATGCACAAACAGTAATTTCTCCGCATTGCAAGGTGCAAGTCTGAAATTTTTTGCTTTTTCCTGCTCCTCTTAGCATGATAAAGAAGATTCAAAGAGAGTGAGATGCCAGCTACTTTCATTCAGTCAGTAGCTTCAATCATTTCTGGACGTTTTTCAATGGTAAAAATCAATGAATATTGTAAATGCACAAACAGTAATTTCTCCACATTGCAAGGTGCAATTCTGAAATTTTTTGCTTTTTCCTGCTCCTCTTAGCATGATAAAGAAGATTCAAAGAGAGTGAGATGCCAGCTCCTTTCATTCAGTCAGTAGCTTCAAACATTTCTGGTATATGAATAACATGATGTTTTTCAATGGCAAAAATCAATGAATATTGTAAATGCACAAACAGTAATTTCTCCGCATTGCAAGGTGCAATTCTGAAATTTTTTGCTTTTTCCTGCTCCTCTTAGCATGATAAAGAAGATTCAAAGAGAGTGAGATGCCAGCTCCTTTCATTCAGTCAGTAGCTTCAATCATTTCTGGATGTTTTTCAATGGCAAAAATCAATGAATATTGTAAATGCACAAACTGTAATTTCTCCGCATTGCAAGGTGCAATTCTGAAATTTTTTGCTTTTTCCTGCTCCTCTTAGCATGATAAAGAAGATTCAAGGAGAGTGAGATGCCAGCTCCTTTCATTCAGTCAGTAGCTTCAATCATTTCTGGACGTTTTTCAATGGCAAAAACCAATGAATATTGTAAATGCACAAACAGTAATTTCTCCGCATTGCAAGGTGCAATTCTGAAATTTTTTGCTTTTTCCTGCTCCTCTTAGCATGATAAAGAAGATTCAAAGAGAGTGAGATGCCAGCTCCTTTCATTCAGTCAGTACCTTCAATCATTTCTGGACGTTTTTCATTGGCAAAAATCAATGAATATTGTAAATGCACAAACAGTAATTTCTCCGCATTGCAAGGTGCAATTCTGAAATTTTTTGCTTTTTCCCGCTCCTCTTAGCATGATAAAGAAGATTCAAAGAGAGTGAGGTGCCAGCTCCTTTCATTCAGTCAGTAGCTTCAAACATTTCTGGTATATGAATAACATGTTTTTCAATGGCAAAAATCAATGAATATTGTAAATGCACAAACAGTAATTTCTCCGCATTGCAAGGTGCAATTCTGAAATTTTTTGCTTTTTCCTGCTCCTCTTAGCATGATAAAGAAGATTCAAAGAGAGTGAGATGCCAGCTCCTTTCATTCAGTCAGTAGCTTCAATCATTTCTGGACGTTTTTCAATGGCAAAAATCAATGAATATTGTAAATGCACAAACAGTAATTTCTCCGCATTGCAAGGTGCAATTCTGAAATTTTTTGCTTTTTCCTGCTCCTCTTAGCATGATAAAGAAGATTCAAAGAGAGTGAGATGTCAGCTCCTTTCATTCAGTCAGTAGCTTCAAACATTTCTGGTATATGAATAACATGATGTTTTTCAATGGCAAAAATCAATGAATATTGTAAATGCACAAACAGTAATTTCTCCGCATTGCAAGGTGCAATTCTGAAATTTTTTGCTTTTTCCTGCTCCTCTTAGCATGATAAAGAAGATTCAAAGAGAGTGAGATGCCAGCTCCTTTCATTCAGTCAGTAGCTTCAATCATTTCTGGATGTTTTTCAATGGCAAAAATCAATGAATATTGTAAATGCACAAACAGTAATTTCTCCGCATTGCAAGGTGCAATTCTGAAATTTTTTGCTTTTTCCTGCTCCTCTTAGCATGATAAAGAAGATTCAAAGAGAGTGAGATGCCAGTTCCTTTCGTTCAGTCAGTAGCTTCAATCATTTCTGGACGTTTTTCAATGGCAAAAATCATTGAATATTATAAATGCACAAACAGTAATTTCTCCGCATTGCAAGGTGCAATTCTGAAATTTTTTGCTTTTTCCCGCTCCTCTTAGCATGATAAAGAAGATTCAAAGAGAGTGAGGTGCCAGCTCCTTTCATTCAGTCAGTAGCTTCAAACATTTCTGGTATATGAATAACATGTTTTTCAATGGCAAAAATCAATGAATATTGTAAATGCACAATCAGTAATTTCTCCGCATTGCAAGGTGCAATTCTGAAATTTTTTGCTTTTTCCTGCTCCTCTTAGCATGATAAAGAAGATTCAAAGAGAGTGAGATGCCAGCTCCTTTCATTCAGTCAGTAGCTTCAATCATTTCTGGACGTTTTTCAATGGCAAAAATCAATGAATATTGTAAATGCACAAACAGTAATTTCTCCGCATTGCAAGGTGCAATTCTGAAATTTTTTGCTTTTTCCTGCTCCTCTTAGCATGATAAAGAAGATTCAAAGAGAGTGAGATGTCAGCTCCTTTCATTCAGTCAGTAGCTTCAAACATTTCTGGTATATGAATAACATGATGTTTTTCAATGGCAAAAATCAATGAATATTGTAAATGCACAAACAGTAATTTCTCCGCATTGCAAGGTGCAAGTCTGAAATTTTTTGCTTTTTCCTGCTCCTCTTAGCATGATAAAGAAGATTCAAAGAGAGTGAGATGCCAGCTACTTTCATTCAGTCAGTAGCTTCAATCATTTCTGGACGTTTTTCAATGGTAAAAATCAATGAATATTGTAAATGCACAAACAGTAATTTCTCCACATTGCAAGGTGCAATTCTGAAATTTTTTGCTTTTTCCTGCTCCTCTTAGCATGATAAAGAAGATTCAAAGAGAGTGAGATGCCAGCTCCTTTCATTCAGTCAGTAGCTTCAAACATTTCTGGTATATGAATAACATGATGTTTTTCAATGGCAAAAATCAATGAATATTGTAAATGCACAAACAGTAATTTCTCCGCATTGCAAGGTGCAATTCTGAAATTTTTTGCTTTTTCCTGCTCCTCTTAGCATGATAAAGAAGATTCAAAGAGAGTGAGATGCCAGCTCCTTTCATTCAGTCAGTAGCTTCAATCATTTCTGGATGTTTTTCAATGGCAAAAATCAATGAATATTGTAAATGCACAAACTGTAATTTCTCCGCATTGCAAGGTGCAATTCTGAAATTTTTTGCTTTTTCCTGCTCCTCTTAGCATGATAAAGAAGATTCAAGGAGAGTGAGATGCCAGCTCCTTTCATTCAGTCAGTAGCTTCAATCATTTCTGGACGTTTTTCAATGGCAAAAACCAATGAATATTGTAAATGCACAAACAGTAATTTCTCCGCATTGCAAGGTGCAATTCTGAAATTTTTTGCTTTTTCCTGCTCCTCTTAGCATGATAAAGAAGATTCAAAGAGAGTGAGATGCCAGCTCCTTTCATTCAGTCAGTACCTTCAATCATTTCTGGACGTTTTTCATTGGCAAAAATCAATGAATATTGTAAATGCACAAACAGTAATTTCTCCGCATTGCAAGGTGCAATTCTGAAATTTTTTGCTTTTTCCCGCTCCTCTTAGCATGATAAAGAAGATTCAAAGAGAGTGAGGTGCCAGCTCCTTTCATTCAGTCAGTAGCTTCAAACATTTCTGGTATATGAATAACATGTTTTTCAATGGCAAAAATCAATGAATATTGTAAATGCACAAACAGTAATTTCTCCGCATTGCAAGGTGCAATTCTGAAATTTTTTGCTTTTTCCTGCTCCTCTTAGCATGATAAAGAAGATTCAAAGAGAGTGAGATGCCAGCTCCTTTCATTCAGTCAGTAGCTTCAATCATTTCTGGACGTTTTTCAATGGCAAAAATCAATGAATATTGTAAATGCACAAACAGTAATTTCTCCGCATTGCAAGGTGCAATTCTGAAATTTTTTGCTTTTTCCTGCTCCTCTTAGCATGATAAAGAAGATTCAAAGAGAGTGAGATGTCAGCTCCTTTCATTCAGTCAGTAGCTTCAAACATTTCTGGTATATGAATAACATGATGTTTTTCAATGGCAAAAATCAATGAATATTGTAAATGCACAAACAGTAATTTCTCCGCATTGCAAGGTGCAATTCTGAAATTTTTTGCTTTTTCCTGCTCCTCTTAGCATGATAAAGAAGATTCAAAGAGAGTGAGATGCCAGCTCCTTTCATTCAGTCAGTAGCTTCAATCATTTCTGGATGTTTTTCAATGGCAAAAATCAATGAATATTGTAAATGCACAAACAGTAATTTCTCCGCATTGCAAGGTGCAATTCTGAAATTTTTTGCTTTTTCCTGCTCCTCTTAGCATGATAAAGAAGATTCAAAGAGAGTGAGATGCCAGCTCCTTTCGTTCAGTCAGTAGCTTCAATCATTTCTGGACGTTTTTCAATGGCAAAAATCATTGAATATTATAAATGCACAAACAGTAATTTCTCCGCATTGCAAGGTGCAATTCTGAAATTTTTTGCTTTTTCCCGCTCCTCTTAGCATGATAAAGAAGATTCAAAGAGAGTGAGGTGCCAGCTCCTTTCATTCAGTCAGTAGCTTCAAACATTTCTGGTATATGAATAACATGTTTTTCAATGGCAAAAATCAATGAATATTGTAAATGCACAATCAGTAATTTCTCCGCATTGCAAGGTGCAATTCTGAAATTTTTTGCTTTTTCCTGCTCCTCTTAGCATTATAAAGAAGATTCAAAGAGAGTGAGATGCCAGCTCCTTTCATTCAGTCAGTAGCTTCAATCATTTCTGGACGTTTTTCAATGGCAAAAATCAATGAATATTGTAAATGCACAAACAGTAATTTCTCCGCATTGCAAGGTGCAATTCTGAAATTTTTTGCTTTTTCCTGCTCCTCTTAGCATGATAAAGAAGATTCAAAGAGAGTGAGATGTCAGCTCCTTTCATTCAGTCAGTAGCTTCAAACATTTCTGGTATATGAATAACATGATGTTTTTCAATGGCAAAAATCAATGAATATTGTAAATGCACAAACAGTAATTTCTCCGCATTGCAAGGTGCAATTCTGAAATTTTTTGCTTTTTCCTGCTCCTCTTAGCATGATAAAGAAGATTCAAAGAGAGTGAGATGCCAGCTCCTTTCATTCAGTCAGTAGCTTCAATCATTTCTGGATGTTTTTCAATGGCAAAAATCAATGAATATTGTAAATGCACAAACAGTAATTTCTCCGCATTGCAAGGTGCAATTCTGAAATTTTTTGCTTTTTCCTGCTCCTCTTAGCATGATAAAGAAGATTCAAAGAGAGTGAGATGCCAGCTCCTTTCGTTCAGTCAGTAGCTTCAATCATTTCTGGACGTTTTTCAATGGCAAAAATCAATGAATATTGTAAATGCACAAACAGTAATTTCTCCGCATTGCAAGGTGCAATTCTGAAATTTTTTGCTTTTTCCTGCTCCTCTTAGCATGATAAAGAAGATTCAAAGAGAGTGAGATGCCAGCTCCTTTCATTCAGTCAGTAGCTTCAATCATTTCTGGACGTTTTTCAATGGCAAAAATCAATGAATATTGTAAATGCACAAACAGTAATTTCTCCGCATTGCAAGGTGCAATTCTGAAATTTTTAGCTTTTTCCTGCTCCTCTTAGCATGATAAAGAAGATTCAAAGAGAGTGAGATGTCAGCTCCTTTCATTCAGTCAGTAGCTTCAAACATTTCTGGTATATGAATAACATGATGTTTTTCAATGGCAAAAATCAATGAATATTGTAAATGCACAAACAGTAATTTCTCCGCATTGCAAGGTGCAATTCTGAAATTTTTTGCTTTTTCCTGCTCCTCTTAGCATGATAAAGAAGATTCAAAGAGAGTGAGATGCCAGCTCCTTTCATTCAGTCAGTAGCTTCAATCATTTCTGGATGTTTTTCAATGGCAAAAATCAATGAATATTGTAAATGCACAAACAGTAATTTCTCCGCATTGCAAGGTGCAATTCTGAAATTTTTTGCTTTTTCCTGCTCCTCTTAGCATGATAAAGAAGATTCAAAGAGAGTGAGATGCCAGCTCCTTTCGTTCAGTCAGTAGCTTCAATCATTTCTGGACGTTTTTCAATGGCAAAAATCATTGAATATTATAAATGCACAAACAGTAATTTCTCCGCATTGCAAGGTGCAATTCTGAAATTTTTTGCTTTTTCCCGCTCCTCTTAGCATGATAAAGAAGATTCAAAGAGAGTGAGGTGCCAGCTCCTTTCATTCAGTCAGTAGCTTCAAACATTTCTGGTATATGAATAACATGTTTTTCAATGGCAAAAATCAATGAATATTGTAAATGCACAAACAGTAATTTCTCCGCATTGCAAGGTGCAATTCTGAAATTTTTTGCTTTTTCCTGCTCCTCTTAGCATGATAAAGAAGATTCAAAGAGAGTGAGATGCCAGCTCCTTTCATTCAGTCAGTAGCTTCAATCATTTCTGGACGTTTTTCAATGGCAAAAATCAATGAATATTGTAAATGCACAAACAGTAATTTCTCCGCATTGCAAGGTGCAATTCTGAAATTTTTTGCTTTTTCCTGCTCCTCTTAGCATGATAAAGAAGATTCAAAGAGAGTGAGATGTCAGCTCCTTTCATTCAGTCAGTAGCTTCAAACATTTCTGGTATATGAATAACATGATGTTTTTCAATGGCAAAAATCAATGAATATTGTAAATGCACAAACAGTAATTTCTCCGCATTGCAAGGTGCAATTCTGAAATTTTTTGCTTTTTCCTGCTCCTCTTAGCATGATAAAGAAGATTCAAAGAGAGTGAGATGCCAGCTCCTTTCATTCAGTCAGTAGCTTCAATCATTTCTGGATGTTTTTCAATGGCAAAAATCAATGAATATTGTAAATGCACAAACAGTAATTTCTCCGCATTGCAAGGTGCAATTCTGAAATTTTTTGCTTTTTCCTGCTCCTCTTAGCATGATAAAGAAGATTCAAAGAGAGTGAGATGCCAGCTCCTTTCGTTCAGTCAGTAGCTTCAATCATTTCTGGACGTTTTTCAATGGCAAAAATCATTGAATATTATAAATGCACAAACAGTAATTTCTCCGCATTGCAAGGTGCAATTCTGAAATTTTATACTTTTTCCTGCTCCTCTTAGCATGATAAAGAAGATTCAAAGAGAGTGAGATGCCAGCTCCTTTCATTCAGTCAGTAGCTTCAAACATTTCTGGTATATGAATAACATGATGTTTTTCAATGGCAAAAATCAATGAATATTGTAAATGCACAAACAGTAATTTCTCCGCATTGCAAGGTGCAAGTCTGAAATTTTTTGCTTTTTCCTGCTCCTCTTAGCATGATAAAGAAGATTCAAAGAGAGTGAGATGCCAGCTACTTTCATTCAGTCAGTAGCTTCAATCATTTCTGGACGTTTTTCAATGGTAAAAATCAATGAATATTGTAAATGCACAAACAGTAATTTCTCCACATTGCAAGGTGCAATTCTGAAATTTTTTGCTTTTTCCTGCTCCTCTTAGCATGATAAAGAAGATTCAAAGAGAGTGAGATGCCAGCTCCTTTCATTCAGTCAGTAGCTTCAAACATTTCTGGTATATGAATAACATGATGTTTTTCAATGGCAAAAATCAATGAATATTGTAAATGCACAAACAGTAATTTCTCCGCATTGCAAGGTGCAATTCTGAAATTTTTTGCTTTTTCCTGCTCCTCTTAGCAAGATAAAGAAGATTCAAAGAGAGTGAGATGCCAGCTCCTTTCATTCAGTCAGTAGCTTCAATCATTTCTGGATGTTTTTCAATGGCAAAAATCAATGAATATTGTAAATGCACAAACTGTAATTTCTCCGCATTGCAAGGTGCAATTCTGAAATTTTTTGCTTTTTCCTGCTCCTCTTAGCATGATAAAGAAGATTCAAAGAGAGTGAGATGCCAGCTCCTTTCATTCAGTCAGTAGCTTCAATCATTTCTGGACGTTTTTCAATGGCAAAAACCAATGAATATTGTAAATGCACAAACAGTAATTTCTCCGCATTGCAAGGTGCAATTCTGAAATTTTTTGCTTTTTCCTGCTCCTCTTAGCATGATAAAGAAGATTCAAAGAGAGTGAGATGACAGCTCCTTTCATTCAGTCAGTACCTTCAATCATTTCTGGACGTTTTTCAATGGCAAAAATCAATGAATATTGTAAATGCACAAACAGTAATTTCTCCGCATTGCAAGGTGCAATTCTGAAATTTTTTGCTTTTTCCCGCTGCTCTTAGCATGATAAAGAAGATTCAAAGAGAGTGAGGTGCCAGCTCCTTTCATTCAGTCAGTAGCTTCAAACATTTCTGGTATATGAATAACATGTTTTTCAATGGCAAAAATCAATGAATATTGTAAATGCACAAACAGTAATTTCTCCGCATTGCAAGGTGCAATTCTGAAATTTTTTGCTTTTTCCTGCTCCTCTTAGCATGATAAAGAAGATTCAAAGAGAGTGAGATGTCAGCTCCTTTCATTCAGTCAGTAGCTTCAAACATTTCTGGTATATGAATAACATGATGTTTTTCAATGGCAAAAATCAATGAATATTGTAAATGCACAAACAGTAATTTCTCCGCATTGCAAGGTGCAATTCTGAAATTTTTTGCTTTTTCCTGCTCCTCTTAGCATGATAAAGAAGATTCAAAGAGAGTGAGATGCCAGCTCCTTTCATTCAGTCAGTAGCGTCAATCATTTCTGGATGTTTTTCAATGGCAAAAATCAATGAATATTGTAAATGCACAAACAGTAATTTCTCCGCATTGCAAGGTGCAATTCTGAAATTTTTTGCTTTTTCCTGCTCCTCTTAGCATGATAAAGAAGATTCAAAGAGAGTGAGATGCCAGCTCCTTTCGTTCAGTCAGTAGCTTCAATCATTTCTGGACGTTTTTCAATGGCAAAAATCATTGAATATTATAAATGCACAAACAGTAATTTCTCCGCATTGCAAGGTGCAATTCTGAAATTTTTTGCTTTTTCCCGCTCCTCTTAGCATGATAAAGAAGATTCAAAGAGAGTGAGGTGACAGCTCCTTTCATTCAGTCAGTAGCTTCAAACATTTCTGGTATATGAATAACATGTTTTTCAATGGCAAAAATCAATGAATATTGTAAATGCACAAACAGTAATTTCTCCGCATTGCAAGGTGCAATTCTGAAATTTTTTGCTTTTTCCTGCTCCTCTTAGCATGATAAAGAAGATTCAAAGAGAGTGAGATGCCAGCTCCTTTCATTCAGTCAGTAGCTTCAATCATTTCTGGACGTTTTTCAATGGCAAAAATCAATGAATATTGTAAATGCACAAACAGTAATTTCTCCGCATTGCAAGGTGCAATTCTGAAATTTTTTGCTTTTTCCTGCTCCTCTTAGCATGATAAAGAAGATTCAAAGAGAGTGAGATGTCAGCTCCTTTCATTCAGTCAGTAGCTTCAAACATTTCTGGTATATGAATAACATGATGTTTTTCAATGGCAAAAATCAATGAATATTGTAAATGCACAAACAGTAATTTCTCCGCATTGCAAGGTGCAATTCTGAAATTTTTTGCTTTTTCCTGCTCCTCTTAGCATGATAAAGAAGATTCAAAGAGAGTGAGATGCCAGCTCCTTTCATTCAGTCAGTAGCTTCAATCATTTCTGGATGTTTTTCAATGGCAAAAATCAATGAATATTGTAAATGCACAAACAGTAATTTCTCCGCATTGCAAGGTGCAATTCTGAAATTTTTTGCTTTTTCCTGCTCCTCTTAGCATGATAAAGAAGATTCAAAGAGAGTGAGATGCCAGCTCCTTTCGTTCAGTCAGTAGCTTCAATCATTTCTGGACGTTTTTCAATGGCAAAAATCATTGAATATTATAAATGCACAAACAGTAATTTCTCCGCATTGCAAGGTGCAATTCTGAAATTTTTTACTTTTTCCTGCTCCTCTTAGCATGATAAAGAAGATTCAAAGAGAGTGAGATGCCAGCTCCTTTCATTCAGTCAGTAGCTTCAATCATTTCTGGTATATGAATAACATGATGTTTTTCAATGGCAAAAATCAATGAATATTGTAAATGCACAAACAGTAATTTCTCCGCATTGCAAGGTGCAAGTCTGAAATTTTTTGCTTTTTCCTGCTCCTCTTAGCATGATAAAGAAGATTCAAAGAGAGTGAGATGCCAGCTACTTTCATTCAGTCAGTAGCTTCAATCATTTCTGGACGTTTTTCAATGGTAAAAATCAATGAATATTGTAAATGCACAAACAGTAATTTCTCCACATTGCAAGGTGCAATTCTGAAATTTTTTGCTTTTTCCTGCTCCTCTTAGCATGATAAAGAAGATTCAAAGAGAGTGAGATGCCAGCTCCTTTCATTCAGTCAGTAGCTTCAAACATTTCTGGTATATGAATAACATGATGTTTTTCAATGGCAAAAATCAATGAATATTGTAAATGCACAAACAGTAATTTCTCCGCATTGCAAGGTGCAATTCTGAAATTTTTTGCTTTTTCCTGCTCCTCTTAGCATGATAAAGAAGAATCAAAGAGAGTGAGATGCCAGCTCCTTTCATTCAGTCAGTAGCTTCAATCATTTCTGGATGTTTTTCAATGGCAAAAATCAATGAATATTGTAAATGCACAAACTGTAATTTCTCCGCATTGCAAGGTGCAATTCTGAAATTTTTTGCTTTTTCCTGCTCCTCTTAGCATGATAAAGAAGATTCAAAGAGAGTGAGATGCCAGCTCCTTTCATTCAGTCAGTAGCTTCAATCATTTCTGGACGTTTTTCAATGGCAAAAACCAATGAATATTGTAAATGCACAAACAGTAATTTCTCCGCATTGCAAGGTGCAATTCTGAAATTTTTTGCTTTTTCCTGCTCCTCTTAGCATGATAAAGAAGATTCAAAGAGAGTGAGATGACAGCTCCTTTCATTCAGTCAGTACCTTCAATCATTTCTGGACGTTTTTCAATGGCAAAAATCAATGAATATTGTAAATGCACAAACAGTAATTTCTCCGCATTGCAAGGTGCAATTCTGAAATTTTTTGCTTTTTCCCGCTGCTCTTAGCATGATAAAGAAGATTCAAAGAGAGTGAGGTGCCAGCTCCTTTCATTCAGTCAGTAGCTTCAAACATTTCTGGTATATGAATAACATGTTTTTCAATGGCAAAAATCAATGAATATTGTAAATGCACAAACAGTAATTTCTCCGCATTGCAAGGTGCAATTCTGAAATTTTTTGCTTTTTCCTGCTCCTCTTAGCATGATAAAGAAGATTCAAAGAGAGTGAGATGCCAGCTCCTTTCATTCAGTCAGTAGCTTCAATCATTTCTGGACGTTTTTCAATGGCAAAAATCAATGAATATTGTAAATGCACAAACAGTAATTTCTCCGCATTGCAAGGTGCAATTCTGAAATTTTTTGCTTTTTCCTGCTCCTCTTAGCATGATAAAGAAGATTCAAAGAGAGTGAGATGTCAGCTCCTTTCATTCAGTCAGTAGCTTCAAACATTTCTGGTATATGAATAACATGATGTTTTTCAATGGCAAAAATCAATGAATATTGTAAATGCACAAACAGTAATTTCTCCGCATTGCAAGGTGCAATTCTGAAATTTTTTGCTTTTTCCTGCTCCTCTTAGCATGATAAAGAAGATTCAAAGAGAGTGAGATGCCAGCTCCTTTCATTCAGTCAGTAGCGTCAATCATTTCTGGATGTTTTTCAATGGCAAAAATCAATGAATATTGTAAATGCACAAACAGTAATTTCTCCGCATTGCAAGGTGCAATTCTGAAATTTTTTGCTTTTTCCTGCTCCTCTTAGCATGATAAAGAAGATTCAAAGAGAGTGAGATGCCAGCTCCTTTCGTTCAGTCAGTAGCTTCAATCATTTCTGGACGTTTTTCAATGGCAAAAATCATTGAATATTATAAATGCACAAACAGTAATTTCTCCGCATTGCAAGGTGCAATTCTGAAATTTTTTGCTTTTTCCCGCTCCTCTTAGCATGATAAAGAAGATTCAAAGAGAGTGAGGTGACAGCTCCTTTCATTCAGTCAGTAGCTTCAAACATTTCTGGTATATGAATAACATGTTTTTCAATGGCAAAAATCAATGAATATTGTAAATGCACAAACAGTAATTTCTCCGCATTGCAAGGTGCAATTCTGAAATTTTTTGCTTTTTCCTGCTCCTCTTAGCATGATAAAGAAGATTCAAAGAGAGTGAGATGCCAGCTCCTTTCATTCAGTCAGTAGCTTCAATCATTTCTGGACGTTTTTCAATGGCAAAAATCAATGAATATTGTAAATGCACAAACAGTAATTTCTCCGCATTGCAAGGTGCAATTCTGAAATTTTTTGCTTTTTCCTGCTCCTCTTAGCATGATAAAGAAGATTCAAAGAGAGTGAGATGTCAGCTCCTTTCATTCAGTCAGTAGCTTCAAACATTTCTGGTATATGAATAACATGATGTTTTTCAATGGCAAAAATCAATGAATATTGTAAATGCACAAACAGTAATTTCTCCGCATTGCAAGGTGCAATTCTGAAATTTTTTGCTTTTTCCTGCTCCTCTTAGCATGATAAAGAAGATTCAAAGAGAGTGAGATGCCAGCTCCTTTCATTCAGTCAGTAGCTTCAATCATTTCTGGATGTTTTTCAATGGCAAAAATCAATGAATATTGTAAATGCACAAACAGTAATTTCTCCGCATTGCAAGGTGCAATTCTGAAATTTTTTGCTTTTTCCTGCTCCTCTTAGCATGATAAAGAAGATTCAAAGAGAGTGAGATGCCAGCTCCTTTCGTTCAGTCAGTAGCTTCAATCATTTCTGGACGTTTTTCAATGGCAAAAATCATTGAATATTATAAATGCACAAACAGTAATTTCTCCGCATTGCAAGGTGCAATTCTGAAATTTTTTACTTTTTCCTGCTCCTCTTAGCATGATAAAGAAGATTCAAAGAGAGTGAGATGCCAGCTCCTTTCATTCAGTCAGTAGCTTCAATCATTTCTGGTATATGAATAACATGATGTTTTTCAATGGCAAAAATCAATGAATATTGTAAATGCACAAACAGTAATTTCTCCGCATTGCAAGGTGCAATTCTGAAATTTTTTGCTTTTTCCTGCTCCTCTTAGCATGATAAAGAAGATTCAAAGAGAGTGAGATGCCAGCTCCTTTCATTCAGTCAGTAGCTTCAAACATTTCTGGTATATGAATAACATGATGTTTTTCAATGGCAAAAAACAATGAATATTGTAAATGCACAAACAGTAATTTCTCCGCATTGCAAGGTGCAAGTCTGAAATTTTTTGCTTTTTCCTGCTCCTCTTAGCATGATAAAGAAGATTCAAAGAGAGTGAGATGCCAGCTACTTTCATTCAGTCAGTAGCTTCAATCATTTCTGGACGTTTTTCAATGGTAAAAATCAATGAATATTGTAAATGCACAAACAGTAATTTCTCCACATTGCAAGGTGCAATTATGAAATTTTTTGCTTTTTCCTGCTCCTCTTAGCATGATAAAGAAGATTCAAAGAGAGTGAGATGCCAGCTCCTTTCATTCAGTCAGTAGCTTCAAACATTTCTGGTATATGAATAACATGATGTTTTTCAATGGCAAAAATCAATGAATATTGTAAATGCACAAACAGTAATTTCTCCGCATTGCAAGGTGCAATTCTGAAATTTTTTGCTTTTTCCTGCTCCTCTTAGCATGATAAAGAAGATTCAAAGAGAGTGAGATGCCAGCTCCTTTCATTCAGTCAGTAGCTTCAAACATTTCTGGTATATGAATAACATGATGTTTTTCAATGGCAAAAATCAATGAATATTGTAAATGCACAAACAGTAATTTCTCCGCATTGCAAGGTGCAAGTCTGAAATTTTTTGCTTTTTCCTGCTCCTCTTAGCATGATAAAGAAGATTCAAAGAGAGTGAGATGCCAGCTACTTTCATTCAGTCAGTAGCTTCAATCATTTCTGGACGTTTTTCAATGGTAAAAATCAATGAATATTGTAAATGCACAAACAGTAATTTCTCCACATTGCAAGGTGCAATTCTGAAATTTTTTGCTTTTTCCTGCTCCTCTTAGCATGATAAAGAAGATTCAAAGAGAGTGAGATGCCAGCTCCTTTCATTCAGTCAGTAGCTTCAAACATTTCTGGTATATGAATAACATGATGTTTTTCAATGGCAAAAATCAATGAATATTGTAAATGCACAAACAGTAATTTCTCCGCATTGCAAGGTGCTATTCTGAAATTTTTTGCTTTTTCCTGCTCCTCTTAGCATGATAAAGAAGATTCAAAGAGAGTGAGATGCCAGCTCCTTTCATTCAGTCAGTAGCTTCAATCATTTCTGGATGTTTTTCAATGGCAAAAATCAATGAATATTGTAAATGCACAAACTGTAATTTCTCCGCATTGCAAGGTGCAATTCTGAAATTTTTTGCTTTTTCCTGCTCCTCTTAGCATGATAAAGAAGATTCAAAGAGAGTGAGATGTCAGCTCCTTTCATTCAGTCAGTAGCTTCAAACATTTCTAGTATATGAATAACATGATGTTTTTCAATGGCAAAAATCAATGAATATTGTAAATGCACAAACAGTAATTTCTCCGCATTGCAAGGTGCAATTCTGAAATTTTTTGCTTTTTCCTGCTCCTCTTAGCATGATAAAGAAGATTCAAAGAGAGTGAGATGCCAGCTCCTTTCATTCAGTCAGTAGCTTCAATCATTTCTGGATGTTTTTCAATGGCAAAAATCAATGAATATTGTAAATGCACAAACAGTAATTTCTCCGCATTGCAAGGTGCAATTCTGAAATTTTTTGCTTTTTCCTGCTCCTCTTAGCATGATAAAGAAGAATCAAAGAGAGTGAGATGCCAGCTCCTTTCGTTCAGTCAGTAGCTTCAATCATTTCTGGACGTTTTTCAATGGCAAAAATCATTGAATATTATAAATGCACAAACAGTAATTTCTCCGCATTGCAAGGTGCAATTCTGAAATTTTTTGCTTTTTCCCGCTCCTCTTAGCATGATAAAGAAGATTCAAAGAGAGTGAGGTGCCAGCTCCTTTCATTCAGTCAGTAGCTTCAAACATTTCTGGTATATGAATAACATGTTTTTCAATGGCAAAAATCAATGAATATTGTAAATGCACAAACAGTAATTTCTCCGCATTGCAAGGTGCAATTCTGAAATTTTTTGCTTTTTCCTGCTCCTCTTAGCATGATAAAGAAGATTCAAAGAGAGTGAGATGCCAGCTCCTTTCATTCAGTCAGTAGCTTCAATCATTTCTGGACGTTTTTCAATGGCAAAAATCAATGAATATTGTAAATGCACAAACAGTAATTTCTCCGCATTGCAAGGTGCAATTCTGAAATTTTTTGCTTTTTCCTGCTCCTCTTAGCATGATAAAGAAGATTCAAAGAGAGTGAGATGTCAGCTCCTTTCATTCAGTCAGTAGCTTCAAACATTTCTGGTATATGAATAACATGATGTTTTTCAATGGCAAAAATCAATGAATTTTGTAAATGCACAAACAGTAATTTCTCCGCATTGCAAGGTGCAATTCTGAAATTTTTTGCTTTTTCCTGCTCCTCTTAGCATGATAAAGAAGATTCAAAGAGAGTGAGATGCCAGCTCCTTTCATTCAGTCAGTAGCTTCAATCATTTCTGGATGTTTTTCAATGGCAAAAATCAATGAATATTGTAAATGCACAAACAGTAATTTCTCCGCATTGCAAGGTGCAATTCTGAAATTTTTTGCTTTTTCCTGCTCCTCTTAGCATGATAAAGAAGATTCAAAGAGAGTGAGATGCCAGCTCCTTTCGTTCAGTCAGTAGCTTCAATCATTTCTGGACGTTTTTCAATGGCAAAAATCATTGAATATTATAAATGCACAAACAGTAATTTCTCCGCATTGCAAGGTGCAATTCTGAAATTTTTTACTTTTTCCTGCTCCTCTTAGCATGATAAAGAAGATTCAAAGAGAGTGAGATGCCAGCTCCTTTCATTCAGTCAGTAGCTTCAATCATTTCTGGTATATGAATAACATGATGTTTTTCAATGGCAAAAATCAATGAATATTGTAAATGCACAAACAGTAATTTCTCCGCATTGCAAGGTGCAATTCTGAAATTTTTTGCTTTTTCCTGCTCCTCTTAGCATGATAAAGAAGATTCAAAGAGAGTGAGATGCCAGCTCCTTTCATTCAGTCAGTAGCTTCAAACATTTCTGGTATATGAATAACATGATGTTTTTCAATGGCAAAAATCAATGAATATTGTAAATGCACAAACAGTAATTTCTCCGCATTGCAAGGTGCAAGTCTGAAATTTTTTGCTTTTTCCTGCTCCTCTTAGCATGATAAAGAAGATTCAAAGAGAGTGAGATGCCAGCTACTTTCATTCAGTCAGTAGCTTCAATCATTTCTGGATGTTTTTCAATGGTAAAAATCAATGAATATTGTAAATGCACAAACAGTAATTTCTCCACATTGCAAGGTGCAATTCTGAAATTTTTTGCTTTTTCCTGCTCCTCTTAGCATGATAAAGAAGATTCAAAGAGAGTGAGATGCCAGCTCCTTTCATTCAGTCAGTAGCTTCAAACATTTCTGGTATATGAATAACATGATGTTTTTCAATGGCAAAAATCAATGAATATTGTAAATGCACAAACAGTAATTTCTCCGCATTGCAAGGTGCAATTCTGAAATTTTTTGCTTTTTCCTGCTCCTCTTAGCATGATAAAGAAGATTCAAAGAGAGTGAGATGCCAGCTCCTTTCATTCAGTCAGTAGCTTCAAACATTTCTGGTATATGAATAACATGATGTTTTTCAATGGCAAAAATCAATGAATATTGTAAATGCACAAACAGTAATTTCTCCGCATTGCAAGGTGCAAGTCTGAAATTTTTTGCTTTTTCCTGCTCCTCTTAGCATGATAAAGAAGATTCAAAGAGAGTGAGATGCCAGCTACTTTCATTCAGTCAGTAGCTTCAATCATTTCTGGACGTTTTTCAATGGTAAAAATCAATGAATATTGTAAATGCACAAACAGTAATTTCTCCACATTGCAAGGTGCAATTCTGAAATTTTTTGCTTTTTCCTGCTCCTCTTAGCATGATAAAGAAGATTCAAAGAGAGTGAGATGCCAGCTCCTTTCATTCAGTCAGTAGCTTCAAACATTTCTGGTATATGAATAACATGATGTTTTTCAATGGCAAAAATCAATGAATATTGTAAATGCACAAACAGTAATTTCTCCGCATTGCAAGGTGCTATTCTGAAATTTTTTGCTTTTTCCTGCTCCTCTTAGCATGATAAAGAAGATTCAAAGAGAGTGAGATGCCAGCTCCTTTCATTCAGTCAGTAGCTTCAATCATTTCTGGATGTTTTTCAATGGCAAAAATCAATGAATATTGTAAATGCACAAACTGTAATTTCTCCGCATTGCAAGGTGCAATTCTGAAATTTTTTGCTTTTTCCTGCTCCTCTTAGCATGATAAAGAAGATTCAAAGAGAGTGAGATGCCAGCTCCTTTCATTCAGTCAGTAGCTTCAATCATTTCTGGACGTTTTTCAATGGCAAAAATCAATGAATATTGTAAATGCACAAACAGTAATTTCTCCGCATTGCAAGGTGCAATTCTGAAATTTTTTGCTTTTTCCTGCTCCTCTTAGCATGATAAAGAAGATTCAAAGAGAGTGAGATGCCAGCTCCTTTCATTCAGTCAGTACCTTCAATCATTTCTGGACGTTTTTCAATGGCAAAAATCAATGAATATTGTAAATGCACAAACAGTAATTTCTCCGCATTGCAAGGTGCAATTCTGAAATTTTTTGCTTTTTCCTGCTCCTCTTAGCATGATAAAGAAGATTCAAAGAGAGTGAGATGCCAGCTCCTTTCATTCAGTCAGTAGCTTCAATCATTTCTGGACGTTTTTCAATGGCAAAAATCAATGAATATTGTAAATGCACAAACAGTAATTTCTCCGCATTGCAAGGTGCAATTCTGAAATTTTTTGCTTTTTCCTGCTCCTCTTAGCATGATAAAGAAGATTCAAAGAGAGAGAGATGCCAGCTCCTTTCATTCAGTCAGTAGCTTCAATCATTTCTGGACGTTTTTCAATGGCAAAAATCAATGAATATTGTAAATGCACAAACAGTAATTTCTCCGCATTGCAAGGTGCAATTCTGAAATTTTTTGCTTTTTCCTGCTCCTCTTAGCATGATAAAGAAGATTCAAAGAGAGTGAGATGCCAGCTCCTTTCATTCAGTCAGTAGCTTCAAACATTTCTGGTATATGAATAACATGTTTTTCAATGGCAAAAATCAATGAATATTGTAAATGCACAAACAGTAATTTCTCCGCATTGCAAGGTGCAATTCTGAAATTTTTTGCTTTTTCCCGCTCCTCTTAGCATGATAAAGAATATTCAAAGAGAGTGAGGTGCCAGCTCCTTTCATTCAGTCAGTAGCTTCAAACATTTCTGGTATATGAATAACATGTTTTTCAATGGCAAAAATCAATGAATATTGTAAATGCACAAACAGTAATTTCTCCGCATTGCAAGGTGCAATTCTGAAATTTTTTGCTTTTTCCTGCTCCTCTTAGCATGATAAAGAAGATTCAAAGAGAGTGAGATGCCAGCTCCTTTCATTCAGTCAGTAGCTTCAATCATTTCTGGACGTTTTTCAATGGCAAAAATCAATGAATATTGTAAATGCACAAACAGTAATTTCTCCGCATTGCAAGGTGCAATTCTGAAATTTTTTGCTTTTTCCTGCTCCTCTTAGCATGATAAAGAAGATTCAAAGAGAGAGAGATGCCAGCTCCTTTCATTCAGTCAGTAGCTTCAATCATTTCTGGACGTTTTTCAATGGCAAAAATCAATGAATATTGTAAATGCACAAACAGTAATTTCTCCGCATTGCAAGGTGCAATTCTGAAATTTTTTGCTTTTTCCTGCTCCTCTTAGCATGATAAAGAAGATTCAAAGAGAGTGAGATGCCAGCTCCTTTCATTCAGTCAGTAGCTTCAAACATTTCTGGTATATGAATAACATGATGTTTTTCAATGGCAAAAATCAATGAATATTGTAAATGCACAAACAGTAATTTCTCCGCATTGCAAGGTGCAAGTCTGAAATTTTTTGCTTTTTCCTGCTCCTCTTAGCATGATAAAGAAGATTCAAAGAGAGTGAGATGCCAGCTACTTTCATTCAGTCAGTAGCTTCAATCATTTCTGGACGTTTTTCAATGGTAAAAATCAATGAATATTGTAAATGCACAAACAGTAATTTCTCCACATTGCAAGGTGCAATTCTGAAATTTTTTGCTTTTTCCTGCTCCTCTTAGCATGATAAAGAAGATTCAAAGAGAGTGAGATGCCAGCTCCTTTCATTCAGTCAGTAGCTTCAAACATTTCTGATATATGAATAACATGATGTTTTTCAATGGCAAAAATCAATGAATATTGTAAATGCACAAACAGTAATTTCTCCGCATTGCAAGGTGCAATTCTGAAATTTTTTGCTTTTTCCTGCTCCTCTTAGCATGATAAAGAAGATTCAAAGAGAGTGAGATGCCAGCTCCTTTCATTCAGTCAGTAGCTTCAAACATTTCTGGTATATGAATAACATGATGTTTTTCAATGGCAAAAATCAATGAATATTGTAAATGCACAAACAGTAATTTCTCCGCATTGCAAGGTGCAATTCTGAAATTTTTTGCTTTTTCCTGCTCCTCTTAGCATGATAAAGAAGATTCAAAGAGAGTGAGATGCCAGCTCCTTTCATTCAGTCAGTAGCTTCAATCATTTCTGGACGTTTTTCAATGGCAAAAATCAATGAATATTGTAAATGCACAAACAGTAATTTCTCCGCATTGCAAGGTGCAATTCTGAAATTTTATGCTTTTTCCTGCTCCTCTTAGCATGATAAAGAAGATTCAAAGAGAGTGAGATGTCAGCTCCTTTCATTCAGTCATTAGCTTCAAACATTTCTGGTATATGAATAACATGATGTTTTTCAATGGCAAAAATCAATGAATATTGTAAATGCACAAACAGTAATTTCTCCGCATTGCAAGGTGCAATTCTGAAATTTTTTGCTTTTTCCTGCTCCTCTTAGCATGATAAAGAAGATTCAAAGAGAGTGAGATGCCAGCTCCTTTCATTCAGTCAGTAGCTTCAATCATTTCTGGACGTTTTTCAATGGCAAAAATCAATGAATATTGTAAATGCACAAACAGTAATTTCTCCGCATTGCAAGGTGCAATTCTGAAATTTTTTGCTTTTTCCTGCTCCTCTTAGCATGATAAAGAAGATTCAAAGAGAGTGAGATACCAGCTCCTTTCGTTCAGTCAGTAGCTTCAATCATTTCTGGACGTTTTTCAATGGCAAAAATCATTGAATATTATAAATGCACAAACAGTAATTTCTCCGCATTGCAAGGTGCAATTCTGAAATTTTTTACTTTTTCCTGCTCCTCTTAGCATGATAAAGAAGATTCAAAGAGAGTGAGATGCCAGCTCCTTTCATTCAGTCAGTAGCTTCAATCATTTCTGGTATATGAATAACATGATGTTTTTCAATGGCAAAAATCAATGAATATTGTAAATGCACAAACAGTAATTTCTCCGCATTGCAAGGTGCAATTCTGAAATTTTTTGCTTTTTCCTGCTCCTCTTAGCATGATAAAGAAGATTCAAAGAGAGTGAGATGCCAGCTCCTTTCATTCAGTCAGTAGCTTCAATCATTTCTGGACGTTTTTCAATGGCAAAAATCAATGAATATTGTAAATGCACAAACAGTAATTTCTCCGCATTGCAAGGTGCAATTCTGAAATTTTTTGCTTTTTCCTGCTCCTCTTAGCATGATAAACAAGATTCAAAGAGAGTGAGATGCCAGCTCCTTTCATTCAGTCAGTAGCTTCAATCATTTCTGGACGTTTTTCAATGGCAAAAATCAATGAATATTGTAAATGCACAAACAGTAATTTCTCCGCATTGCAAGGTGCAATTCTGAAATTTTTTGCTTTTTCCTGCTCCTCTTAGCATGATAAAGAAGATTCAAAGAGAGTGAGATGCCAGCTCCTTTCATTCAGTCAGTAGCTTCAATCATTTCTGGACGTTTTTCAATGGCAAAAATCAATGAATATTGTAAATGCACAAACAGTAATTTCTCCGCATTGCAAGGTGCAATTCTGAAATTTTTTGTTTTTTCCTGCTCCTCTTAGCATGATAAAGAAGATTCAAAGAGAGTGAGATGCCAGCTCCTTTCATTCAGTCAGTAGCTTCAATCATTTCTGGTATATGAATAACATGATGTTTTTCAATGGCAAAAATCAATGAATATTGTAAATGCACAAACAGTAATTTCTCCGCATTGCAAGGTGCAATTCTGAAATTTTTTGCTTTTTCCTGCTCCTCTTAGCATGATAAAGAAGATTCAAAGAGAGTGAGATGCCAGCTCCTTTCATTCAGTCAGTAGCTTCAATCATTTCTGGACGTTTTTCAATGGCAAAAATCAATGAATATTGTACATGCACAAACAGTAATTTCTCCGCATTGCAAGGTGCAATTCTGAAATTTTTTGCTTTTTCCTGCTCCTCTTAGCATGATAAACATGATTCAAAGAGAGTGAGTTGCCAGCTCCTTTCATTCAGTCAGTAGCTTCAATCATTTCTGGACGTTTTTCAATTGCAAAAATCAATGAATATTGTAAATGCACAAACAGTAATTTCTCCGCATTGCAAGGTGCAATTCTGAAATTTTTTGCTTTTTCCTGCTCCTCTTATCATGATAAAGACGATTCAAAGAGAGTGAGATGCCAGCTACTTTCATTCAGTCAGTAGCTTCAATCATTTCTGGTATATGAATAACATGATGTTTTTCAATGGCAAAAATCAATGAATATTGTAAATGCACAAACAGTAATTTCTCCGCATTGCAAGGTGCAATTCTGAAATTTTTTGCTTTTTCCTGCTCCTCTTAGCATGATAAAGAAGATTCAAAGAGAGTGAGGTGCCAGCTTCTTTCATTCAGTCAGTAGCTTCAAACATTTCTGGTATATGAATAACATGTTTTTCAATGGCAAAAATCAATGAATATTGTAAATGCACAAACAGTAATTTCTCCGCATTGCAAGGTGCAATTGTGAAATTTTTTGCTTTTTCCTGCTCCTCTTAGCATGATAAAGAAGATTCAAAGAGAGTGAGATGCCAGCTCCTTTCATTCAGTCAGTAGCTTCAATCATTTCTGGACGTTTTTCAATGGCAAAAATCAATGAATATTGTAAATGCACAAACAGTAATTTCTCCGCATTGCAAGGTGCAATTCTGAAATTTTTTGCTTTTTCCTGCTCCTCTTAGCATGATAAAGAAGATTCAAAGAGAGTGAGATGCCAGCTCCTTTCATTCAGTCAGTAGCTTCAATCATTTCTGGACGTTTTTCAATGGCAAAAATCAATGAATATTGTAAATGCACAAACAGTAATTTCTCCGCATTGCAAGGTGCAATTCTGAAATTTTTTGCTTTTTCCTGCTCCTCTTAGCATGATAAAGAAGATTCAAAGAGAGTGAGATGCCAGCTCCTTTCATTCAGTCAGTAGCTTCAAACATTTCTGGTATATGAATAACATGATGTTTTTCAATGGCAAAAATCAATGAATATTGTAAATGCACAAACAGTAATTTCTCCGCATTGCAAGGTGCAAGTCTGAAATTTTTTGCTTTTTCCTGCTCCTCTTAGCATGATAAAGAAGATTCAAAGAGAGTGAGATGCCAGCTACTTTCATTCAGTCAGTAGCTTCAATCATTTCTGGACGTTTTTCAATGGTAAAAATCAATGAATATTGTAAATGCACAAACAGTAATTTCTCCACATTGCAAGGTGCAATTCTGAAATTTTTTGCTTTTTCCTGCTCCTCTTAGCATGATAAAGAAGATTCAAAGAGAGTGAGATGCCAGCTCCTTTCATTCAGTCAGTAGCTTCAAACATTTCTGGTATATGAATAACATGATGTTTTCAATGGCAAAAATCAATGAATATTGTAAATGCACAAACAGTAAATTCTCCGCATTGCAAGGTGCAATTCTGAAATTTTTTGCTTTTTCCTGCTCCTCTTAGCATGATAAAGAAGATTCAAAGAGAGTGAGATGCCAGCTCCTTTCATTCAGTCAGTAGCTTCAAACAATTCTGGTATATGAATAACATGATGTTTTTCAATGGCAAAAATCAATGAATATTGTAAATGCACAAACAGTAATTTCTCCGCATTGCAAGGTGCAAGTCTGAAATTTTTTGCTTTTTCCTGCTCCTCTTAGCATGATAAAGAAGATTCAAAGAGAGTGAGATGCCAGCTACTTTCATTCAGTCAGTAGATTCAATCATTTCTGGACGTTTTTCAATGTTAAAAATCAATGAATATTGTAAATGCACAAACAGTAATTTCTCCACATTGCAAGGTGCAATTCTGAAATTTTTTGCTTTTTCCTGCTCCTCTTAGCATGATAATGAAGATTCAAAGAGAGTGAGATGCCAGCTCCTTTCATTCAGTCAGTAGCTTCAAACATTTCTGGTATATGAATAACATGATGTTTTTAAATGGCAAAAATCAATGAATATTGTAAATGCACAAACAGTAATTTCTCCGCATTGCAAGGTGCAATTCTGAAATTTTTTGCTTTTTCCTGCTCCTCTTAGCATGATAAAGAAGATTCAAAGAGAGTGAGATGCCAGCTCCTTTCATTCAGTCAGTAGCTTCAATCATTTCTGGATGTTTTTCAATGGCAAAAATCAATGAATATTGTAAATGCACAAACTGTAATTTCTCCGCATTGCAAGGTGCAATTCTGAAATTTTTTACTTTTTCCTGCTCCTCTTAGCATGATAAAGAAGATTCAAAGAGAGTGAGATGCCAGCTCCTTTCATTCAGTCAGTAGCTTCAATCATTTCTGGACGTTTTTCAATGGCAAAAATCAATGAATATTGTAAATGCACAAACAGTAATTTCTCCGCATTGCAAGGTGCAATTCTGAAATTTTTTGCTTTTTCCTGCTCCTCTTAGCATGATAAAGAAGTTTCAAAGAGAGTGAGATGCCAGCTCCTTTCATTCAGTCAGTACTTTCAATCATTTCTGGACGTTTTTCAATGGCAAAAATCAATGAATATTGTAAATGCACAAACAGTAATTTCTCCGCATTGCAAGGTGCAATTCTGAAATTTTTTGCTTTTTCCTGCTCCTCTTAGCATGATAAAGAAGATTCAAAGAGAGTGAGATGCCAGCTCCTTTCATTCAGTCAGTAGCTTCAATCATTTCTGGACGTTTTTCAATGGCAAAAATCAATGAATATTGTAAATGCACAAACAGTAATTTCTCCGCATTGCAAGGTGCAATTCTGAAATTTTTTGCTTTTTCCTGCTCCTCTTAGCATGATAAAGAAGATTCAAAGAGAGTGAGATGCCAGCTCCTTTCATTCAGTCAGTAGCTTCAAACATTTCTGGTATATGAATAACATGATGTTTTTCAATGGCAAAAATCAATGAATATTGTAAATGCACAAACAGCAATTTCTCCGCATTGCAAGGTGCAAGTCTGAAATTTTTTGCTTTTTCCTGCTCCTCTTAGCATGATAAAGAAGATTCAAAGAGAGTGAGATGCCAGCTACTTTCATTCAGTCAGTAGCTTCAATCATTTCTGGACGTTTTTCAATGGTAAAAATCAATGAATATTGTAAATGCACAAACAGTAATTTCTCCACATTGCAAGGTGCAATTCTGAAATTTTTTGCTTTTTCCTGCTCCTCTTAGCATGATAAAGAAGATTCAAAGAGAGTGAGATGCCAGCTCCTTTCATTCAGTCAGTAGCTTCAAACATTTCTGGTATATGAATAACATGATGTTTTCAATGGCAAAAATCAATGAATATTGTAAATGCACAAACAGTAAATTCTCCGCATTGCAAGGTGCAATTCTGAAATTTTTTGCTTTTTCCTGCTCCTCTTAGCATGATAAAGAAGATTCAAAGAGAGTGAGATGCCAGCTCCTTTCATTCAGTCAGTAGCTTCAAACATTTCTGGTATATGAATAACATGATGTTTTTCAATGGCAAAAATCAATGAATATTGTAAATGCACAAACAGTAATTTCTCCGCATTGCAAGGTGCAAGTCTGAAATTTTTTGCTTTTTCCTGCTCCTCTTAGCATGATAAAGAAGATTCAAAGAGAGTGAGATGCCAGCTACTTTCATTCAGTCAGTAGATTCAATCATTTCTGGACGTTTTTCAATGTTAAAAATGAATGAATATTGTAAATGCACAAACAGTAATTTCTCCACATTGCAAGGTGCAATTCTGAAATTTTTTGCTTTTTCCTGCTCCTCTTAGCATGATAATGAAGATTCAAAGAGAGTGAGATGCCAGCTCCTTTCATTCAGTCAGTAGCTTCAAACATTTCTGGTATATGAATAACATGATGTTTTTCAATGGCAAAAATCAATGAATATTGTAAATGCACAAACAGTAATTTCTCCGCATTGCAAGGTGCAATTCTGAAATTTTTTGCTTTTTCCTGCTCCTCTTAGCATGATAAAGAAGATTCAAAGAGAGTGAGATGCCAGCTCCTTTCATTCAGTCAGTAGCTTCAATCATTTCTGGATGTTTTTCAATGGCAAAAATCAATGAATATTGTAAATGCACAAACTGTAATTTCTCCGCATTGCAAGGTGCAATTCTGAAATTTTTTACTTTTTCCTGCTCCTCTTAGCATGA
This sequence comes from Phyllobates terribilis, assembly GCF_046119375.1. Lineage (NCBI taxonomy): Eukaryota > Metazoa > Chordata > Amphibia > Anura > Dendrobatidae > Phyllobates > Phyllobates terribilis. The sequence goes on from NW_027363292.1 coordinate 670,349, forward strand.
TAAAGAAGATTCAAAGAGAGTGAGATGCCAGCTCCTTTCATTCAGTCAGTAGCTTCAATCATTTCTGGACGTTTTTCAATGGCAAAAATCAATGAATATTGTAAATGCACAAACAGTAATTTCTCTGCATTGCAAGGTGCAATTCTGAAATTTTTTGCTTTTTCCTGCTCCTCTTAGCATGATAAAGAAGATTCAAAGAGAGTGAGATGCCAGCTCCTTTCATTCAGTCAGTACTTTCAATCATTTCTGGACGTTTTTCAATGGCAAAAATCAATGAATATTGTAAATGCACAAACAGTAATTTCTCCGCATTGCAAGGTGCAATTCTGAAATTTTTTGCTTTTTCCTGCTCCGCTTAGCATGATAAAGAAGATTCAAAGAGAGTGAGATGCCAGCTCCTTTCATTCAGTCAGTAGCTTCAAACATTTCTGGTATATGAATAACATGATGTTTTTCAATGTCAAAAATCAATGAATATTGTAAATGCACAAACAGTAATTTCTCCGCATTGCAAGGTGCAAGTCTGAAATTTTTTGCTTTTTCCTGCTCCTCTTAGCATGATAAAGAAGATTCAAAGAGAGTGAGATGCCAGCTACTTTCATTCAGTCAGTAGCTTCAATCATTTCTGGACGTTTTTCAATGGTAAAAATCAATGAATATTGTAAATGCACAGTAATTTCTCCACATTGCAAGGTGCAATTCTGAATTTTTTTGCTTTTTCCTGCTCCTCTTAGCATAATAAAGAAGATTCAAAGAGAGTGAGATGTCAGCTCCTTTCATTCAGTCAGTAGCTTCAAACATTTCTGGTATATGAATAACATGATGTTTTTCAATGGCAAAAATCAATGAATATTGTAAATGCACAAACAGTAATTTCTCCGCATTGCAAGGTGCAATTCTGAAATTTTTTGCTTTTTCCTGCTCCTCTTAGCATGATAAAGAAGATTCAAAGAGAGTGAGATGCCAGCTCCTTTCATTCAGTCAGTAGCTTCAAACATTTCTGGTATATGAATAACATGATGTTTTTCAATGGCAAAAATCAATGAATATTGTAAATGCACAAACAGTAATTTCTCCGCATTGCAAGGTGCAATTCTGAAATTTTTTGCTTTTTCCTGCTCCTCTTAGCATGATAAAGAAGATTCAAAGAGAGTGAGATGCCAGCTCCTTTCATTCAGTCAGTAGCTTCAATCATTTCTGGACGTTTTTCAATGGCAAAAATCAATGAATATTGTAAATGCACAAACAGTAATTTCTCTGCATTGCAAGGTGCAATTCTGAAATTTTTTGCTTTTTCCTGCTCCTCTTAGCATGATAAAGAAGATTCAAAGAGAGTGAGATGTCAGCTCCTTTCATTCAGTCAGTAGCTTCAAACATTTCTGGTATATGAATAACATGATGTTTTTCAATGGCAAAAATCAATGAATATTGTAAATGCACAAACAGTAATTTCTCCGCATTGCAAGGTGCAATTCTGAAATTTTTTGCTTTTTCCTGCTCCTCTTAGCATGATAAAGAAGATTCAAAGAGAGTGAGATGCCAGCTCCTTTCATTCAGTCAGTAGCTTCAATCATTTCTGGACGTTTTTCAATGGCAAAAATCAATGAATATTGTAAATGCACAAACAGTAATTTCTCTGCATTGCAAGGTGCAATTCTGAAATTTTTTGCTTTTTCCTGCTCCTCTTAGCATGATAAAGAAGATTCAAAGAGAGTGAGATGCCAGCTACTTTCATTCAGTCAGTAGCTTCAATCATTTCTGGACGTTTTTCAATGGTAAAAATCAATGAATATTGTAAATGCACAAACAGTAATTTCTCCACATTGCAAGGTGCAATTCTGAAATTTTTTGCTTTTTCCTGCTCCTCTTAGCATGATAAAGAAGATTCAAAGAGAGTGAGATGCCAGCTCCTTTCATTCAGTCAGTAGCTTCAAACATTTCTGGTATATGAATAACATGATGTTTTTCAATGGCAAAAATCAATGAATATTGTAAATGCACAAACTGTAATTTCTCCGCATTGCAAGGTGCAATTCTGAAATTTTTTGCTTTTTCCTGCTCCTCTTAGCATGATAAAGAAGATTCAAAGAGAGTGAGATGCCAGCTCCTTTCATTCAGTCAGTAGCTTCAATCATTTCTGGATGTTTTTCAATGGCAAAAATCAATGAATATTGTAAATGCACAAACTGTAATTTCTCCGCATTGCAAGGTGCAATTCTGAAATTTTTTCCTTTTTCCTGCTCCTCTTAGCATGATAAAGAAGATTCAAAGAGAGTGAGATGCCAGCTCCTTTCATTCAGTCAGTAGCTTCAATCATTTCTGGACGTTTTTCAATGGCAAAAATCAATGAATATTGTAAATGCACAAACAGTAATTTCTCCGCATTGCAAGGTGCAATTCTGAAATTTTTTGCTTTTTCCTGCTCCTCTTAGCATGATAAAGAAGATTCAAAGAGAGTGAGATGCCAGCTCCTTTCATTCAGTCAGTACCTTCAATCATTTCTGGACGTTTTTCAATGGCAAAAATCAATGAATATTGTAAATGCACAAACAGTAATTTCTCCGCATTGCAAGGTGCAATTCTGAAATTTTTTGCTTTTTCCCGCTCCTCTTAGCATGATAAAGAAGATTCAAAGAGAGTGAGGTGCCAGCTCCTTTCATTCAGTCAGTAGCTTCAAACATTTCTGGTATATGAATAACATGTTTTTCAATGGCAAAAATCAATGAATATTGTAAATGCACAAACAGTAATTTCTCCGCATTGCAAGGTGCAATTCTGAAATTTTTTGATTTTTCCTGCTCCTCTTAGCATGATAAAGAAGATTCAAAGAGAGTGAGATGCCAGCTCCTTTCATTCAGTCAGTAGCTTCAATCATTTCTGGACGTTTTTCAATGGCAAAAATCAATGAATATTGTAAATGCACAAACAGTAATTTCTCCGCATTGCAAGGTGCAATTCTGAAATTTTTTGCTTTTTCCTGCTCCTCTTAGCATGATAAAGAAGATTCAAAGAGAGTGAGATGCCAGCTCCTTTCATTCAGTCAGTAGCTTCAAACATTTCTGGTATATGAATAACATGATGTTTTTCAATGGCAAAAATCAATAAATATTGTAAATGCACAAACAGTAATTTCTCCGCATTGCAAGGTGCAATTCTGAAATTTTTTGCTTTTTCCTGCTCCTCTTAGCATGATAAAGAAGATTCAAAGAGAGTGAGATGCCAGCTCCTTTCATTCAGTCAGTAGCTTCAAACATTTCTGGTATATGAATAACATGATGTTTTTCAATGGCAAAAATCAATGAATATTGTAAATGCACAAACAGTAATTTCTCCGCATTGCAAGGTGCAAGTCAGAAATTTTTTGCTTTTTCCTGCTCCTCTTAGCATGATAAAGAAGATTCAAAGAGAGTGAGATGCCAGCTACTTTCATTCAGTCAGTAGCTTCAATCATTTCTGGACGTTTTTCAATGGTAAAAATCAATGAATATTGTAAATGCACAAACAGTAATTTCTCCACATTGCAAGGTGCAATTCTGAAATTTTTTGCTTTTTCCTGCTCCTCTTAGCATGATAAAGAAGATTCAAAGAGAGTGAGATGCCAGCTCCTTTCATTCAGTCAGTACCTTCAATCATTTCTGGACGTTTTTCAATGGCAAAAATCAATGAATATTGTAAATGCACAAACAGTAATTTCTCCGCATTGCAAGGTGCAATTCTGAAATTTTTTGCTTTTTCCCGCTCCTCTTAGCATGATAAAGAAGATTCAAAGAGAGTGAGGTGCCAGCTCCTTTCATTCAGTCAGTAGCTTCAAACATTTCTGGTATATGAATAACATGTTTTTCAATGGCAAAAATCAATGAATATTGTAAATGCACAAACAGTAATTTCTCCGCATTGCAAGGTGCAATTCTGAAATTTTTTGCTTTTTCCTGCTCCTCTTAGCATGATAAAGAAGATTCAAAGAGAGTGAGATGCCAGCTCCTTTCATTCAGTCAGTAGCTTCAATCATTTCTGGACGTTTTTCAATGGCAAAAATCAATGAATATTGTAAATGCACAAACAGTAATTTCTCCGCATTGCAAGGTGCAATTCTGAAATTTTTTGCTTTTTCCTGCTCCTCTTAGCATGATAAAGAAGATTCAAAGAGAGTGAGATGCCAGCTCCTTTCATTCAGTCAGTAGCTTCAAACATTTCTGGTATATGAATAACATGATGTTTTTCAATGGCAAAAATCAATAAATATTGTAAATGCACAAACAGTAATTTCTCCGCATTGCAAGGTGCAATTCTGAAATTTTTTGCTTTTTCCTGCTCCTCTTAGCATGATAAAGAAGATTCAAAGAGAGTGAGATGCCAGCTCCTTTCATTCAGTCAGTAGCTTCAAACATTTCTGGTATATGAATAACATGATGTTTTTCAATGGCAAAAATCAATGAATATTGTAAATGCACAAACAGTAATTTCTCCGCATTGCAAGGTGCAAGTCAGAAATTTTTTGCTTTTTCCTGCTCCTCTTAGCATGATAAAGAAGATTCAAAGAGAGTGAGATGCCAGCTACTTTCATTCAGTCAGTAGCTTCAATCATTTCTGGACGTTTTTCAATGGTAAAAATCAATGAATATTGTAAATGCACAAACAGTAATTTCTCCAACTTGCAAGGTGCAATTCTGAAATTTTTTGCTTTTTCCTGCTCCTCTTAGCATGATAAAGAAGATTCAAAGAGAGTGAGATGCCAGCTCCTTTCATTCAGTCAGTAGCTTCAAACATTTCTGGTATATGAATAACATGATGTTTTTCAATGGCAAAAATCAATGAATATTGTAAATGCACAAACAGTAATTTCTCCGCATTGCAAGGTGCAATTCTGAAATTTTTTGCTTTTTCCTGCTCCTCTTAGCATGATAAAGAAGATTCAAAGAGAGTGAGATGCCAGCTCCTTTCATTCAGTCAGTAGCTTCAATCATTTCTGGATGTTTTTCAATGGCAAAAATCAATGAATATTGTAAATGCACAAACTGTAATTTCTCCGCATTGCAAGGTGCAATTCTGAAATTTTTTGCTTTTTCCTGCTCCTCTTAGCATGATAAAGAAGATTCAAAGAGAGTGAGATGAAAGCTCCTTTCATTCAGTCAGTAGCTTCAAACATTTCTGGTATATGAATAACATGTTTTTCAATGGCAAAAATCAATGAATATTGTAAATGCACAAACAGTAATTTCTCCGCATTGCAAGGTGCAATTCTGAAATTTTTTGCTTTTTCCCGCTCCTCTTAGCATGATAAAGAAGATTCAAAGAGAGTGAGGTGCCAGCTCCTTTCATTCAGTCAGTAGCTTCAAACATTTCTGGTATATGAATAACATGTTTTTCAATGGCAAAAATCAATGCATATTGTAAATGCACAAACAGTAATTTCTCCGCATTGCAAGGTGCAATTCTGAAATTTTTTGATTTTTCCTGCTCCTCTTAGCATGATAAAGAAGATTCAAAGAGAGTGAGATGCCGGCTCCTTTCATTCAGTCAGTAGCTTCAATCATTTCTGGACGTTTTTCAATGTCAAAAATCAATGAATATTGTAAATGCACAAACAGTAATTTCTCCGCATTGCAAGGTGCAATTCTGAAATTTTTTGCTTTTTCCTGCTCCTCTTAGCATGATAAAGAAGATTCAAAGAGAGTGAGATGCCAGCTCCTTTCATTCAGTCAGTAGCTTCAAACATTTCTGGTATATGAATAACATGATGTTTTTCAATGGCAAAAATCAATGAATATTGTAAATGCACAAACAGTAATTTCTCCGCATTGCAAGGTGCAATTCTGAAATTTTTTGCTTTTTCCTGCTCCTCTTAGCATGATAAAGAAGATTCAAAGAGAGTGAGATGCCAGCTCCTTTCATTCAGTCAGTAGCTTCAAACATTTCTGGTATATGAATAACATGATGTTTTTCAATGGCAAAAATCAATGAATATTGTAAATGCACAAACAGTAATTTCTCCGCATTGCAAGGTGCAAGTCTGAAATTTTTTGCTTTTTCCTGCTCCTCTTAGCATGATAAAGAAGATTCAAAGAGAGTGAGATGCCAGCTACTTTCATTCAGTCAGTAGCTTCAATCATTTCTGGACGTTTTTCAATGGTAAAAATCAATGAATATTGTAAATGCACAAACAGTAATTTCTCCACATTGCAAGGTGCAATTCTGAAATTTTTTGCTTTTTCCTGCTCCTCTTAGCATGATAAAGAAGATTCAAAGAGAGTGAGATGCCAGCTCCTTTCATTCAGTCAGTAGCTTCAAACATTTCTGGTATATGAATAACATGATGTTTTTCAATGGCAAAAATCAATGAATATTGTAAATGCACAAACAGTAATTTCTCCGCATTGCAAGGTGCAATTCTGAAATTTTTTGCTTTTTCCTGCTCCTCTTAGCATGATAAAGAAGATTCAAAGAGAGTGAGATGCCAGCTCCTTTCATTCAGTCAGTAGCTTCAATCATTTCTGGATGTTTTTCAATGGCAAAAATCAATGAATATTGTAAATGCACAAACTGTAATTTCTCCGCATTGCAAGGTGCAATTCTGAAATTTTTTGATTTTTCCTGCTCCTCTTAGCATGATAAAGAAGATTCAAAGAGAGTGAGATGCCAGCTCCTTTCATTCAGTCAGTAGCTTCAATCATTTCTGGACGTTTTTCAGTGGCAAAAATCAATGAATATTGTAAATGCACAAACAGTAATTTCTCCGCATTGCAAGGTGCAATTCTGAAATTTTTTGCTTTTTCCTGCTCCTCTTAGCATGATAAAGAAGATTCAAAGAGAGTGAGATGCCAGCTCCTTTCATTCAGTCAGTACCTTCAATCATTTCTGGACGTTTTTCAATGGCAAAAATCAATGAATATTGTAAATGCACAAACAGTAATTTCTCCGCATTGCAAGGTGCAATTCTGAAATTTTTTGCTTTTTCCCGCTCCTCTTAGCATGATAAAGAAGATTCAAAGAGAGTGAGGTGCCAGCTCCTTTCATTCAGTCAGTAGCTTCAAACATTTCTGGTATATGAATAACATGATGTTTTTCAATGGCAAAAATCAATGAATATTGTAAATGCACAAACAGTAATTTCTCCGCATTGCAAGGTGCAAGTCTGAAATTTTTTGCTTTTTCCTGCTCCTCTTAGCATGATAAAGAAGATTCAAAGAGAGTGAGATGCCAGTTACTTTCATTCAGTCAGTAGCTTCAATCATTTCTGGACGTTTTTAAATGGTAAAAATCAATGAATATTGTAAATGCACAAACAGTAATTTCTCCACATTGCAAGGTGCAATTCTGAAATTTTTTGCTTTTTCCTGCTAATCCTAGCATGATAAAGAAGATTCAAAGAGAGTGAGATGCCAGCTCCTTTCATTCAGTCAGTAGCTTCAAACATTTCTGGTATATGAATAACATGATGTTTTTCAATGGCAAAAATCAATGAATATTGTAAATGCACAAACAGTAATTTCTCCGCATTGCAAGGTGCAAGTCTGAAATTTTTTGCTTTTTCCTGCTCCTCTTAGCATGATAAAGAAGATTCAAAGAGAGTGAGATGCCAGTTACTTTCATTCAGTCAGTAGCTTCAATCATTTCTGGACGTTTTTCAATGGTAAAAATCAATGAATATTGTAAATGCACAAACAGTAATTTCTCCACATTGCAAGGTGCAATTCTGAAATTTTTTGCTTTTTCCTGCTCCTCTTAGCATGATAAAGAAGATTCAAAGAGAGTGAGATGCCAGCTCCTTTCATTCAGTCAGTAGCTTCAAACATTTCTGGTATATGAATAACATGATGTTTTTCAATGGCAAAAATCAATGAATATTGTAAATGCACAAACAGTAATTTCTCCGCATTGCAAGGTGCAATTCTGAAATTTTTTGCTTTTTCCTGCTCCTCTTAGCATGATAAAGAAGATTCAAAGAGAGTGAGATGCCAGCTCCTTTCATACAGTCAGTAGCTTCAAACATTTCTGGTATATGAATAACATGATGTTTTTCAATGGCAAAAATCAATGAATATTGTAAATGCACAAACAGTAATTTCTCCGCATTGCAAGGTGCAATTCTGAAATTTTTTGCTTTTTCCTGCTCCTCTTAGCATGATAAAGAAGATTCAAAGAGAGTGAGATGCCAGCTCCTTTCATTCAGTCAGTAGCTTCAATCATTTCTGGACGTTTTTCAATGGCAAAAATCAATGAATATTGTAAATGCACAAACAGTAATTTCTCCACATTGCAAGGTGCAATTCTGAAATTTTTTGCTTTTTCCTGCTCCTCTTAGCATGATAAAGAAGATTCAAAGAGAGTGAGATGCCAGCTCCTTTCATTCAGTCAGTAGCTTCAAACATTTCTGGTATATGAATAACATGATGTTTTTCAATGGCAAAAATCAATGAATATTGTAAATGCACAAACAGTAATTTCTCCGCATTGCAAGGTGCAATTCTGAAATTTTTTGCTTTTTCCTGCTCCTCTTAGCATGATAAAGAAGATTCAAAGAGAGTGAGATGCCAGCTCCTTTCATTCAGTCAGTAGCTTCAAACATTTCTGGTATATGAATAACATGATGTTTTTCAATGGCAAAAATCAATGAATATTGTAAATGCACAAACAGTAATTTCTCCGCATTGCAAGGTGCAATTCTGAAATTTTTTGCTTTTTCCTGCTCCTCTTAGCATGATAAAGAAGATTCAAAGAGAGTGAGATGCCAGCTCCTTTCATTCAGTCAGTAGCTTCAATCATTTCTGGACGTTTTTCAATGGCAAAAATCAATGAATATTGTAAATGCACAAACAGTAATTTCTCCGCATTGCAAGGTGCAATTCTGAAATTTTTTGCTTTTTCCTGCTCCTCTTAGCATGATAAACAAGATTCAAAGAGTGTGAGATGCCAGCTCCTTTCATTCAGTCAGTAGCTTCAATCATTTCTGGACGTTTTTCAATGGCAAAAATCAATGAATATTGTAAATGCACAAACAGTAATTTCTCCGCATTGCAAGGTGTAATTCTGAAATTTTTTGCTTTTTCCTGCTCCTCTTAGCATGATAAAGAAGATTCAAAGAGAGTGAGATGCCAGCTCCTTTCATTCAGTCAGTAGCTTCAATCATTTCTGGACGTTTTTCAATGGCAAAAATCAATGAATATTGTAAATGCACAAACAGTAATTTCTCCGCATTGCAAGGTGCAATTCTGAAATTTTTTGCTTTTTCCTGCTCCTCTTAGCATGATAAAGAAGATTCAAAGAGAGTGAGATGCCAGCTCCTTTCATTCAGTCAGTGGCTTCAAACATTTCTGGTATATGAATAACATGATGTTTTTCAATGGCAAAAATCAATGAATATTGTAAATGCACAAACAGTAATTTCTCCGCATTGCAAGGTGCAATTCTGAAATTTTTTGCTTTTTCCTGCTCCTCTTAGCATGATAAAGAAGATTCAAAGAGAGTGAGATGCCAGCTCGTTTCGTTCAGTCAGTAGCTTCAATCATTTCTGGACGTTTTTCAATGGCAAAAATCATTTAATATTATAAATGCACAAACAGTAATTTCTCCGCATTGCAAGGTGCAATTCTGAAATTTTTTACTTTTTCCTGCTCCTCTTAGCATGATAAAGAAGATTCAAAGAGAGTGAGATGCCAGCTCCTTTCATTCAGTCAGTAGCTTCAAACATTTCTGGTATATGAAAAACATGTTTTTCAATGGCAAAAATCAATGAATATTGTAAATGCACAAACAGTAATATCTCCACATTGCAAGGTGCAATTCTGAAATTTTTTGCTTTTTCCTGCTAATCCTAGCATGATAAAGAAGATTCAAAGAGAGTGAGATGCCAGCTCCTTTCATTCAGTCAGTAGCTTCAAACATTTCTGGACGTTTTTCAATGGCAAAAATCAATGAATATTGTAAATGCACAAACAGTAATATCTCCACATTGCAAGGTGCAATTCTGAAATTTTTTGCTTTTTCCTGTTAATCCTAGCATGATAAAGAAGATTCAAAGAGAGTGAGATGCCAGCTTCTTTCATTCAGTCAGTAGCTTCAAACATTTCTGGTATATGGAAAACATGTTTTTCAATGGCAAAAATCAATGAATATTGTAAATGCACAAACAGTAATATCTCCACATTGCAAGGTGCAATTCTGAAATTTTTTGCTTTTTCCTGCTAATCCTAGCATGATAAAGAAGATTCAAAGAGAGTGAGATGCCAGCTCCTTTCATTCAGTCAGTAGCTTCAAACATTTCTGGTATATGAAAAACATGTTTTTCAATGGCAAAAATCAATGAATATTGTAAATGCAAAAACAGTAATATCTCCACATTGCAAGGTGCAATTCTGAATTTTTTTGCTTTTTCCTGCTAATCCTAGCATGATAAAGAAGATTCAAAGAGAGTGAGATGCCAGCTCCTTTCATTCAGTCAGTAGCTTCAAACATTTCTGGACGTTTTTCAATGGCAAAAATCAATGAATATTGTAAATGCACAAACAGTAATATCTCCACATTGCAAGGTGCAATTCTGAAATTTTTTGCTTTTTCCTGTTAATCCTAGCATGATAAAGAAGATTCAAAGAGAGTGAGATGCCAGCTCCTTTCATTCAGTCAGTAGCTTCAAACATTTCTGGTATATGAAAAACATGTTTTTCAATGGCAAAAATCAATGAATATTGTAAATGCACAAACAGTAATATCTCCACATTGCAAGGTGCAATTCTGAAATTTTTTGCTTTTTCCTGCTAATCCTAGCATGATAAAGAAGATTCAAAGAGAGTGAGATGCCAGCTCCTTTCATTCAGTCAGTAGCTTCAAACATTTCTGGTATATGAAAAACATGTTTTTCAATGGCAAAAATCAATGAATATTGTAAATGCACAAACAGTAATATCTCCACATTGCAAGGTGCAATTCTGAAATTTTTTGCTTTTTCCTGCTAATCCTAGCATGATAAAGAAGATTCAAAGAGAGTGAGATGCCAGCTCCTTTCATTCAGTCAGTAGCTTCAAACATTTCTGGCATATGAAAAACATGTTTTTCAATGGCAAAAATCAATGAATATTGTAAATGCACAAACAGTAATATCTCCACATTGCAAGGTGCAATTCTGAAATTTTTAGCTTTTTCCTGTTAATCCTAGCATGATAAAGAAGATTCAAAGAGAGTGAGATGCCAGCTCCTTTCATTCAGTCAGTAGCTTCAAACATTTCTGGACGTTTTTCAATGGCAAAAATCAATGAATATTGTAAATGCACAAACAGTAATATCTCCACATTGCAAGGTGCAATTCTGAAATTTTTTGCTTTTTCCTGTTAATCCTAGCATGATAAAGAAGATTCAAAGAGAGTGAGATGCCAGCTCCTTTCATTCAGTCAGTAGCTTCAAACATTTCTGGTATGTGAAAAACGTTTTTCAATGGCAAAAATCAATGAATATTGTAAATGCACAAACAGTAATATCTCCACATTGCAAGGTGCAATTCTGAAATTTTTTGCTTTTTCCTGCTAATCCTAGCATGATAAAGAAGATTCAAAGAGAGTGAGATGCCAGCTCCTTTCATTCAGTCAGTAGCTTCAAACATTTCTGGACGTTTTTCAATGGCAAAAATCAATGAATATTGTAAATGCACAAACAGTAATATCTCCACATTGCAAGGTGCAATTCTGAAATTTTTTGCTTTTTCCTGCTAATCCTAGCATGATAAAGAAGATTCAAAGAGAGTGAGATGCCAGCTCCTTTCATTCAGTCAGTAGCTTCAAACATTTCTGGTATATGAAAAACATGTTTTTCAATGGCAAAAATCAATGAATATTGTAAATGCACAAACAGTAATATCTCCACATTGCAAGGTGCAATTCTGAAATGTTTTGCTTTTTCCTGCTAATCCTAGCATGATAAAGAAGATTCAAAGAGAGTGAGATGCCAGCTCCTTTCATTCAGTCAGTAGCTTCAAACATTTCTGGACGTTTTTCAATGGCAAAAATCAATGAATATTGTAAATGCACAAACAGTAATATCTCCACATTGCAAGGTGCAATTCTGAAATTTTTTGCTTTTTCCTGTTAATCCTAGCATGATAAAGAAGATTCAAAGAGAGTGAGATGCCAGCTCCTTTCATTCAGTCAGTAGCTTCAAACATTTCTGGTATATGAAAAACATGTTTTTCAATGGCAAAAATCAATGAATATTGTAAATGCACAAACAGTAATATCTCCACATTGCAAGGTGCAATTCTGAAATTTTTTGCTTTTTCCTGCTAATCCTAGCATGATAAAGAAGATTCAAAGAGAGTGAGATGCCAGCTCCTTTCATTCAGTCAGTAGCTTCAAACATTTCTGGTATATGAAAAACATGTTTTTCAATGGCAAAAATCAATGAATATTGTAAATGCACAAACAGTAATATCTCCACATTGCAAGGTGCAATTCTGAAATTTTTTGCTTTTTCCTGCTAATCCTAGCATGATAAAGAAGATTCAAAGAGAGTGAGATGCCAGCTCCTTTCATTCAGTCAGTAGCTTCAAACATTTCTGGCATATGAAAAACATGTTTTTCAATGGCAAAAATCAATGAATATTGTAAATGCACAAACAGTAATATCTCCACATTGCAAGGTGCAATTCTGAAATTTTTAGCTTTTTCCTGTTAATCCTACCATGATAAAGAAGATTCAAAGAGAGTGAGATGCCAGCTCCTTTCATTCAGTCAGTAGCTTCAAACATTTCTGGACGTTTTTCAATGGCAAAAATCAATGAATATTGTAAATGCACAAACAGTAATATCTCCACATTGCAAGGTGCAATTCTGAAATTTTTTGCTTTTTCCTGTTAATCCTAGCATGATAAAGAAGATTCAAAGAGAGTGAGATGCCAGCTCCTTTCATTCAGTCAGTAGCTTCAAACATTTCTGGTATATGAAAAACGTTTTTCAATGGCAAAAATCAATGAATATTGTAAATGCACAAACAGTAATATCTCCACATTGCAAGGTGCAATTCTGAAATTTTTTGCTTTTTCCTGCTAATCCTAGCATGATAAAGAAGATTCAAAGAGAGTGAGATGCCAGCTCCTTTCATTCAGTCAGTAGCTTCAAACATTTCTGGACGTTTTTCAATGGCAAAAATCAATGAATATTGTAAATGCACAAACAGTAATATCTCCACATTGCAAGGTGCAATTCTGAAATTTTTTGCTTTTTCCTGCTAATCCTAGCATGATAAAGAAGATTCAAAGAGAATGAGATGCCAGCTCCTTTCATTCAGTCAGTAGCTTCAAACATTTCTGGTATATGAAAAACATGTTTTTCAATGGCAAAAATCAATGAATATTGTAAATGCACAAACAGTAATATCTCCACATTGCAAGGTGCAATTCTGAAATTTTTTGCTTTTTCCTGCTAATCCTAGCATGATAAAGAAGATTCAAAGAGAGTGAGATGCCAGCTCCTTTCATTCAGTCAGTAGCTTCAAACATTTCTGGACGTTTTTCAATGGCAAAAATCAATGAATATTGTAAATGCACAAACAGTAATATCTCCACATTGCAAGGTGCAATTCTGAAATTTTTTGCTTTTTCCTGCTAATCCTAGCATGATAAAGAAGATTCAAAGAGAGTGAGATGCCAGCTCCTTTCATTCAGTCAGTAGCTTCAAACATTTCTGGTATATGAAAAACATGTTTTTCAATGGCAAAAATCAATGAATATTGTAAATGCACAAACAGTAATATCTCCACATTGCAAGGTGCAATTCTGAAATTTTTTGCTTTTTCCTGCTAATCCTAGCATGATAAAGAAGATTCAAAGAGAGTGAGATGCCAGCTCCTTTCATTCAGTCAGTAGCTTCAAACATTTCTGGACGTTTTTCAATGGCAAAAATCAATGAATATTGTAAATGCACAAACAGTAATATCTCCACATTGCAAGGTGCAATTCTGAAATTTTTTGCTTTTTCCTGCTAATCCTAGCATGATAAAGAAGATTCAAAGAGAGTGAGATGCCAGCTCCTTTCATTCAGTCAGTAGCTTCAAACATTTCTGGTATATGAAAAACATGTTTTTCAATGGCAAAAATCAATGAATATTGTAAATGCACAAACAGTAATATCTCCACATTGCAAGGTGCAATTCTGAAATTTTTTGCTTTTTCCTGCTAATCCTAGCATGATAAAGAAGATTCAAAGAGAGTGAGATGCCAGCTCCTTTCATTCAGTCAGTAGCTTCAAACATTTCTGGTATATGAAAAACATGTTTTTCAATGGCAAAAATCAATGAATATTGTAAATGCACAAACAGTAATATCTCCACATTGCAAGGTGCAATTCTGAATTTTTTTGCTTTTTCCTGCTAATCCTAGCATGATAAAGAAGATTCAAAGAGAGTGAGATGCCAGCTCCTTTCATTCAGTCAGTAGCTTCAAACATTTCTGGTATATGAAAAACATGTTTTTCAATGGCAAAAATCAATGAATATTGTAAATGCACAAACAGTAATATCTCCACATTGCAAGGTGCAATTCTGAAATTTTTAGCTTTTTCCTGTTAATCCTAGCATGATAAAGAAGATTCAAAGAGAGTGAGATGCCAGCTCCTTTCATTCAGTCAGTAGCTTCAAACATTTCTGGACGTTTTTCAATGGCAAAAATCAATGAATATTGTAAATGCACAAACAGTAATATCTCCACATTGCAAGGTGCAATTCTGAAATTTTTTGCTTTTTCCTGTTAATCCTAGCATGATAAAGAAGATTCAAAGAGAGTGAGATGCCAGCTCCTTTCATTCAGTCAGTAGCTTCAAACATTTCTGGTATATGAAAAACATGTTTTTCAATGGCAAAAATCAATGAATATTGTAAATGCACAAACAGTAATATCTCCACATTGCAAGGTGCAATTCTGAAATTTTTTGCTTTTTCCTGCTAATCCTAGCATGATAAAGAAGATTCAAAGAGAGTGAGATGCCAGCTCCTTTCATTCAGTCAGTAGCTTCAAACATTTCTGGTATATGAAAAACATGTTTTTCAATGGCAAAAATCAATGAATATTGTAAATGCACAAACAGTAATATCTCCACATTGCAAGGTGCAATTCTGAAATTTTTTGCTTTTTCCTGCTAATCCTAGCATGATAAAGAAGATTCAAAGAGAGTGAGATGCCAGCTCCTTTCATTCAGTCAGTAGCTTCAAACATTTCTGGCATATGAAAAACATGTTTTTCAATGGCAAAAATCAATGAATATTGTAAATGCACAAACAGTAATATCTCCACATTGCAAGGTGCAATTCTGAAATTTTTAGCTTTTTCCTGTTAATCCTAGCATGATAAAGAAGATTCAAAGAGAGTGAGATGCCAGCTCCTTTCATTCAGTCAGTAGCTTCAAACATTTCTGGACGTTTTTCAATGGCAAAAATCAATGAATATTGTAAATGCACAAACAGTAATATCTCCACATTGCAAGGTGCAATTCTGAAATTTTTTGCTTTTTCCTGTTAATCCTAGCATGATAAAGAAGATTCAAAGAGAGTGAGATGCCAGCTCCTTTCATTCAGTCAGTAGCTTCAAACATTTCTGGTATATGAAAAACGTTTTTCAATGGCAAAAATCAATGAATATTGTAAATGCACAAACAGTAATATCTCCACATTGCAAGGTGCAATTCTGAAATTTTTTGCTTTTTCCTGCTAATCCTAGCATGATAAAGAAGATTCAAAGAGAGTGAGATGCCAGCTCCTTTCATTCAGTCAGTAGCTTCAAACATTTCTGGACGTTTTTCAATGGCAAAAATCAATGAATATTGTAAATGCACAAACAGTAATATCTCCACATTGCAAGGTGCAATTCTGAAATTTTTTGCTTTTTCCTGCTAATCCTAGCATGATAAAGAAGATTCAAAGAGAATGAGATGCCAGCTCCTTTCATTCAGTCAGTAGCTTCAAACATTTCTGGTATATGAAAAACATGTTTTTCAATGGCAAAAATCAATGAATATTGTAAATGCACAAACAGTAATATCTCCACATTGCAAGGTGCAATTCTGAAATTTTTTGCTTTTTCCTGCTAATCCTAGCATGATAAAGAAGATTCAAAGAGAGTGAGATGCCAGCTCCTTTCATTCAGTCAGTAGCTTCAAACATTTCTGGACGTTTTTCAATGGCAAAAATCAATGAATATTGTAAATGCACAAACAGTAATATCTCCACATTGCAAGGTGCAATTCTGAAATTTTTTGCTTTTTCCTGCTAATCCTAGCATGATAAAGAAGATTCAAAGAGAGTGAGATGCCAGCTCCTTTCATTCAGTCAGTAGCTTCAAACATTTCTGGTATATGAAAAACATGTTTTTCAATGGCAAAAATCAATGAATATTGTAAATGCACAAACAGTAATATCTCCACATTGCAAGGTGCAATTCTGAAATTTTTTGCTTTTTCCTGCTAATCCTAGCATGATAAAGAAGATTCAAAGAGAGTGAGATGCCAGCTCCTTTCATTCAGTCAGTAGCTTCAAACATTTCTGGACGTTTTTCAATGGGAAAAATCAATGAATATTGTAAATGCACAAACAGTAATATCTCCACATTGCAAGGTGCAATTCTGAAATTTTTTGCTTTTTCCTGTTAATCCTAGCATGATAAAGAAGATTCAAAGAGAGTGAGATGCCAGCTCCTTTCATTCAGTCAGTAGCTTCAAACATTTCTGGTATATGAAAAACATGTTTTTCAATGGCAAAAATCAATGAATATTGTAAATGCACAAACAGTAATATCTCCACATTGCAAGGTGCAATTCTGAAATTTTTTGCTTTTTCCTGCTAATCCTAGCATGATAAAGAAGATTCAAAGAGAGTGAGATGCCAGCTCCTTTCATTCAGTCAGTAGCTTCAAACATTTCTGGTATATGAAAAACATGTTTTTCAATGGCAAAAATCAATGAATATTGTAAATGCACAAACAGTAATATCTCCACATTGCAAGGTGCAATTCAGAAATTTTTTGCTTTTTCCTGCTAATCCTAGCATGATAAAGAAGATTCAAAGAGAGTGAGATGCCAGCTCCTTTCATTCAGTCAGTAGCTTCAAACATTTCTGGACGTTTTTCAATGGCAAAAATCAATGAATATTGTAAATGCACAAACAGTAATATCTCCACATTGCAAGGTGCAATTCTGAAATTTTTTGCTTTTTCCTGTTAATCCTAGCATGATAAAGAAGATTCAAAGAGAGTGAGATGCCAGCTCCTTTCATTCAGTCAGTAGCTTCAAACATTTCTGGTATATGAAAAACATGTTTTTCAATGGCAAAAATCAATGAATATTGTAAATGCACAAACAGTAATATCTCCACATTGCAAGGTGCAATTCTGAAGTTTTTTGCTTTTTCCTGCTAATCCTAGCATGATAAAGAAGATTCAAAGAGAGTGAGATGCCAGCTCCTTTCATTCAGTCAGTAGCTTCAAACATTTCTGGTATATGAAAAACATGTTTTTCAATGGCAAAAATCAATGAATATTGTAAATGCACAAACAGTAATATCTCCACATTGCAAGGCGCAATTCTGAAATTTTTTGCTTTTTCCTGCTAATCCTAGCATGATAAAGAAGATTCAAAGAGAGTGAGATGCCAGCTCCTTTCATTCAGTCAGTAGCTTCAAACATTTCTGGTATATGAAAAACATGTTTTTCAATGGCAAAAATCAATGAATATTGTAAATGCACAAACAGTAATATCTCCACATTGCAAGGTGCAATTCTGAAATTTTTAGCTTTTTCCTGTTAATCCTAGCATGATAAAGAAGATTCAAAGAGAGCGAGATGCCAGCTCCTTTCATTCAATCAGTAGCTTCAAACATTTCTGGACGTTTTTCAATGGCAAAAATCAATGAATATTGTAAATGCACAAACAGTAATATCTCCACATTGCAAGGTGCAATTCTGAAATTTTTTGCTTTTTCCTGTTAATCCTAGCATGATAAAGAAGATTCAAAGAGAGTGAGATGCCAGCTCCTTTCATTCAGTCAGTAGCTTCAAACATTTCTGGTATATGAAAAACGTTTTTCAATGGCAAAAATCAATGAATATTGTAAATGCACAAACAGTAATATCTCCACATTGCAAGGTGCAATTCTGAAATTTTTGCTTTTTCCTGCTAATCCTAGCATGATAAAGAAGATTCAAAGAGAGTGAGATGCCAGCTCCTTTCATTCAGTCAGTAGCTTCAAACATTTCTGGACGTTTTTCAATGGCAAAAATCAATGAATATTGTAAATGCACAAACAGTAATATCTCCACATTGCAAGGTGCAATTCTGAAATTTTTTGCTTTTTCCTGCTAATCCTAGCATGATAAAGAAGATTCAAAGAGAGTGAGATGCCAGCTCCTTTCATTCAGTCAGTAGCTTCAAACATTTCTGGTATATGAAAAACATGTTTTTCAATGGCAAAAATCAATGAATATTGTAAATGCACAAACAGTAATATCTCCACATTGCAAGGTGCAATTCTGAAATTTTTTGCTTTTTCCTGCTAATCCTAGCATGATAAAGAAGATTCAAAGAGAGTGAGATGCCAGCTCCTTTCATTCAGTCAGTAGCTTCAAACATTTCTGGACGTTTTTCAATGGCAAAAATCAATGAATATTGTAAATGCACAAACAGTAATATCTCCACATTGCAAGGTGCAATTCTGAAATTTTTTGCTTTTTCCTGTTAATCCTAGCATGATAAAGAAGATTCAAAGAGAGTGAGATGCCAGCTCCTTTCATTCAGTCAGTAGCTTCAAACATTTCTGGTATATGAAAAACATGTTTTTCAATGGCAAAAATCAATGAATATTGTAAATGCACAAACAGTAATATCTCCACATTGCAAGGTGCAATTCTGAAATTTTTTGCTTTTTCCTGCTAATCCTAGCATGATAAAGAAGATTCAAAGAGAGTGAGATGCCAGCTCCTTTCATTCAGTCAGTAGCTTCAAACATTTCTGGTATATGAAATACATGTTTTTCAATGGCAAAAATCAATGAATATTGTAAATGCACAAACAGTAATATCTCCACATTGCAAGGTGCAATTCTGAAATTTTTTGCTTTTTCCTGCTAATCCTAGCATGATAAAGAAGATTCAAAGAGAGTGAGATGCCAGCTCCTTTCATTCAGTCAGTAGCTTCAAACATTTCTGGTATATGAAAAACATGTTTTTCAATGGCAAAAATCAATGAATATTGTAAATGCACAAACAGTAATATCTCCACATTGCAAGGTGCAATTCTGAAATTTTTAGCTTTTTCCTGTTAATCCTAGCATGATAAAGAAGATTCAAAGAGAGTGAGATGCCAGCTCCTTTCATTCAGTCAGTAGCTTCAAACATTTCTGGACGTTTTTCAATGGCAAAAATCAATGAATATTGTAAATGCACAAACAGTAATATCTCCACATTGCAAGGTGCAATTCTGAAATTTTTTGCTTTTTCCTGTTAATCCTAGCATGATAAAGAAGATTCAAAGAGTGTGAGATGCCAGCTCCTTTCATTCAGTCAGTAGCTTCAAACATTTCTGGTATATGAAAAACGTTTTTCAATGGCAAAAATCAATGAATATTGTAAATGCACAAACAGTAATATCTCCACATTGCAAGGTGCAATTCTGAAATTTTTTGCTTTTTCCTGCTAATCCTAGCATGATAAAGAAGATTCAAAGAGAGTGAGATGCCAGCTCCTTTCATTCAGTCAGTAGCTTCAAACATTTCTGGACGTTTTTCAATGGCAAAAATCAATGAATATTGTAAATGCACAAACAGTAATATCTCCACATTGCAAGGTGCAATTCTGAAATTTTTTGCTTTTTCCTGCTAATCCTAGCATGATAAAGAAGATTCAAAGAGAGTGAGATGCCAGCTCCTTTCATTCAGTCAGTAGCTTCAAACATTTCTGGTATATGAAAAACATGTTTTTCAATGGCAAAAATCAATGAATATTGTAAATGCACAAACAGTAATATCTCCACATTGCAAGGTGCAATTCTGAAATTTTTTGCTTTTTCCTGCTAATCCTAGCATGATAAAGAAGATTCAAAGAGAGTGAGATGCCAGCTCCTTTCATTCAGTCAGTAGCTTCAAACATTTCTGGACGTTTTTCAATGGCAAAAATCAATGAATATTGTAAATGCACAAACAGTAATATCTCCACATTGCAAGGTGCAATTCTGAAATTTTTTGCTTTTTCCTGCTAATCCTAGCATGATAAAGAAGATTCAAAGAGAGTGAGATGCCAGCTCCTTTCATTCAGTCAGTAGCTTCAAACATTTCTGGTATATGAAAAACATGTTTTTCAATGGCAAAAATCAATGAATATTGTAAATGCACAAACAGTAATATCTCCACATTGCAAGGTGCAATTCTGAAATTTTTTGCTTTTTCCTGCTAATCCTAGCATGATAAAGAAGATTCAAAGAGAGTGAGATGCCAGCTCCTTTCATTCAGTCAGTAGCTTCAAACATTTCTGGACGTTTTTCAATGGCAAAAATCAATGAATATTGTAAATGCACAAACAGTAATATCTCCACATTGCAAGGTGCAATTCTGAAATTTTTTGCTTTTTCCTGTTAATCCTAGCATGATAAAGAAGATTCAAAGAGAGTGAGATGCCAGCTCCTTTCATTCAGTCAGTAGCTTCAAACATTTCTGGTATATGAAAAACATGTTTTTCAATGGCAAAAATCAATGAATATTGTAAATGCACAAACAGTAATATCTCCACATTGTAAGGTGCAATTCTGAAATTTTTTGCTTTTTCCTGCTAATCCTAGCATGATAAAGAATATTCAAAGAGAGTGAGATGCCAGCTCCTTTCATTCAGTCAGTAGCTTCAAACATTTCTGGTATATGAAAAACATGTTTTTCAATGGCAAAAATCAATGAATATTGTAAATGCACAAACAGTAATATCTCCACATTGCAAGGTGCAATTCAGAAATGTTTTGCTTTTTCCTGCTAATCCTAGCATGATAAAGAAGATTCAAAGAGAGTGAGATGCCAGCTCCTTTCATTCAGTCAGTAGCTTCAAACATTTCTGGACGTTTTTCAATGGCAAAAATCAATGAATATTGTAAATGCACAAACAGTAATATCTCCACATTGCAAGGTGCAATTCTGAAATTTTTTGCTTTTTCCTGTTAATCCTAGCATGATAAAGAAGATTCAAAGAGAGTGAGATGCCAGCTCCTTTCATTCAGTCAGTAGCTTCAAACATTTCTGGTATATGAAAAACATGTTTTTCAATGGCAAAAATCAATGAATATTGTAAATGCACAAACAGTAATATCTCCACATTGCAAGGTGCAATTCTGAAATTTTTTGCTTTTTCCTGTTAATCCTAGCATGATAAAGAAGATTCAAAGAGAGTGAGATGCCAGCTCCTTTCATTCAGTCAGTAGCTTCAAACATTTCTGGTATATGAAAAACATGTTTTTCAATGGCAAAAATCAATGAATATTGTAAATGCACAAACAGTAATATCTCCACATTGCAAGGTGCAATTCTGAAATTTTTTGCTTTTTCCTGCTAATCCTAGCATGATAAAGAAGATTCAAAGAGAGTGAGATGCCAGCTCCTTTCATGCAGTCAGTAGCTTCAAACATTTCTGGACGTTTTTCAATGGCAAAAATCAATGAATATTGTAAATGCACAAACAGTAATATCTCCACATTGCAAGGTGCAATTCTGAAATTTTTTGCTTTTTCCTGTTAATCCTAGCATGATAAAGAAGATTCAAAGAGAGTGAGATGCCAGCTCCTTTCATTCAGTCAGTAGCTTCAAACATTTCTGGTATATGAAAAACATGTTTTTCAATGGCAAAAATCAATGAATATTGTAAATGCACAAACAGTAATATCTCCACATTGCAAGGTGCAATTCTGAAATTTTTTGCTTTTTCCTGCTAATCCTAGCATGATAAAGAAGATTCAAAGAGAGTGAGATGCCAGCTCCTTTCATTCAGTCAGTAGCTTCAAACATTTCTGGTATATGAAAAACATGTTTTTCAATGGCAAAAATCAATGAATATTGTAAATGCACAAACAGTAATATCTCCACATTGCAAGGTGCAATTCTGAAATTTTTTGCTTTTTCCTGCTAATCCTAGCATGATAAAGAAGATTCAAAGAGAGTGAGATGCCAGCTCCTTTCATTCAGTCAGTAGCTTCAAACATTTCTGGTATATGAAAAACATGTTTTTCAATGGCAAAAATCAATGAATATTGTAAATGCACAAACAGTAATATCTCCACATTGCAAGGTGCAATTCTGAAATTTTTAGCTTTTTCCTGTTAATCCTAGCATGATAAAGATTCAAAGAGAGTGAGATGCCAGCTCCTTTCATTCAGTCAGTAGCTTCAAACATTTCTGGACGTTTTTCAATGGCAAAAATCAATGAATATTGTAAATGCACAAACAGTAATATCTCCACATTGCAAGGTGCAATTCTGAAATTTTTTGCTTTTTCCTGTTAATCCTAGCATGATAAAGAAGATTCAAAGAGAGTGAGATGCCAGCTCCTTTCATTCAGTCAGTAGCTTCAAACATTTCTGGTATATGAAAAACGTTTTTCAATGGCAAAAATCAATGAATATTGTAAATGCTCAAACAGTAATATCTCCACATTGCAAGGTGCAATTCTGAAATTTTTTGCTTTTTCCTGCTAATCCTAGCATGATAAAGAAGATTCAAAGAGAGTGAGATGCCAGCTCCTTTCATTCAGTCAGTAGCTTCAAACATTTCTGGACGTTTTTCAATGGCAAAAATCAATGAATATTGTAAATGCACAAACAGTAATATCTCCACATTGCAAGGTGCAATTCTGAAATTTTTTGCTTTTTCCTGCTAATCCTAGCATGATAAAGAAGATTCAAAGAGAGTGAGATGCCAGCTCCTTTCATTCAGTCAGTAGCTTCAAACATTTCTGGTATATGAAAAACATGTTTTTCAATGGCAAAAATCAATGAATATTGTAAATGCACAAACAGTAATATCTCCACATTGCAAGGTGCAATTCTGAAATTTTTTGCTTTTTCCTGCTAATCCTAGCATGATAAAGAAGATTCAAAGAGAGTGAGATGCCAGCTCCTTTCATTCAGTCAGTAGCTTCAAACATTTCTGGACGTTTTTCAATGGCAAAAATCAATGAATATTGTAAATGCACAAACAGTAATATCTCCACATTGCAAGGTGCAATTCTGAAATTTTTTGCTTTTTCCTGCTAATCCTAGCATGATAAAGAAGATTCAAAGAGAGTGAGATGCCAGCTCCTTTCATTCAGTCAGTAGCTTCAAACATTTCTGGTATATGAAAAACATGTTTTTCAATGGCAAAAATCAATGAATATTGTAAATGCACAAACAGTAATATCTCCACATTGCAAGGTGCAATTCTGAAATTTTTTGCTTTTTCCTGCTAATCCTAGCATGATAAAGAAGATTCAAAGAGAGTGAGATGCCAGCTCCTTTCATTCAGTCAGTAGCTTCAAACATTTCTGGACGTTTTTCAATGGCAAAAATCAATGAATATTGTAAATGCACAAACAGTAATATCTCCACATTGCAAGGTGCAATTCTGAAATTTTTTGCTTTTTCCTGTTAATCCTAGCATGATAAAGAAGATTCAAAGAGAGTGAGATGCCAGCTCCTTTCATTCAGTCAGTAGCTTCAAACATTTCTGGTATATGAAAAACATGTTTTTCAATGGCAAAAATCAATGAATATTGTAAATGCACAAACAGTAATATCTCCACATTGCAAGGTGCAATTCTGAAATTTTTTGCTTTTTCCTGCTAATCCTAGCATGATAAAGAAGATTCAAAGAGAGTGAGATGCCAGCTCCTTTCGTTCAGTCAGTAGCTTCAAACATTTCTGGTATATGAAAAACATGTTTTTCAATGGCAAAAATCAATGAATATTGTAAATGCACAAACAGTAATATCTCCACATTGCAAGGTGCAATTCTGAAATTTTTTGCTTTTTCCTGTTAATCCTAGCATGATAAAGAAGATTCAAAGAGAGTGAGATGCCAGCTCCTTTCATTCAGTCAGTAGCTTCAAACATTTCTGGTATATGAAAAACATGTTTTTCAATGGCAAAAATCAATGAATATTGTAAATGCACAAACAGTAATATCTCCACATTGCAAGGTGCAATTCTGAAATTTTTTGCTTTTTCCTGTTAATCCTAGCATGATAAAGAAGATTCAAAGAGAGTGAGATGCCAGCTCCTTTCATTCAGTCAGTAGCTTCAAACATTTCTGGTATATGAAAAACATGTTTTTCAATGGCAAAAATCAATGAATATTGTAAATGCACAAACAGTAATATCTCCACATTGCAAGGTGCAATTCTGAAATTTTTTGCTTTTTCCTGCTAATCCTAGCATGATAAAGAAGATTCAAAGAGAGTGAGATGCCAGCTCCTTTCATTCAGTCAGTAGCTTCAAACATTTCTGGACGTTTTTCAATGGCAAAAATCAATGAATATTGTAAATGCACAAACAGTAATATCTCCACATTGCAAGGTGCAATTCTGAAATTTTTTGCTTTTTCCTGTTAATCCTAGCATGATAAAGAAGATTCACAGAGAGTGAGATGCCAGCTCCTTTCATTCAGTCAGTAGCTTCAAACATTTCTGGTATATGAAAAACATGTTTTTCAATGGCAAAAATCAATGAATATTGTAAATGCACCAACAGTAATATCTCCACATTGCAAGGTGCAATTCTGAAATTTTTTGCTTTTTCCTGCTGATCCTAGCATGATAAAGAAGATTCAAAGAGAGTGAGATGCCAGCTCCTTTCATTCAGTCAGTAGCTTCAAACATTTCTGGTATATGAAAAACATGTTTTTCAATGGCAAAAATCAATGAATATTGTAAATGCACAAACAGTAATATCTCCACATTGCAAGGTGCAATTCTGAAATTTTTTGCTTTTTCCTGTTAATCCTAGCATGATAAAGAAGATTCAAAGAGAGTGAGATGCCAGCTCCTTTCATTCAGTCAGTAGCTTCAAACATTTCTGGTATATGAAAAACATGTTTTTCAATGGCAAAAATCAATGAATATTGTAAATGCACAAACAGTAATATCTCCACATTGCAAGGTGCAATTCTGAAATTTTTTGCTTTTTCCTGCTAATCCTAGCATGATAAAGAAGATTCAAAGAGAGTGAGATGCCAGCTCCTTTCATTCAGTCAGTAGCTTCAAACATTTCTGGTATATGAAAAACATGTTTTTCAATGGCAAAAATCAATGAATATTGTAAATGCACAAACAGTAATATCTCCACATTGCAATGTGCAATTCAGAAATTTTTTGCTTTTTCCTGCTAATCCTAGCATGATAAAGAAGATTCAAAGAGAGTGAGATGCCAGCTACTTTCATTCAGTCAGTAGCTTCAAACATTTCTGGACGTATTTCAATGGCAAAAATCAATGAATATTGTAAATGCACAAACAGTAATATCTCCACATTGCAAGGTGCAATTCTGAAATTTTTTGCTTTTTCCTGTTAATCCTAGCATGATAAAGAAGATTCAAAGAGAGTGAGATGCCAGCTCCTTTCATTCAGTCAGTAGCTTCAAACATTTCTGGTATATGAAAAACATGTTTTTCAATGGCAAAAATCAATGATTATTGTAAATGCACAAACAGTAATATCTCCACATTGCAAGGTGCAATTCTGAAATTTTTTGCTTTTTCCTGTTAATCCTAGCATGATAAAGAAGATTCAAAGAGAGTGAGATGCCAGCTCCTTTCATTCAGTCAGTAGCTTCAAACATTTCTGGTATATGAAAAACATGTTTTTCAATGGCAAAAATCAATGAATATTGTAAATGGACAAACAGTAATATCTCCACATTGCAAGGTGCAATTCTGAAATTTTTTGCTTTTTCCTGCTAATCCTAGCATGATAAAGAAGATTCAAAGAGAGTGAGATGCCAGCTCCTTTCATTCAGTCAGTAGCTTCAAACATTTCTGGACGTTTTTCAATGGCAAAAATCAATGAATATTGTAAATGCACAAACAGTAATATCTCCACATTGCAAGGTGCAATTCTGAAATTTTTTGCTTTTTCCTGTTAATCCTAGCATGATAAAGAAGATTCAAAGAGAGTGAGATGCCAGCTCCTTTCATTCAGTCAGTAGCTTCAAACATTTCTGGTATATGAAAAACATGTTTTTCAATGGCAAAAATCAATGAATATTGTAAATGCACAAACAGTAATATCTCCACATTGCAAGGTGCAATTCTGAAATTTTTTGCTTTTTCCTGCTAATCCTAGCATGATAAAGAAGATTCAAAGAGAGTGAGATGCCAGCTCCTTTCATTCAGTCAGTAGCTTCAAACATTTCTGGTATATGAAAAACATGTTTTTCAATGGCAAAAATCAATGAATATTGTAAATGCACAAACAGTAATATCTCCACATTGCAAGGTGCAATTCTGAAATTTTTTGCTTTTTCCTGCTAATCCTAGCATGATAAAGAAGATTCAAAGAGAGTGAGATGCCAGCTCCTTTCATTCAGTCAGTAGCTTCAAACATTTCTGGTATATGAAAAACATGTTTTTCAATGGCAAAAATCAATGAATATTGTAAATGCACAAACAGTAATATCTCCACATTGCAAGGTGCAATTCTGAAATTTTTAGCTTTTTCCTGTTAATCCTAGCATGATAAAGATTCAAAGAGAGTGAGATGCCAGCTCCTTTCATTCAGTCAGTAGCTTCAAACATTTCTGGACGTTTTTCAATGGCAAAAATCAATGAATATTGTAAATGCACAAACAGTAATATCTCCACATTGCAAGGTGCAATTCTGAAATTTTTTGCTTTTTCCTGTTAATCCTAGCATGATAAAGAAGATTCAAAGAGAGTGAGATGCCAGCTCCTTTCATTCAGTCAGTAGCTTCAAACATTTCTGGTATATGAAAAACGTTTTTCAATGGCAAAAATCAATGAATATTGTAAATGCACAAACAGTAATATCTCCACATTGCAAGGTGCAATTCTGAAATTTTTTGCTTTTTCCTGCTAATCCTAGCATGATAAAGAAGATTCAAAGAGAGTGAGATGCCAGCTCCTTTCATTCAGTCAGTAGCTTCAAACATTTCTGGACGTTTTTCAATGGCAAAAAT
The DNA here is from genome assembly GCF_046119375.1 of Phyllobates terribilis. Lineage (NCBI taxonomy): Eukaryota > Metazoa > Chordata > Amphibia > Anura > Dendrobatidae > Phyllobates > Phyllobates terribilis. The sequence continues at coordinate 697,507 of NW_027363292.1, forward strand.
CAATGAATATTGTAAATGCACAAACAGTAATATCTCCACATTGCAAGGTGCAATTCTGAAATTTTTTGCTTTTTCCTGCTAATCCTAGCATGATAAAGAAGATTCAAAGAGAGTGAGATGCCAGCTCCTTTCATTCAGTCAGTAGCTTCAAACATTTCTGGTATATGAAAAACATGTTTTTCAATGGCAAAAATCAATGAATATTGTAAATGCACAAACAGTAATATCTCCACATTGCAAGGTGCAATTCTGAAATTTTTTGCTTTTTCCTGCTAATCCTAGCATGATAAAGAAGATTCAAAGAGAGTGAGATGCCAGCTCCTTTCATTCAGTCAGTAGCTTCAAACATTTCTGGACGTTTTTCAATGGCAAAAATCAATGAATATTGTAAATGCACAAACAGTAATATCTCCACATTGCAAGGTGCAATTCTGAAATTTTTTGCTTTTTCCTGTTAATCCTAGCATGATAAAGAAGATTCAAAGAGAGTGAGATGCCAGCTCCTTTCATTCAGTCAGTAGCTTCAAACATTTCTGGTATATGAAAAACATGTTTTTCAATGGGAAAAATCAATGAATATTGTAAATGCACAAACAGTAATATCTCCACATTGCAAGGTGCAATTCTGAAATTTTTTGCTTTTTCCTGCTAATCCTAGCATGATAAAGAAGATTCAAAGAGAGTGAGATGCCAGCTCCTTTCATTCAGTCAGTAGCTTCAAACATTTCTGGTATATGAAAAACATGTTTTTCAATGGTAAAAATCAATGAATATTGTAAATGCACAAACAGTAATATCTCCACATTGCAAGGTGCAATTCTGAAATTTTTTGCTTTTTCCTGCTAATCCTAGCATGATAAAGAAGATTCAAAGAGAGTGAGATGCCAGCTCCTTTCATTCAGTCAGTAGCTTCAAACATTTCTGGCATATGAAAAACATGTTTTTCAATGGCAAAAATCAATGAATATTGTAAATGCACAAACAGTAATATCTCCACATTGCAAGGTGCAATTCTGAAATTTTTAGCTTTTTCCTGTTAATCCTAGCATGATAAAGAAGATTCAAAGAGAGTGAGATGCCAGCTCCTTTCATTCAGTCAGTAGCTTCAAACATTTCTGGACGTTTTTCAATGGCAAAAATCAATGAATATTGTAAATGCACAAACAGTAATATCTCCACATTGCAAGGTGCAATTCTGAAATTTTTTGCTTTTTCCTGTTAATCCTAGCATGATAAAGAAGATTCAAAGAGAGTGAGATGCCAGCTCCTTTCATTCAGTCAGTAGCTTCAAACATTTCTGGTATATGAAAAACGTTTTTCAATGGCAAAAATCAATGAATATTGTAAATGCACAAACAGTAATATCTCCACATTGCAAGGTGCAATTCTGAAATTTTTTGCTTTTTCCTGCTAATCCTAGCATGATAAAGAAGATTCAAAGAGAGTGAGATGCCAGCTCCTTTCATTCAGTCAGTAGCTTCAAACATTTCTGGACGTTTTTCAATGGCAAAAATGAATGAATATTGTAAATGCACAAACAGTAATATCTCCACATTGCAAGGTGCAATTCTGAAATTTTTTGCTTTTTCCTGCTAATCCTAGCATGATAAAGAAGATTCAAAGAGAATGAGATGCCAGCTCCTTTCATTCAGTCAGTAGCTTCAAACATTTCTGGTATATGAAAAACATGTTTTTCAATGGCAAAAATCAATGAATATTGTAAATGCACAAACAGTAATATCTCCACATTGCAAGGTGCAATTCTGAAGTTTTTTGCTTTTTCCTGCTATACCTAGCATGATAAAGAAGATTCAAAGAGAGTGAGATGCCAGCTCCTTTCATTCAGTCAGTAGCTTCAAACATTTCTGGACGTTTTTCAATGGCAAAAATCAATGAATATTGTAAATGCACAAACAGTAATATCTCCACATTGCAAGGTGCAATTCTGAAATTTTTTGCTTTTTCCTGTTAATCCTAGCATGATAAAGAAGATTCAAAGAGAGTGAGATGCCAGCTCCTTTCATTCAGTCAGTAGCTTCAAACATTTCTGGTATATGAAAAACATGTTTTTCAATGGCAAAAATCAATGAATATTGTAAATGCACAAACAGTAATATCTCCACATTGCAAGGTGCAATTCTGAAATTTTTTGCTTTTTCCTGCTAATCCTAGCATGATAAAGAAGATTCAAAGAGAGTGAGATGCCAGCTCCTTTCATTCAGTCAGTAGCTTCAAACATTTCTGGTATATGAAAAACATGTTTTTCAATGGTAAAAATCAATGAATATTGTAAATGCACAAACAGTAATATCTCCACATTGCAAGGTGCAATTCTGAAATTTTTTGCTTTTTCCTGCTAATCCTAGCATGATAAAGAAGATTCAAAGAGAGTGAGATGCCAGCTCCTTTCATTCAGTCAGTAGCTTCAAACATTTCTGGCATATGAAAAACATGTTTTTCAATGGCAAAAATCAATGAATATTGTAAATGCACAAACAGTAATATCTCCACATTGCAAGGTGCAATTCTGAAATTTTTAGCTTTTTCCTGTTAATCCTAGCATGATAAAGAAGATTCAAAGAGAGTGAGATGCCAGCTCCTTTCATTCAGTCAGTAGCTTCAAACATTTCTGGACGTTTTTCAATGGCAAAAATCAATGAATATTGTAAATGCACAAACAGTAATATCTCCACATTGCAAGGTGCAATTCTGAAATTTTTTGCTTTTTCCTGTTAATCCTAGCATGATAAAGAAGATTCAAAGAGAGTGAGATGCCAGCTCCTTTCATTCAGTCAGTAGCTTCAAACATTTCTGGTATATGAAAAACGTTTTTCAATGGCAAAAATCAATGAATATTGTAAATGCACAAACAGTAATATCTCCACATTGCAAGGTGCAATTCTGAAATTTTTTGCTTTTTCCTGCTAATCCTAGCATGATAAAGAAGATTCAAAGAGAGTGAGATGCCAGCTCCTTTCATTCAGTCAGTAGCTTCAAACATTTCTGGACGTTTTTCAATGGCAAAAATCAATGAATATTGTAAATGCACAAACAGTAATATCTCCACATTGCAAGGTGCAATTCTGAAATTTTTTGCTTTTTCCTGCTAATCCTAGCATGATAAAGAAGATTCAAAGAGAATGAGATGCCAGCTCCTTTCATTCAGTCAGTAGCTTCAAACATTTCTGGTATATGAAAAACATGTTTTTCAATGGCAAAAATCAATGAATATTGTAAATGCACAAACAGTAATATCTCCACATTGCAAGGTGCAATTCTGAAGTTTTTTGCTTTTTCCTGCTATACCTAGCATGATAAAGAAGATTCAAAGAGAGTGAGATGCCAGCTCCTTTCATTCAGTCAGTAGCTTCAAACATTTCTGGACGTTTTTCAATGGCAAAAATCAATGAATATTGTAAATGCACAAACAGTAATATCTCCACATTGCAAGGTGCAATTCTGAAATTATTTGCTTTTTCTTGCTAATCCTAGCATGATAAAGAAGATTCAAAGAGAGTGAGATGCCAGCTCCTTTCATTCAGTCAGTAGCTTCAAACATTTCTGGTATATGAAAAACATGTTTTTCAATGGCAAAAATCAATGAATATTGTAAATGCACAAACAGTAATATCTCCACATTGCAAGGTGCAATTCTGAAATTTTTTGCTTTTTCCTGCTAATCCTAGCATGATAAAGAAGATTCAAAGAGAGTGAGATGCCAGCTCCTTTCATTCAGTCAGTAGCTTCAAACATTTCTGGACGTTTTTCAATGGGAAAAATCAATGAATATTGTAAATGCACAAACAGTAATATCTCCACATTGCAAGGTGCAATTCTGAAATTTTTTGCTTTTTCCTGTTAATCCTAGCATGATAAAGAAGATTCAAAGAGAGTGAGATGCCAGCTCCTTTCATTCAGTCAGTAGCTTCAAACATTTCTGGTATATGAAAAACATGTTTTTCAATGGCAAAAATCAATGAATATTGTAAATGCACAAACAGTAATATCTCCACATTGCAAGGTGCAATTCTGAAATTTTTTGCTTTTTCCTGCTAATCCTAGCATGATAAAGAAGATTCAAAGAGAGTGAGATGCCAGCTCCTTTCATTCAGTCAGTAGCTTCAAACATTTCTGGACGTTTTTCAATGGCAAAAATCAATGAATATTGTAAATGCACAAACAGTAATATCTCCACATTGCAAGGTGCAATTCTGAAATTTTTTGCTTTTTCCTGCTAATCCTAGCATGATAAAGAAGATTCAAAGAGAGTGAGATGCCAGCTCCTTTCATTCAGTCAGTAGCTTCAAACATTTCTGGTATATGAAAAACATGTTTTTCAATGGCAAAAATCAATGAATATTGTAAATGCACAAACAGTAATATCTCCACATTGCAAGGTGCAATTCTGAAATTTTTTGCTTTTTCCTGCTAATCCTAGCATGATAAAGAAGATTCAAAGAGAGTGAGATGCCAGCTCCTTTCATTCAGTCAGTAGCTTCAAACATTTCTGGACGTTTTTCAATGGCAAAAATCAATGAATATTGTAAATGCACAAACAGTAATATCTCCACATTGCAAGGTGCAATTCTGAAATTTTTTGCTTTTTCCTGTTAATCCTAGCATGATAAAGAAGATTCAAAGAGAGTGAGATGCCAGCTCCTTTCATTCAGTCAGTAGCTTAAAACATTTCTGGTATATGAAAAACATGTTTTTCAATGGCAAAAATCAATGAATATTGTGAATGCACAAACAGTAATATCTCCACATTGCAAGGTGCAATTCTGAAATTTTTTGCTTTTTCCTGCTAATCCTGGCATGATAAAGAAGATTCAAAGAGAGTGAGATGCCAGCTCCTTTCATTCAGTCAGTAGCTTCAAACATTTCTGGTATATGAAAAACATGTTTTTCAATGGTAAAAATCAATGAATATTGTAAATGCACAAACAGTAATATCTCCACATTGCAAGGTGCAATTCTGAAATTTTTTGCTTTTTCCTGCTAATCCTAGCATGATAAAGAAGATTCAAAGAGAGTGAGATGCCAGCTCCTTTCATTCAGTCAGTAGCTTCAAACATTTCTGGCATATGAAAAACATGTTTTTCAATGGCAAAAATCAATGAATATTGTAAATGCACAAACAGTAATATCTCCACATTGCAAGGTGCAATTCTGAAATTTTTAGCTTTTTCCTGTTAATCCTAGCATGATAAAGAAGATTCAAAGAGAGTGAGATGCCAGCTCCTTTCATTCAGTCAGTAGCTTCAAACATTTCTGGACGTTTTTCAATGGCAAAAATCAATGAATATTGTAAATGCACAAACAGTAATATCTCCACATTGCAAGGTGCAATTCTGAAATTTTTTGCTTTTTCCTGTTAATCCTAGCATGATAAAGAAGATTCAAAGAGAGTGAGATGCCAGCTCCTTTCATTCAGTCAGTAGCTTCAAACATTTCTGGTATATGAAAAACGTTTTTCAATGGCAAAAATCAATGAATATTGTAAATGCACAAACAGTAATATCTCCACATTGCAAGGTGCAATTCTGAAATTTTTTGCTTTTTCCTGCTAATCCTAGCATGATAAAGAAGATTCAAAGAGAGTGAGATGCCAGCTCCTTTCATTCAGTCAGTAACTTCAAACATTTCTGGACGTTTTTCAATGGCAAAAATCAATGAATATTGTAAATGCACAAACAGTAATATCTCCACATTGCAAGGTGCAATTCTGAAATTTTTTGCTTTTTCCTGCTAATCCTAGCATGATAAAGAAGATTCAAAGAGAATGAGATGCCAGCTCCTTTCATTCAGTCAGTAGCTTCAAACATTTCTGGTATATGAAAAACATGTTTTTCAATGGCAAAAATCAATGAATATTGTAAATGCACAAACAGTAATATCTCCACATTGCAAGGTGCAATTCTGAAATTTTTTGCTTTTTCCTGCTAATCCTAGCATGATAAAGAAGATTCAAAGAGAGTGAGATGCCAGCTCCTTTCATTCAGTCAGTAGCTTCAAACATTTCTGGACGTTTTTCAATGGGAAAAATCAATGAATATTGTAAATGCACAAACAGTAATATCTCCACATTGCAAGGTGCAATTCTGAAATTTTTTGCTTTTTCCTGTTAATCCTAGCATGATAAAGAAGATTCAAAGAGAGTGAGATGCCAGCTCCTTTCATTCAGTCAGTAGCTTCAAACATTTCTGGTATATGAAAAACATGTTTTTCAATGGCAAAAATCAATGAATATTGTAAATGCACAAACAGTAATATCTCCACATTGCAAGGTGCAATTCTGAAATTTTTTGCTTTTTCCTGCTAATCCTAGCATGATAAAGAAGATTCAAAGAGAGTGAGATGCCAGCTCCTTTCATTCAGTCAGTAGCTTCAAACATTTCTGGTATATGAAAAACATGTTTTTCAATGGCAAAAATCAATGAATATTGTAAATGCACAAACAGTAATATCTCCACATTGCAAGGTGCAATTCAGAAATTTTTTGCTTTTTCCTGCTAATCCTAGCATGATAAAGAAGATTCAAAGAGAGTGAGATGCCAGCTCCTTTCATTCAGTCAGTAGCTTCAAACATTTCTGGACGTTTTTCAATGGCAAAAATCAATGAATATTGTAAATGCACAAACAGTAATATCTCCACATTGCAAGGTGCAATTCTGAAATTTTTTGCTTTTTCCTGTTAATCCTAGCATGATAAAGAAGATTCAAAGAGAGTGAGATGCCAGCTCCTTTCATTCAGTCAGTAGCTTCAAACATTTCTGGTATATGAAAAACATGTTTTTCAATGGCAAAAATCAATGAATATTGTAAATGCACAAACAGTAATATCTCCACATTGCAAGGTGCAATTCTGAAATTTTTTGCTTTTTCCTGTTAATCCTAGAATGATAAAGAAGATTCAAAGAGAGTGAGATGCCAGCTCCTTTCATTCAGTCAGTAGCTTCAAACATTTCTGGTATATGAAAAACATGTTTTTCAATGGCAAAAATCAATGAATATTGTAAATGCACAAACAGTAATATCTCCACATTGCAAGGTGCAATTCTGAAATTTTTTGCTTTTTCCTGTTAATCCTAGCATGATAAAGAAGATTCAAAGAGAGTGAGATGCCAGCTCCTTTCATTCAGTCAGTAGCTTCAAACATTTCTGGTATATGAAAAACATGTTTTTCAATGGCAAAAATCAATGAATATTGTAAATGCACAAACAGTAATATCTCCACATTGCAAGGTGCAATTCTGAAATTTTTTGCTTTTTCCTGCTAATCCTAGCATGATAAAGAAGATTCAAAGAGAGTGAGATGCCAGCTCCTTTCATTCAGTCAGTAGCTTCAAACATTTCTGGTATATGAAAAACATGTTTTTCAATGGCAAAAATCAATGAATATTGTAAATGCACAAACAGTAATATCTCCACATTGCAAGGCGCAATTCTGAAATTTTTTGCTTTTTCCTGCTAATCCTAGCATGATAAAGAAGATTCAAAGAGAGTGAGATGCCAGCTCCTTTCATTCAGTCAGTAGCTTCAAACATTTCTGGTATATGAAAAACATGTTTTTCAATGGCAAAAATCAATGAATATTGTAAATGCACAAACAGTAATATCTCCACATTGCAAGGTGCAATTCTGAAATTTTTAGCTTTTTCCTGTTAATCCTAGCATGATAAAGAAGATTCAAAGAGAGCGAGATGCCAGCTCCTTTCATTCAGTCAGTAGCTTCAAACATTTCTGGACGTTTTTCAATGGCAAAAATCAATGAATATTGTAAATGCACAAACAGTAATATCTCCACATTGCAAGGTGCAATTCTGAAATTTTTTGCTTTTTCCTGTTAATCCTAGCATGATAAAGAAGATTCAAAGAGAGTGAGATGCCAGCTCCTTTCATTCAGTCAGTAGCTTCAAACATTTCTGGTATATGAAAAACGTTTTTCAAAGGCAAAAATCAATGAATATTGTAAATGCACAAACAGTAATATCTCCACATTGCAAGGTGCAATTCTGAAATTTTTTGCTTTTTCCTGCTAATCCTAGCATGATAAAGAAGATTCAAAGAGAGTGAGATGCCAGCTCCTTTCATTCAGTCAGTAGCTTCAAACATTTCTGGACGTTTTTCAATGGCAAAAATCAATGAATATTGTAAATGCACAAACAGTAATATCTCCACATTGCAAGGTGCAATTCTGAAATTTTTTGCTTTTTCCTGCTAATCCTAGCATGATAAAGAAGATTCAAAGAGAGTGAGATGCCAGCTCCTTTCATTCAGTCAGTAGCTTCAAACATTTCTGGTATATGAAAAACATGTTTTTCAATGGCAAAAATCAATGAATATTGTAAATGCACAAACAGTAATATCTCCACATTGCAAGGTGCAATTCTGAAATTTTTTGCTTTTTCCTGCTAATCCTAGCATGATAAAGAAGATTCAAAGAGAGTGAGATGCCAGCTCCTTTCATTCAGTCAGTAGCTTCAAACATTTCTGGACGTTTTTCAATGGCAAAAATCAATGAATATTGTAAATGCACAAACAGTAATATCTCCACATTGCAAGGTGCAATTCTGAAATTTTTTGCTTTTTCCTGCTAATCCTAGCATGATAAAGAAGATTCAAAGAGAGTGAGATGCCAGCTCCTTTCATTCAGTCAGTAGCTTCAAACATTTCTGGTATATGAAAAGCATGTTTTTCAATGGCAAAAATCAATGAATATTGTAAATGCACAAACAGTAATATCTCCACATTGCAAGGTGCAATTCTGAAATTTTTTGCTTTTTCCTGCTAATCCTAGCATGATAAAGAAGATTCAAAGAGAGTGAGATGCCAGCTCCTTTCATTCAGTCAGTAGCTTCAAACATTTCTGGTATATGAAATACATGTTTTTCAATGGCAAAAATCAATGAATATTGTAAATGCACAATCAGTAATATCTCCACATTGCAAGGTGCAATTCTGAAATTTTTTGCTTTTTCCTGCTAATCCTAGCATGATAAAGAAGATTCAAAGAGAGTGAGATGCCAGCTCCTTTCATTCAGTCAGTAGCTTCAAACATTTCTGGTATATGAAAAACATGTTTTTCAATGGCAAAAATCAATGAATATTGTAAATGCACAAACAGTAATATCTCCACATTGCAAGGTGCAATTCTGAAATTTTTAGCTTTTTCCTGTTAATCCTAGCATGATAAAGAAGATTCAAAGAGAGTGAGATGCCAGCTCCTTTCATTCAGTCAGTAGCTTCAAACATTTCTGGTATATGAAAAACATGTTTTTCAATGGCAAAAATCAATGAATATTGTAAATGCACAAACAGTAATATCTCCACATTGCAAGGCGCAATTCTGAAATTTTTTGCTTTTTCCTGCTAATCCTAGCATGATAAAGAAGATTCAAAGAGAGTGAGATGCCAGCTCCTTTCATTCAGTCAGTAGCTTCAAACATTTCTGGTATATGAAAAACATGTTTTTCAATGGCAAAAATCAATGAATATTGTAAATGCACAAACAGTAATATCTCCACATTGCAAGGCGCAATTCTGAAATTTTTTGCTTTTTCCTGCTAATCCTAGCATGATAAAGAAGATTCAAAGAGAGTGAGATGCCAGCTCCTTTCATTCAGTCAGTAGCTTCAAACATTTCTGGTATATGAAAAACATGTTTTTCAATGGCAAAAATCAATGAATATTGTAAATGCACAAACAGTAATATCTCCACATTGCAAGGTGCAATTCTGAAATTTTTAGCTTTTTCCTGTTAATCCTAGCATGATAAAGAAGATTCAAAGAGAGCGAGATGCCAGCTCCTTTCATTCAGTCAGTAGCTTCAAACATTTCTGGACGTTTTTCAATGGCAAAAATCAATGAATATTGTAAATGCACAAACAGTAATATCTCCACATTGCAAGGTGCAATTCTGAAATTTTTTGCTTTTTCCTGTTAATCCTAGCATGATAAAGAAGATTCAAAGAGAGTGAGATGCCAGCTCCTTTCATTCAGTCAGTAGCTTCAAACATTTCTGGTATATGAAAAACGTTTTTCAAAGGCAAAAATCAATGAATATTGTAAATGCACAAACAGTAATATCTCCACATTGCAAGGTGCAATTCTGAAATTTTTTGCTTTTTCCTGCTAATCCTAGCATGATAAAGAAGATTCAAAGAGAGTGAGATGCCAGCTCCTTTCATTCAGTCAGTAGCTTCAAACATTTCTGGACGTTTTTCAATGGCAAAAATCAATGAATATTGTAAATGCACAAACAGTAATATCTCCACATTGCAAGGTGCAATTCTGAAATTTTTTGCTTTTTCCTGCTAATCCTAGCATGATAAAGAAGATTCAAAGAGAGTGAGATGCCAGCTCCTTTCATTCAGTCAGTAGCTTCAAACATTTCTGGTATATGAAAAACATGTTTTTCAATGGCAAAAATCAATGAATATTGTAAATGCACAAACAGTAATATCTCCACATTGCAAGGTGCAATTCTGAAATTTTTTGCTTTTTCCTGCTAATCCTAGCATGATAAAGAAGATTCAAAGAGAGTGAGATGCCAGCTCCTTTCATTCAGTCAGTAGCTTCAAACATTTCTGGACGTTTTTCAATGGCAAAAATCAATGAATATTGTAAATGCACAAACAGTAATATCTCCACATTGCAAGGTGCAATTCTGAAATTTTTTGCTTTTTCCTGCTAATCCTAGCATGATAAAGAAGATTCAAAGAGAGTGAGATGCCAGCTCCTTTCATTCAGTCAGTAGCTTCAAACATTTCTGGTATATGAAAAACATGTTTTTCAATGGCAAAAATCAATGAATATTGTAAATGCACAAACAGTAATATCTCCACATTGCAAGGTGCAATTCTGAAATTTTTTGCTTTTTCCTGCTAATCCTAGCATGATAAAGAAGATTCAAAGAGAGTGAGATGCCAGCTCCTTTCATTCAGTCAGTAGCTTCAAACATTTCTGGTATATGAAATACATGTTTTTCAATGGCAAAAATCAATGAATATTGTAAATGCACAAACAGTAATATCTCCACATTGCAAGGTGCAATTCTGAAATTTTTTGCTTTTTCCTGCTAATCCTAGCATGATAAAGAAGATTCAAAGAGAGTGAGATGCCAGCTCCTTTCATTCAGTCAGTAGCTTCAAACATTTCTGGTATATGAAAAACATGTTTTTCAATGGCAAAAATCAATGAATATTGTAAATGCACAAACAGTAATATCTCCACATTGCAAGGTGCAATTCTGAAATTTTTAGCTTTTTCCTGTTAATCCTAGCATGATAAAGAAGATTCAAAGAGAGTGAGATGCCAGCTCCTTTCATTCAGTCAGTAGCTTCAAACATTTCTGGACGTTTTTCAATGGCAAAAATCAATGAATATTGTAAATGCACAAACAGTAATATCTCCACATTGCAAGGTGCAATTCTGAAATTTTTTGCTTTTTCCTGTTAATCCTAGCATGATAAAGAAGATTCAAAGAGAGTGAGATGCCAGCTCCTTTCATTCAGTCAGTAGCTTCAAACATTTCTGGTATATGAAAAACGTTTTTCAATGGCAAAAATCAATGAATATTGTAAATGCACAAACAGTAATATCTCCACATTGCAAGGTGCAATTCTGAAATTTTTTGCTTTTTCCTGCTAATCCTAGCATGATAAAGAAGATTCAAAGAGAGTGAGATGCCAGCTCCTTTCATTCAGTCAGTAGCTTCAAACATTTCTGGACGTTTTTCAATGGCAAAAATCAATGAATATTGTAAATGCACAAACAGTAATATCTCCACATTGCAAGGTGCAATTCTGAAATTTTTTGCTTTTTCCTGCTAATCCTAGCATGATAAAGAAGATTCAAAGAGAGTGAGATGCCAGCTCCTTTCATTCAGTCAGTAGCTTCAAACATTTCTGGTATATGAAAAACATGTTTTTCAATGGCAAAAATCAATGAATATTGTAAATGCACAAACAGTAATATCTCCACATTGCAAGGTGCAATTCTGAAATTTTTTGCTTTTTCCTGCTAATCCTAGCATGATAAAGAAGATTCAAAGAGAGTGAGATGCCAGCTCCTTTCATTCAGTCAGTAGCTTCAAACATTTCTGGACGTTTTTCAATGGCAAAAATCAATGAATATTGTAAATGCACAAACAGTAATATCTCCACATTGCAAGGTGCAATTCTGAAATTTTTTGCTTTTTCCTGCTAATCCTAGCATGATAAAGAAGATTCAAAGAGAGTGAGATGCCAGCTCCTTTCATTCAGTCAGTAGCTTCAAACATTTCTGGTATATGAAAAACATGTTTTTCAATGGCAAAAATCAATGAATATTGTAAATGCACAAACAGTAATATCTCCACATTGCATGGTGCAATTCTGAAATTTTTTGCTTTTTCCTGCTAATCCTAGCATGATAAAGAAGATTCAAAGAGAGTGAGATGCCAGCTCCTTTCATTCAGTCAGTAGCTTCAAACATTTCTGGACGTTTTTCAATGGCAAAAATCAATGAATATTGTAAATGCACAAACAGTAATATCTCCACATTGCAAGGTGCAATTCTGAAATTTTTTGCTTTTTCCTGTTAATCCTAGCATGATAAAGAAAATTCAAAGAGAGTGAGATGCCAGCTCCTTTCATTCAGTCAGTAGCTTCAAACATTTCTGGTATATGAAAAACATGTTTTTCAATGGCAAAAATCAATGAATATTGTAAATGCACAAACAGTAATATCTCCACATTGCAAGGTGCAATTCAGAAATTTTTTGCTTTTTCCTGCTAATCCTAGCATGATAAAGAAGATTCAAAGAGAGTGAGATGCCAGCTCCTTTCATTCAGTCAGTAGCTTCAAACATTTCTGGACGTTTTTCAATGGCAAAAATCAATGAATATTGTAAATGCACAAACAGTAATATCTCCACATTGCAAGGTGCAATTCTGAAATTTTTTGCTTTTTCCTGTTAATCCTAGCATGATAAAGAAGATTCAAAGAGAGTGAGATGCCAGCTCCTTTCATTCAGTCAGTAGCTTCAAACATTTCTGGTATATGAAAAACATGTTTTTCAATGGCAAAAATCAATGAATATTGTAAATACACAAACAGTAATATCTCCACATTGCAAGGTGCAATTCTGAAATTTTTTGCTTTTTCCTGTTAATCCTAGCATGATAAAGAAGATTCAAAGAGAGTGAGATGCCAGCTCCTTTCATTCAGTCAGTAGCTTCAAACATTTCTGGTATATGAAAAACATGTTTTTCAATGGCAAAAATCAATGAATATTGTAAATGCACAAACAGTAATATCTCCACATTGCAAGGTGCAATTCTGAAATTTTTTGCTTTTTCCTGCTAATCCTAGCATGATAAAGAAGATTCAAAGAGAGTGAGATGCCAGCTCCTTTCATTCAGTCAGTAGCTTCAAACATTTCTGGACGTTTTTCAATGGCAAAAATCAATGAATATTGTAAATGCACAAACAGTAATATCTCCACATTGCAAGGTGCAATTCTGAAATTTTTTGCTTTTTCCTGTTAATCCTAGCATGATAAAGAAGATTCAAAGAGAGTGAGATGCCAGCTCCTTTCATTCAGTCAGTAGCTTCAAACATTTCTGGTATATGAAAAACATGTTTTTCAATGGCAAAAATCAATGAATATTGTAAATGCACAAACAGTAATATCTCCACATTGCAAGGTGCAATTCTGAAATGTTTTGCTTTTTCCTGCTAATCCTAGCATGATAAAGAAGATTCAAAGAGAGTGAGATGCCAGCTCCTTTCATTCAGTCAGTAGCTTCAAACATTTCTGGTATATGAAAAACATGTTTTTCAATGGCAAAAATCAATGAATATTGTAAATGCACAAACAGTAATATCTCCACATTGCAAGGTGCAATTCTGAAATTTTTTGCTTTTTCCTGCTAATCCTAGCATGATAAAGAAGATTCAAAGAGAGTGAGATGCCAGCTCCTTTCATTCAGTCAGTAGCTTCAAACATTTCTGGTATATGAAAAACATGTTTTTCAATGGCAAAAATCAATGAATATTGTAAATGCACAAACAGTAATATCTCCACATTGCAAGGTGCAATTCTGAAATTTTTAGCTTTTTCCTGTTAATCCTAGCATGATAAAGATTCAAAGAGAGTGAGATGCCAGCTCCTTTCATTCAGTCAGTAGCTTCAAACATTTCTGGACGTTTTTCAATGGCAAAAATCAATGAATATTGTAAATGCACAAACAGTAATATCTCCACATTGCAAGGTGCAATTCTGAAATTTTTTGCTTTTTCCTGTTAATCCTAGCATGATAAAGAAGATTCAAAGAGAGTGAGATGCCAGCTCCTTTCATTCAGTCAGTAGCTTCAAACATTTCTGGTATATGAAAAACGTTTTTCAATGGCAAAAATCAATGAATATTGTAAATGCACAAACAGTAATATCTCCACATTGCAAGGTGCAATTCTGAAATTTTTTGCTTTTTCCTGCTAATCCTAGCATGATAAAGAAGATTCAAAGAGAGTGAGATGCCAGCTCCTTTCATTCAGTCAGTAGCTTCAAACATTTCTGGACGTTTTTCAATGGCAAAAATCAATGAATATTGTAAATGCACAAACAGTAATATCTCCACATTGCAAGGTGCAATTCTGAAATTTTTTGCTTTTTCCTGCTAATCCTAGCATGATAAAGAAGATTCAAAGAGAGTGAGATGCCAGCTCCTTTCATTCAGTCAGTAGCTTCAAACATTTCTGGTATATGAAAAACATGTTTTTCAATGGCAAAAATCAATGAATATTGTAAATGCACAAACAGTAATATCTCCACATTGCAAGGTGCAATTCTGAAATTTTTTGCTTTTTCCTGCTAATCCTAGCATGATAAAGAAGATTCAAAGAGAGTGAGATGCCAGCTCCTTTCACTCAGTCAGTAGCTTCAAACATTTCTGGACGTTTTTCAATGGCAAAAATCAATGAATATTGTAAATGCACAAACAGTAATATCTCCACATTGCAAGGTGCAATTCTGAAATTTTTTGCTTTTTCCTGCTAATCCTAGCATGATAAAGAAGATTCAAAGAGAGTGAGATGCCAGCTCCTTTCATTCAGTCAGTAGCTTCAAACATTTCTGGTATATGAAAAACATGTTTTTCAATGGCAAAAATCAATGAATATTGTAAATGCACAAACAGTAATATCTCCACATTGCAAGGTGCAATTCTGAAATTTTTTGCTTTTTCCTGCTAATCCTAGCATGATAAAGAAGATTCAAAGAGAGTGAGATGCCAGCTCCTTTCATTCAGTCAGTAGCTTCAAACATTTCTGGACGTTTTTCAATGGCAAAAATCAATGAATATTGTAAATGCACAAACAGTAATATCTCCACATTGCAAGGTGCAATTCTGAAATTTTTTGCTTTTTCCTGTTAATCCTAGCATGATAAAGAAGATTCAAAGAGAGTGAGATGCCAGCTCCTTTCATTCAGTCAGTAGCTTCAAACATTTCTGGTATATGAAAAACATGTTTTTCAATGGCAAAAATCAATGAATATTGTAAATGCACAAACAGTAATATCTCCACATTGCAAGGTGCAATTCTGAAATTTTTTGCTTTTTCCTGCTAATCCTAGCATGATAAAGAAGATTCAAAGAGAGTGAGATGCCAGCTCCTTTCGTTCAGTCAGTAGCTTCAAACATTTCTGGTATATGAAAAACATGTTTTTCAATGGCAAAAATCAATGAATATTGTAAATGCACAAACAGTAATATCTCCACATTGCAAGGTGCAATTCTGAAATTTTTTGCTTTTTCCTGTTAATCCTAGCATGATAAAGAAGATTCAAAGAGAGTGAGATGCCAGCTCCTTTCATTCAGTCAGTAGCTTCAAACATTTCTGGTATATGAAAAACATGTTTTTCAATGGCAAAAATCAATGAATATTGTAAATGCACAAACAGTAATATCTCCACATTGCAAGGTGCAATTCTGAAATTTTTTGCTTTTTCCTGTTAATCCTAGCATGATAAAGAAGATTCAAAGAGAGTGAGATGCCAGCTCCTTTCATTCAGTCAGTAGCTTCAAACATTTCTGGTATATGAAAAACATGTTTTTCAATGGCAAAAATCAATGAATATTGTAAATGCACAAACAGTAATATCTCCACATTGCAAGGTGCAATTCTGAAATTTTTTGCTTTTTCCTGCTAATCCTAGCATGATAAAGAAGATTCAAAGAGAGTGAGATGCCAGCTCCTTTCGTTCAGTCAGTAGCTTCAAACTTTTCTGGTATATGAAAAACATGTTTTTCAATGGCAAAAATCAATGAATATTGTAAATGCACAAACAGTAATATCTCCACATTGCAAGGTGCAATTCTGAAATTTTTTGCTTTTTCCTGTTAATCCTAGCATGATAAAGAAGATTCAAAGAGAGTGAGATGCCAGCTCCTTTCATTCAGTCAGTAGCTTCAAACATTTCTGGTATATGAAAAACATGTTTTTCAATGGCAAAAATCAATGAATATTGTAAATGCACAAACAGTAATATCTCCACATTGCAAGGTGCAATTCTGAAATTTTTTGCTTTTTCCTGTTAATCCTAGCATGATAAAGAAGATTCAAAGAGAGTGAGATGCCAGCTCCTTTCATTCAGTCAGTAGCTTCAAACATTTCTGGTATATGAAAAACATGTTTTTCAATGGCAAAAATCAATGAATATTGTAAATGCACAAACAGTAATATCTCCACATTGCAAGGTGCAATTCTGAAATTTTTTGCTTTTTCCTGCTAATCCTAGCATGATAAAGAAGATTCAAAGAGAGTGAGATGCCAGCTCCTTTCATTCAGTCAGTAGCTTCAAACATTTCTGGACGTTTTTCAATGGCAAAAATCAATGAATATTGTAAATGCACAAACAGTAATATCTCCACATTGCAAGGTGCAATTCTGAAATTTTTTGCTTTTTCCTGTTAATCCTAGCATGATAAAGAAGATTCAAAGAGAGTGAGATGCCAGCTCCTTTCATTCAGTCAGTAGCTTCAAACATTTCTGGTATATGAAAAACATGTTTTTCAATGGCAAAAATCAATGAATATTGTAAATGCACAAACAGTAATATCTCCACATTGCAAGGTGCAATTCTGAAATTTTTTGCTTTTTCCTGTTAATCCTAGCATGATAAAGAAGATTCAAAGAGAGTGAGATGCCAGCTCCTTTCATTCAGTCAGTAGCTTCAAACATTTCTGGTATATGAAAAACATGTTTTTCAATGGCAAAAATCAATGAATATTGTAAATGCACAAACAGTAATATCTCCACATTGCAAGGTGCAATTCTGAAATTTTTTGCTTTTTCCTGCTAATCCTAGCATGATAAAGAAGATTCAAAGAGAGTGAGATGCCAGCTCCTTTCATTCAGTCAGTAGCTTCAAACATTTCTGGACGTTTTTCAATGGCAAAAATCAATGAATATTGTAAATGCACAAACAGTAATATCTCCACATTGCAAGGTGCAATTCTGAAATTTTTTGCTTTTTCCTGTTAATCCTAGCATGATAAAGAAGATTCAAAGAGAGTGAGATGCCAGCTCCTTTCATTCAGTCAGTAGCTTCAAACATTTCTGGTATATGAAAAACATGTTTTTCAATGGCAAAAATCAATGAATATTGTAAATGCACAAACAGTAATATCTCCACATTGCAAGGTGCAATTCTGAAATTTTTTGCTTTTTCCTGCTAATCCTAGCATGATAAAGAAGATTCAAAGAGAGTGAGATGCCAGCTCCTTTCATTCAGTCAGTAGCTTCAAACATTTCTGGTATATGAAAAACATGTTTTTCAATGGCAAAAATCAATGAATATTGTAAATGCACAAACAGTAATATCTCCACATTGCAAGGTGCAATTCTGAAATTTTTTGCTTTTTCCTGCTAATCCTAGCATGATAAAGAAGATTCAAAGAGAGTGAGATGCCAGCTCCTTTCATTCAGTCAGTAGCTTCAAACATTTCTGGTATATGAAAAACATGTTTTTCAATGGCAAAAATCAATGAATATTGTAAATGCACAAACAGTAATATCTCCACATTGCAAGGTGCAATTCTGAAATTTTTAGCTTTTTCCTGTTAATCCTAGCATGATAAAGATTCAAAGAGAGTGAGATGCCAGCTCCTTTCATTCAGTCAGTAGCTTCAAACATTTCTGGACGTTTTTCAATGGCAAAAATCAATGAATATTGTAAATGCACAAACAGTAATATCTCCACATTGCAAGGTGCAATTCTGAAATTTTTTGCTTTTTCCTGTTAATCCTAGCATGATAAAGAAGATTCAAAGAGAGTGAGATGCCAGCTCCTTTCATTCAGTCAGTAGCTTCAAACATTTCTGGTATATGAAAAACGTTTTTCAATGGCAAAAATCAATGAATATTGTAAATGCACAAACAGTAATATCTCCACATTGCAAGGTGCAATTCTGAAATTTTTTGCTTTTTCCTGCTAATCCTAGCATGATAAAGAAGATTCAAAGAGAGTGAGATGCCAGCTCCTTTCATTCAGTCAGTAGCTTCAAACATTTCTGGACGTTTTTCAATGGCAAAAATCAATGAATATTGTAAATGCACAAACAGTAATATCTCCACATTGCAAGGTGCAATTCTGAAATTTTTTGCTTTTTCCTGCTAATCCTAGCATGATAAAGAAGATTCAAAGAGAGTGAGATGCCAGCTCCTTTCATTCAGTCAGTAGCTTCAAACATTTCTGGTATATGAAAAACATGTTTTTCAATGGCAAAAATCAATGAATATTGTAAATGCACAAACAGTAATATCTCCACATTGCAAGGTGCAATTCTGAAATTTTTTGCTTTTTCCTGCTAATCCTAGCATGATAAAGAAGATTCAAAGAGAGTGAGATGCCAGCTCCTTTCACTCAGTCAGTAGCTTCAAACATTTCTGGACGTTTTTCAATGGCAAAAATCAATGAATATTGTAAATGCACAAACAGTAATATCTCCACATTGCAAGGTGCAATTCTGAAATTTTTTGCTTTTTCCTGCTAATCCTATGATAAAAGAAGATTCAAAGAGAGTGAGATGCCAGCTCCTTTCATTCAGTCAGTAGCTTCAAAACATTTCTGGTATATGAAAAAACATGTTTTTCAATGGCAAAAATCAATGAATATTGTAAATGCACAAACAGTAATATCTCCACATTGCAAGGTGCAATTCTGAATTTTTTGCTTTTTCCTGCTAATCCTAGCATGATAAAGAAGATTCAAAGAGAGTGAGATGCCAGCTCCTTTCATTCAGTCAGTAGCTTCAAACATTTCTGGACGTTTTTCAATGGCAAAAATCAATGAATATTGTAAATGCACAAACAGTAATATCTCCACATTGCAAGGTGCAATTCTGAAATTTTTTGCTTTTTCCCTGTTAATCCTAGCATGATAAAGAAGATTCAAAGAGAGTGAGATGCCAGCTCCTTTCATTCAGTCAGTAGCTTCAAACATTTCTGGTATATGAAAAACATGTTTTTCAATGGCAAAAATCAATGAATATTGTAAATGCACAAACAGTAATATCTCCACATTGCAAGGTGCAATTCTGAAATGTTTTGCTTTTTCCTGCTAATCCTAGCATGATAAAGAAGATTCAAAGAGAGTGAGATGCCAGCTCCTTTCGTTCAGTCAGTAGCTTCAAACATTTCTGGTATATGAAAACATGTTTTTCAATGGCAAAAATCAATGAATATTGTAAATGCACAAACAGTAATATCTCCACATTGCAAGGTGCAATTCTGAAATTTTTTGCTTTTTCCTGTTAATCCTAGCATGATAAAGAAGATTCAAAGAGAGTGAGATGCCAGCTCCTTTCATTCAGTCAGTAGCTTCAAACATTTCTGGTATATGAAAAACATGTTTTTCAATGGCAAAAATCAATGAATATTGTAAATGCACAAACAGTAATATCTCCACATTGCAAGGTGCAATTCTGAAATTTTTTGCTTTTTCCTGTTAATCCTAGCATGATAAAGAAGATTCAAAGAGAGTGAGATGCCAGCTCCTTTCATTCAGTCAGTAGCTTCAAACATTTCTGGTATATGAAAAACATGTTTTTCAATGGCAAAAATCAATGAATATTGTAAATGCACAAACAGTAATATCTCCACATTGCAAGGTGCAATTCTGAAATTTTTTGCTTTTTCCTGCTAATCCTAGCATGATAAAGAAGATTCAAAGAGAGTGAGATGCCAGCTCCTTTCGTTCAGTCAGTAGCTTCAAACTTTTCTGGAATATGAAAAACAATGTTTTTCAATGGCAAAAATCAATGAATATTGTAAATGCACAAACAGTAATATCTCCACATTGCAAGGTGCAATTCTGAAATTTTTTGCTTTTTCCTGTTAATCCTAGCATGATAAAGAAGATTCAAAGAGAGTGAGATGCCAGCTCCTTTCATTCAGTCAGTAGCTTCAAACATTTCTGGTATATGAAAAACATGTTTTTCAATGGCAAAAATCAATGAATATTGTAAATGCACAAACAGTAATATCTCCACATTGCAAGGTGCAATTCTGAAATTTTTTTGCTTTTTCCTGTTAATCCTAGCATGATAAAGAAGATTCAAAGAGAGTGAGATGCCAGCTCCTTTCATTCAGTCAGTAGCTTCAAACATTTCTGGTATATGAAAAACATGTTTTTCAATGGCAAAAAATCAATGAATATTGTAAATGCACAAACAGTAATATCTCCACATTGCAAGGTGCAATTCTGAAATTTTTTGCTTTTTCCTGCTAATCCTAGCATGATAAAGAAGATTCAAAGAGAGTGAGATGCCAGCTCCTTTCATTCAGTCAGTAGCTTCAAACATTTCTGGACGTTTTTCAATGGCAAAAATCAATGAATATTGTAAATGCACAAACAGTAATATCTCCACATTGCAAGGTGCAATTCTGAAATTTTTTGCTTTTTCCTGTTAATCCTAGCATGATAAAGAAGATTCAAAGAGAGTGAGATGCCAGCTCCTTTCATTCAGTCAGTAGCTTCAAAACATTTCTGGTATATGAAAAACATGTTTTTCAATGGCAAAAATCAATGAATATTGTAAATGCACAAACAGTAATATCTCCACATTGCAAGGTGCAATTCTGAAATTTTTTGCTTTTTCCTGCTAATCCTAGCATGATAAAGAAGATTCAAAGAGAGTGAGATGCCAGCTCCTTTCATTCAGTCAGTAGCTTCAAACATTTCTGGTATATGAAAAACATGTTTTTCAATGGCAAAAATCAATGAATATTGTAAATGCACAAACAGTAATATCTCCACATTGCAAGGTGCAATTCTGAAATTTTTTGCTTTTTCCTGTTAATCCTAGCATGATAAAGAAGATTCAAAGAGAGTGAGATGCCAGCTCCTTTCATTCAGTCAGTAGCTTCAAACATTTCTGGTATATGAAAAACATGTTTTTCAATGGCAAAAATCAATGAATATTGTAAATGCACAAACAGTAATATCTCCACATTGCAAGGTGCAATTCTGAAATTTTTTGCTTTTTCCTGCTAATCCTAGCATGATAAAGAAGATTCAAAGAGAGTGAGATGCCAGCTCCTTTCATTCAGTCAGTAGCTTCAAACATTTCTGGTATATGAAAAACATGTTTTTCAATGGCAAAAATCAATGAATATTGTAAATGCACAAACAGTAATATCTCCACATTGCAAGGTGCAATTCAGAAATTTTTTGCTTTTTCCTGCTAATCCTAGCATGATAAAGAAGATTCAAAGAGAGTGAGATGCCAGCTCCTTTCATTCAGTCAGTAGCTTCAAAACATTTCTGGACGTTTTTCAATGGCAAAAATCAATGAATATTGTAAATGCACAAACAGTAATATCTCCACATTGCAAGGTGCAATTCTGAAATTTTTTGCTTTTTCCTGTTAATCCTAGCATGATAAAGAAGATTCAAAGAGAGTGAGATGCCAGCTCCTTTCATTCAGTCAGTAGCTTCAAACATTTCTGGTATATGAAAAACATGTTTTTCAATGGCAAAAATCAATGATTATTGTAAATGCACAAACAGTAATATCTCCACATTGCAAGGTGCAATTCTGAAATTTTTTGCTTTTTCCTGTTAATTCCTAGCATGATAAAGAAGATTCAAAGAGAGTGAGATGCCAGCTCCTTTCATTCAGTCAGTAGCTTCAAACATTTCTGGTATATGAAAAACATGTTTTTCAATGGCAAAAATCAATGAATATTGTAAATGCACAAACAGTAATATCTCCACATTGCAAGGTGCAATTCTGAAATTTTTTGCTTTTTCCTGCTAATCCTAGGATGATAAAGAAGATTCAAAGAGAGTGAGATGCCAGCTCCTTTCATTCAGTCAGTAGCTTCAAACATTTCTGGACGTTTTTCAATGGCAAAAATCAATGAATATTGTAAATGCACAAACAGTAATATCTCCACATTGCAAGGTGCAATTCTGAAATTTTTTGCTTTTTCCTGTTAATCCTAGCATGATAAAGAAGATTCAAAGAGAGTGAGATGCCAGCTCCTTTCATTCAGTCAGTAGCTTCAAACATTTCTGGTATATGAAAAACATGTTTTTCAATGGCAAAAATCAATGAATATTGTAAATGCACAAACAGTAATATCTCCACATTGCAAGGTGCAATTCTGAAATTGTTTGCTTTTTCCTGCTAATCCTAGCATGATAAAGAAGATTCAAAGAGAGTGAGATGCCAGCTCCTTTCATTCAGTCAGTAGCTTCAAACATTTCTGGTATATGAAAAACATGTTTTTCAATGGCAAAAATCAATGAATATTGTAAATGCACAAACAGTAATATCTCCACATTGCAAGGTGCAATTCTGAAATTTTTTGCTTTTTCCTGTTAATCCTAGCATGATAAAGAAGATTCAAAGAGAGTGAGATGCCAGCTCCTTTCATTCAGTCAGTAGCTTCAAACATTTCTGGTATATGAAAAACATGTTTTTCAATGGCAAAAATCAATGAATATTGTAAATGCACAAACAGTAATATCTCCACATTGCAAGGTGCAATTCTGAAATTTTTTGCTTTTTCCTGCTAATCCTAGCATGATAAAGAAGATTCAAAGAGAGTGAGATGCCAGCTCCTTTCGTTCAGTCAGTAGCTTCAAACTTTTCTGGTATATGAAAAACATGTTTTTCAATGGCAAAAATCAATGAATATTGTAAATGCACAAACAGTAATATCTCCACATTGCAAGGTGCAATTCTGAAATTTTTTGCTTTTTCCTGTTAATCCTAGCATGATAAAGAAGATTCAAAGAGAGTGAGATGCCAGCTCCTTTCATTCAGTCAGTAGCTTCAAACATTTCTGGTATATGAAAAACATGTTTTTCAATGGCAAAAATCAATGAATATTGTAAATGCACAAACAGTAATATCTCCACATTGCAAGGTGCAATTCTGAAATTTTTTGCTTTTTCCTGTTAATCCTAGCATGATAAAGAAGATTCAAAGAGAGTGAGATGCCAGCTCCTTTCATTCAGTCAGTAGCTTCAAACATTTCTGGTATATGAAAAACATGTTTTTCAATGGCAAAAATCAATGAATATTGTAAATGCACAAACAGTAATATCTCCACATTGCAAGGTGCAATTCTGAAATTTTTTGCTTTTTCCTGCTAATCCTAGCATGATAAAGAAGATTCAAAGAGAGTGAGATGCCAGCTCCTTTCATTCAGTCAGTAGCTTCAAACATTTCTGGACGTTTTTCAATGGCAAAAATCAATGAATATTGTAAATGCACAAACAGTAATATCTCCACATTGCAAGGTGCAATTCTGAAATTTTTTGCTTTTTCCTGTTAATCCTAGCATGATAAAGAAGATTCAAAGAGAGTGAGATGCCAGCTCCTTTCATTCAGTCAGTAGCTTCAAACATTTCTGGTATATGAAAAACATGTTTTTCAATGGCAAAAATCAATGAATATTGTAAATGCACAAACAGTAATATCTCCACATTGCAAGGTGCAATTCTTTAATTTTTTGCTTTTTCCTGCTAATCCTAGCATGATAAAGAAGATTCAAAGAGAGTGAGATGCCAGCTCCTTTCATTCAGTCAGTAGCTTCAAACATTTCTGGTATATGAAAAACATGTTTTTCAATGGCAAAAATCAATGAATATTGTAAATGCACAAACAGTAATATCTCCACATTGCAAGGTGCAATTCTGAAATTTTTTGCTTTTTCCTGTTAATCCTAGCATGATAAAGAAGATTCAAAGAGAGTGAGATGCCAGCTCCTTTCATTCAGTCAGTAGCTTCAAACATTTCTGGTATATGAAAAACATGTTTTTCAATGGCAAAAATCAATGAATATTGTAAATGCACAAACAGTAATATCTCCACATTGCAAGGTGCAATTCTGAAATTTTTTGCTTTTTCCTGCTAATCCTAGCATGATAAAGAAGATTCAAAGAGAGTGAGATGCCAGCTCCTTTCATTCAGTCAGTAGCTTCAAACATTTCTGGTATATGAAAAACATGTTTTTCAATGGCAAAAATCAATGAATATTGTAAATGCACAAACAGTAATATCTCCACATTGCAAGGTGCAATTCAGAAATTTTTTGCTTTTTCCTGCTAATCCTAGCATGATAAAGAAGATTCAAAGAGAGTGAGATGCCAGCTCCTTTCATTCAGTCAGTAGCTTCAAACATTTCTGGACGTTTTTCAATGGCAAAAATCAATGAATATTGTAAATGCACAAACAGTAATATCTCCACATTGCAAGGTGCAATTCTGAAATTTTTTGCTTTTTCCTGTTAATCCTAGCATGATAAAGAAGATTCAAAGAGAGTGAGATGCCAGCTCCTTTCATTCAGTCAGTAGCTTCAAACATTTCTGGTATATGAAAAACATGTTTTTCAATGGCAAAAATCAATGATTATTGTAAATGCACAAACAGTAATATCTCCACATTGCAAGGTGCAATTCTGAAATTTTTTGCTTTTTCCTGTTAATCCTAGCATGATAAAGAAGATTCAAAGAGAGTGAGATGCCAGCTCCTTTCATTCAGTCAGTAGCTTCAAACATTTCTGGTATATGAAAAACATGTTTTTCAATGGCAAAAATCAATGAATATTGTAAATGCACAAACAGTAATATCTCCACATTGCAAGGTGCAATTCTGAAATTTTTTGCTTTTTCCTGCTAATCCTAGCATGATAAAGAAGATTCAAAGAGAGTGAGATGCCAGCTCCTTTCATTCAGTCAGTAGCTTCAAACATTTCTGGACGTTTTTCAATGGCAAAAATCAATGAATATTGTAAATGCACAAACAGTAATATCTCCACATTGCAAGGTGCAATTCTGAAATTTTTTGCTTTTTCCTGTTAATCCTAGCATGATAAAGAAGATTCAAAGAGAGTGAGATGCCAGCTCCTTTCATTCAGTCAGTAGCTTCAAACATTTCTGGTATATGAAAAACATGTTTTTCAATGGCAAAAATCAATGAATATTGTAAATGCACAAACAGTAATATCTCCACATTGCAAGGTGCAATTCTGAAATTTTTTGCTTTTTCCTGTTAATCCTAGCATGATAAAGAAGATTCAAAGAGAGTGAGATGCCAGCTCCTTTCATTCAGTCAGTAGCTTCAAACATTTCTGGTATATGAAAAACATGTTTTTCAATGGCAAAAATCAATGAATATTGTAAATGCACAAACAGTAATATCTCCACATTGCAAGGTGCAATTCTGAAATTTTTTGCTTTTTCCTGCTAATCCTAGCATGATAAAGAAGATTCAAAGAGAGTGAGATGCCAGCTCCTTTCGTTCAGTCAGTAGCTTCAAACTTTTCTGGTATATGAAAAACATGTTTTTCAATGGCAAAAATCAATGAATATTGTAAATGCACAAACAGTAATATCTCCACATTGCAAGGTGCAATTCTGAAATTTTTTGCTTTTTCCTGTTAATCCTAGCATGATAAAGAAGATTCAAAGAGAGTGAGATGCCAGCTCCTTTCATTCAGTCAGTAGCTTCAAACATTTCTGGTATATGAAAAACATGTTTTTCAATGGCAAAAATCAATGAATATTGTAAATGCACAAACAGTAATATCTCCACATTGCAAGGTGCAATTCTGAAATTTTTTGCTTTTTCCTGTTAATCCTAGCATGATAAAGAAGATTCAAAGAGAGTGAGATGCCAGCTCCTTTCATTCAGTCAGTAGCTTCAAACATTTCTGGTATATGAAAAACATGTTTTTCAATGGCAAAAATCAATGAATATTGTAAATGCACAAACAGTAATATCTCCACATTGCAAGGTGCAATTCTGAAATTTTTTGCTTTTTCCTGCTAATCCTAGCATGATAAAGAAGATTCAAAGAGAGTGAGATGCCAGCTCCTTTCATTCAGTCAGTAGCTTCAAACATTTCTGGACGTTTTTCAATGGCAAAAATCAATGAATATTGTAAATGCACAAACAGTAATATCTCCACATTGCAAGGTGCAATTCTGAAATTTTTTGCTTTTTCCTGTTAATCCTAGCATGATAAAGAAGATTCAAAGAGAGTGAGATGCCAGCTCCTTTCATTCAGTCAGTAGCTTCAAACATTTCTGGTATATGAAAAACATGTTTTTCAATGGCAAAAATCAATGAATATTGTAAATGCACAAACAGTAATATCTCCACATTGCAAGGTGCAATTCTGAAATTTTTTGCTTTTTCCTGCTAATCCTAGCATGATAAAGAAGATTCAAAGAGAGTGAGATGCCAGCTCCTTTCATTCAGTCAGTAGCTTCAAACATTTCTGGTATATGAAAAACATGTTTTTCAATGGCAAAAATCAATGAATATTGTAAATGCACAAACAGTAATATCTCCACATTGCAAGGTGCAATTCTGAAATTTTTTGCTTTTTCCTGTTAATCCTAGCATGATAAAGAAGATTCAAAGAGAGTGAGATGCCAGCTCCTTTCATTCAGTCAGTAGCTTCAAACATTTCTGGTATATGAAAAACATGTTTTTCAATGGCAAAAATCAATGAATATTGTAAATGCACAAACAGTAATATCTCCACATTGCAAGGTGCAATTCTGAAATTTTTTGCTTTTTCCTGCTAATCCTAGCATGATAAAGAAGATTCAAAGAGAGTGAGATGCCAGCTCCTTTCATTCAGTCAGTAGCTTCAAACATTTCTGGTATATGAAAAACATGTTTTTCAATGGCAAAAATCAATGAATATTGTAAATGCACAAACAGTAATATCTCCACATTGCAAGGTGCAATTCAGAAATTTTTTGCTTTTTCCTGCTAATCCTAGCATGATAAAGAAGATTCAAAGAGAGTGAGATGCCAGCTCCTTTCATTCAGTCAGTAGCTTCAAACATTTCTGGACGTTTTTCAATGGCAAAAATCAATGAATATTGTAAATGCACAAACAGTAATATCTCCACATTGCAAGGTGCAATTCTGAAATTTTTTGCTTTTTCCTGTTAATCCTAGCATGATAAAGAAGATTCAAAGAGAGTGAGATGCCAGCTCCTTTCATTCAGTCAGTAGCTTCAAACATTTCTGGTATATGAAAAACATGTTTTTCAATGGCAAAAATCAATGATTATTGTAAATGCACAAACAGTAATATCTCCACATTGCAAGGTGCAATTCTGAAATTTTTTGCTTTTTCCTGTTAATCCTAGCATGATAAAGAAGATTCAAAGAGAGTGAGATGCCAGCTCCTTTCATTCAGTCAGTAGCTTCAAACATTTCTGGTATATGAAAAACATGTTTTTCAATGGCAAAAATCAATGAATATTGTAAATGCACAAACAGTAATATCTCCACATTGCAAGGTGCAATTCTGAAATTTTTTGCTTTTTCCTGCTAATCCTAGCATGATAAAGAAGATTCAAAGAGAGTGAGATGCCAGCTCCTTTCATTCAGTCAGTAGCTTCAAACATTTCTGGACGTTTTTCAATGGCAAAAATCAATGAATATTGTAAATGCACAAACAGTAATATCTCCACATTGCAAGGTGCAATTCTGAAATTTTTTGCTTTTTCCTGTTAATCCTAGCATGATAAAGAAGATTCAAAGAGAGTGAGATGCCAGCTCCTTTCATTCAGTCAGTAGCTTCAAACATTTCTGGTATATGAAAAACATGTTTTTCAATGGCAAAAATCAATGAATATTGTAAATGCACAAACAGTAATATCTCCACATTGCAAGGTGCAATTCTGAAATTTTTTGCTTTTTCCTGCTAATCCTAGCATGATAAAGAAGATTCAAAGAGAGTGAGATGCCAGCTCCTTTCATTCAGTCAGTAGCTTCAAACATTTCTGGTATATGAAAAACATGTTTTTCAATGGCAAAAATCAATGAATATTGTAAATGCACAAACAGTAATATCTCCACATTGCAAGGTGCAATTCTGAAATTTTTTGCTTTTTCCTGCTAATCCTAGCATGATAAAGAAGATTCAAAGAGAGTGAGATGCCAGCTCCTTTCATTCAGTCAGTAGCTTCAAACATTTCTGGTATATGAAAAACATGTTTTTCAATGGCAAAAATCAATGAATATTGTAAATGCACAAACAGTAATATCTCCACATTGCAAGGTGCAATTCTGAAATTTTTAGCTTTTTCCTGTTAATCCTAGCATGATAAAGAAGATTCAAAGAGAGTGAGATGCCAGCTCCTTTCATTCAGTCAGTAGCTTCAAACATTTCTGGTATATGAAAAACATGTTTTTCAATGGCAAAAATCAATGAATATTGTAAATGCACAAACAGTAATATCTCCACATTGCAAGGTGCAATTCTGAAATTTTTTGCTTTTTCCTGCTAATCCTAGCATGATAAAGAAGATTCAAAGAGAGTGAGATGCCAGCTCCTTTCGTTCAGTCAGTAGCTTCAAACATTTCTGGTATATGAAAAACATGTTTTTCAATGGCAAAAATCAATGAATATTGTAAATGCACAAACAGTAATATCTCCACATTGCAAGGTGCAATTCTGAAATTTTTTGCTTTTTCCTGTTAATCCTAGCATGATAAAGAAGATTCAAAGAGAGTGAGATGCCAGCTCCTTTCATTCAGTCAGTAGCTTCAAACATTTCTGGTATATGAAAAACATGTTTTTCAATGGCAAAAATCAATTGTTATTGTAAATGCACAAACAGTAATATCTCCACATTGCAAGGTGCAATTCTGAAATTTTTTGCTTTTTCCTGTTAATCCTAGCATGATAAAGAAGATTCAAAGAGAGTGAGATGCCAGCTCCTTTCATTCAGTCAGTAGCTTCAAACATTTCTGGTATATGAAAAACATGTTTTTCAATGGCAAAAATCAATGAATATTGTAAATGCACAAACAGTAATATCTCCACATTGCAAGGTGCAATTCTGAAATTTTTTGCTTTTTCCTGCTAATCCTAGCATGATAAAGAAGATTCAAAGAGAGTGAGATGCCAGCTCCTTTCATTCAGTCAGTAGCTTCAAACATTTCTGGTATATGAAAAACATGTTTTTCAATGGCAAAAATCAATGAATATTGTAAATGCACAAACAGTAATATCTCCACATTGCAAGGTGCAATTCTGAAATTTTTTGCTTTTTCCTGTTAATCCTAGCATGATAAAGAAGATTCAAAGAGAGTGAGATGCCAGCTCCTTTCATTCAGTCAGTAGCTTCAAACATTTCTGGTATATGAAAAACATGTTTTTCAATGGCAAAAATCAATGAATATTGTAAATGCACAAACAGTAATATCTCCACATTGCAAGGTGCAATTCTGAAATTTTTTGCTTTTTCCTGCTAATCCTAGCATGATAAAGAAGATTCAAAGAGAGTGAGATGCCAGCTCCTTTCATTCAGTCAGTAGCTTCAAACATTTCTGGTATATGAAAAACAAGTTTTTCAATGGCAAAAATCAATGAATATTGTAAATGCACAAACAGTAATATCTCCACATTGCAAGGTGCAATTCAGAAATTTTTTGCTTTTTCCTGCTAATCCTAGCATGATAAAGAAGATTCAAAGAGAGTGAGATGCCAGCTCCTTTCATTCAGTCAGTAGCTTCAAACATTTCTGGACGTTTTTCAATGGCAAAAATCAATGAATATTGTAAATGCACAAACAGTAATATCTCCACATTGCAAGGTGCAATTCTGAAATTTTTTGCTTTTTCCTGTTAATCCTAGCATGATAAAGAAGATTCAAAGAGAGTGAGATGCCAGCTCCTTTCATTCAGTCAGTAGCTTCAAACATTTCTGGTATATGAAAAACATGTTTTTCAATGGCAAAAATCAATGATTATTGTAAATGCACAAACAGTAATATCTCCACATTGCAAGGTGCAATTCTGAAATTTTTTGCTTTTTCCTGTTAATCCTAGCATGATAAAGAAGATTCAAAGAGAGTGAGATGCCAGCTCCTTTCATTCAGTCAGTATCTTCAAACATTTCTGGTATATGAAAAACATGTTTTTCAATGGCAAAAATCAATGAATATTGTAAATGCACAAACAGTAATATCTCCACATTGCAAGGTGCAATTCTGAAATTTTTTGCTTTTTCCTGCTAATCCTAGCATGATAAAGAAGATTCAAAGAGAGTGAGATGCCAGCTACTTTCATTCAGTCAGTAGCTTCAAACATTTCTGGACGTTTTTCAATGGCAAAAATCAATGAATATTGTAAATGCACAAACAGTAATATCTCCACATTGCAAGGTGCAATTCTGAAATTTTTTGCTTTTTCCTGTTAATCCTAGCATGATAAAGAAGATTCAAAGAGAGTGAGATGCCAGCTCCTTTCATTCAGTCAGTAGCTTCAAACATTTCTGGTATATGAAAAACATGTTTTTCAATGGCAAAAATCAATGAATATTGTAAATGCACAAACAGTAATATCTCCACATTGCAAGGTGCAATTCTGAAATTTTTTGCTTTTTCCTGCTAATCCTAGCATGATAAAGAAGATTCAAAGAGAGTGAGATGCCAGCTCCTTTCATTCAGTCAGTAGCTTCAAACATTTCTGGTATATGAAAAACATGTTTTTCAATGGCAAAAATCAATGAATATTGTAAATGCACAAACAGTAATATCTCCACATTGCAAGGTGCAATTCTGAAATTTTTTGCTTTTTCCTGTTAATCCTAGCATGATAAAGAAGATTCAAAGAGAGTGAGATGCCAGCTCCTTTCATTCAGTCAGTAGCTTCAAACATTTCTGGACGTTTTTCAATGGCAAAAATCAATGAATATTGTAAATGCACAAACAGTAATATCTCCACATTGCAAGGTGCAATTCTGAAATTTTTTGCTTTTTCCTGTTAATCCTAGCATGATAAAGAAGATTCAAAGAGAGTGAGATGCCAGCTCCTTTCATTCAGTCAGTAGCTTCAAACATTTCTGGTATATGAAAAACGTTTTTCAATGGCAAAAATCAATGAATATTGTAAATGCACAAACAGTAATATCTCCACATTGCAAGGTGCAATTCTGAAATTTTTTGCTTTTTCCTGCTAATCCTAGCATGATAAAGAAGATTCAAAGAGAGTGAGATGCCAGCTCCTTTCATTCAGTCAGTAGCTTCAAACATTTCTGGACGTTTTTCAATGGCAAAAATCAATGAATATTGTAAATGCACAAACAGTAATATCTCCACATTGCAAGGTGCAATTCTGAAATTTTTTGCTTTTTCCTGCTAATCCTAGCATGATAAAGAAGATTCAAAGAGAGTGAGATGCCAGCTCCTTTCATTCAGTCAGTAGCTTCAAACATTTCTGGTATATGAAAAACATGTTTTTCAATGGCAAAAATCAATGAATATTGTAAATGCACAAACAGTAATATCTCCACATTGCAAGGTGCAATTCTGAAATTTTTTGCTTTTTCCTGCTAATCCTAGCATGATAAAGAAGATTCAAAGAGAGTGAGATGCCAGCTCCTTTCATTCAGTCAGTAGCTTCAAACATTTCTGGACGTTTTTCAATGGCAAAAATCAATGAATATTGTAAATGCACAAACAGTAATATCTCCACATTGCAAGGTGCAATTCTGAAATTTTTTGCTTTTTCCTGCTAATCCTAGCATGATAAAGAAGATTCAAAGAGAGTGAGATGCCAGCTCCTTTCATTCAGTCAGTAGCTTCAAACATTTCTGGTATATGAAAAACATGTTTTTCAATGGCAAAAATCAATGAATATTGTAAATGCACAAACAGTAATATCTCCACATTGCAAGGTGCAATTCTGAAATTTTTTGCTTTTTCCTGCTAATCCTAGCATGATAAAGAAGATTCAAAGAGAGTGAGATGCCAGCTCCTTTCATTCAGTCAGTAGCTTCAAACATTTCTGGACGTTTTTCAATGGCAAAAATCAATGAATATTGTAAATGCACAAACAGTAATATCTCCACATTGCAAGGTGCAATTCTGAAATTTTTTGCTTTTTCCTGTTAATCCTAGCATGATAAAGAAGATTCAAAGAGAGTGAGATGCCAGCTCCTTTCATTCAGTCAGTAGCTTCAAACATTTCTGGTATATGAAAAACATGTTTTTCAATGGCAAAAATCAATGAATATTGTAAATGCACAAACAGTAATATCTCCACATTGCAAGGTGCAATTCTGAAATTTTTTGCTTTTTCCTGCTAATCCTAGCATGATAAAGAAGATTCAAAGAGAGTGAGATGCCAGCTCCTTTCGTTCAGTCAGTAGCTTCAAACATTTCTGGTATATGAAAAACATGTTTTTCAATGGCAAAAATCAATGAATATTGTAAATGCACAAACAGTAATATCTCCACATTGCAAGGTGCAATTCTGAAATTTTTTGCTTTTTCCTGTTAATCCTAGCATGATAAAGAAGATTCAAAGAGAGTGAGATGCCAGCTCCTTTCATTCAGTCAGTAGCTTCAAACATTTCTGGTATATGAAAAACATGTTTTTCAATGGCAAAAATCAATGAATATTGTAAATGCACAAACAGTAATATCTCCACATTGCAAGGTGCAATTCTGAAATTTTTTGCTTTTTCCTGTTAATCCTAGCATGATAAAGAAGATTCAAAGAGAGTGAGATGCCAGCTCCTTTCATTCAGTCAGTAGCTTCAAACATTTCTGGTATATGAAAAACATGTTTTTCAATGGCAAAAATCAATGAATATTGTAAATGCACAAACAGTAATATCTCCATATTGCAAGGTGCAATTCTGAAATTTTTTGCTTTTTCCTGCTAATCCTAGCATGATAAAGAAGATTCAAAGAGAGTGAGATGCCAGCTCCTTTCATTCAGTCAGTAGCTTCAAACATTTCTGGACGTTTTTCAATGGCAAAAATCAATGAATATTGTAAATGCACAAACAGTAATATCTCCACATTGCAAGGTGCAATTCTGAAATTTTTTGCTTTTTCCTGTTAATCCTAGCATGATAAAGAAGATTCAAAGAGAGTGAGATGCCAGCTCCTTTCATTCAGTCAGTAGCTTCAAACATTTCTGGTATATGAAAAACATGTTTTTCAATGGCAAAAATCAATGAATATTGTAAATGCACAAACAGTAATATCTCCACATTGCAAGGTGCAATTCTGAAATTTTTTGCTTTTTCCTGCTAATCCTAGCATGATAAAGAAGATTCAAAGAGAGTGAGATGCCAGCTCCTTTCATTCAGTCAGTAGCTTCAAACATTTCTGGTATATGAAAAACATGTTTTTCAATGGCAAAAATCAATGAATATTGTAAATGCACAAACAGTAATATCTCCACATTGCAAGGTGCAATTCTGAAATTTTTAGCTTTTTCCTGTTAATCCTAGCATGATAAAGAAGATTCAAAGAGAGTGAGATGCCAGCTCCTTTCATTCAGTCAGTAGCTTCAAACATTTCTGGACGTTTTTCAATGGCAAAAATCAATGAATATTGTAAATGCACAAACAGTAATATCTCCACATTGCAAGGTGCAATTCTGAAATTTTTTGCTTTTTCCTGTTAATCCTAGCATGATAAAGAAGATTCAAAGAGAGTGAGATGCCAGCTCCTTTCATTCAGTCAGTAGCTTCAAACATTTCTGGTATATGAAAAACATGTTTTTCAATGGCAAAAATCAATGAATATTGTAAATGCACAAACAGTAATATCTCCACATTGCAAGGTGCAATTCTGAAATTTTTTGCTTTTTCCTGCTAATCCTAGCATGATAAAGAAGATTCAAAGAGAGTGAGATGCCAGCTCCTTTCATTCAGTCAGTAGCTTCAAACATTTCTGGTATATGAAAAACATGTTTTTCAATGGCAAAAATCAATGAATATTGTAAATGCACAAACAGTAATATCTCCACATTGCAAGGTGCAATTCTGAAATTTTTTGCTTTTTCCTGCTAATCCTAGCATGATAAAGAAGATTCAAAGAGAGTGAGATGCCAGCTCCTTTCATTCAGTCAGTAGCTTCAAACATTTCTGGACGTTTTTCAATGGCAAAAATCAATGAATATTGTAAATGCACAAACAGTAATATCTCCACATTGCAAGGTGCAATTCTGAAATTTTTTGCTTTTTCCTGCTAATCCTAGCATGATAAAGAAGATTCAAAGAGAGTGAGATGCCAGCTCCTTTCATTCAGTCAGTAGCTTCAAACATTTCTGGTATATGAAAAACATGTTTTTCA
Organism: Phyllobates terribilis; assembly: GCF_046119375.1. Taxonomy (NCBI): domain Eukaryota; kingdom Metazoa; phylum Chordata; class Amphibia; order Anura; family Dendrobatidae; genus Phyllobates; species Phyllobates terribilis. Next base: position 732,137 of record NW_027363292.1, read on the forward strand.
ATGGCAAAAATCAATGAATATTGTAAATGCACAAACAGTAATATCTCCACATTGCAAGGTGCAATTCTGAAATTTTTTGCTTTTTCCTGCTAATCCTAGCATGATAAAGAAGATTCAAAGAGAGTGAGATGCCAGCTCCTTTCATTCAGTCAGTAGCTTCAAACATTTCTGGTATATGAAAAACATGTTTTTCAATGGCAAAAATCAATGAATATTGTAAATGCACAAACAGTAATATCTCCACATTGCAAGGTGCAATTCTGAAATTTTTAGCTTTTTCCTGTTAATCCTAGCATGATAAAGAAGATTCAAAGAGAGTGAGATGCCAGCTCCTTTCATTCAGTCAGTAGCTTCAAACATTTCTGGACGTTTTTCAATGGCAAAAATCAATGAATATTGTAAATGCACAAACAGTAATATCTCCACATTGCAAGGTGCAATTCTGAAATTTTTTGCTTTTTCCTGTTAATCCTAGCATGATAAAGAAGATTCAAAGAGAGTGAGATGCCAGCTCCTTTCATTCAGTCAGTAGCTTCAAACATTTCTGGTATATGAAAAACATGTTTTTCAATGGCAAAAATCAATGAATATTGTAAATGCACAAACAGTAATATCTCCACATTGCAAGGTGCAATTCTGAAATTTTTTGCTTTTTCCTGTTAATCCTAGCATGATAAAGAAGATTCAAAGAGAGTGAGATGCCAGCTCCTTTCATTCAGTCAGTAGCTTCAAACATTTCTGGTATATGAAAAACATGTTTTTCAATGGCAAAAATCAATGAATATTGTAAATGCACAAACAGTAATATCTCCACATTGCAAGGTGCAATTCTGAAATTTTTTGCTTTTTCCTGCTAATCCTAGCATGATAAAGAAGATTCAAAGAGAGTGAGATGCCAGCTCCTTTCATTCAGTCAGTAGCTTCAAACATTTCTGGACGTTTTTCAATGGCAAAAATCAATGAATATTGTAAATGCACAAACAGTAATATCTCCACATTGCAAGGTGCAATTCTGAAATTTTTTGCTTTTTCCTGTTAATCCTAGCATGATAAAGAAGATTCAAAGAGAGTGAGATGCCAGCTCCTTTCATTCAGTCAGTAGCTTCAAACATTTCTGGTATATGAAAAACATGTTTTTCAATGGCAAAAATCAATGAATATTGTAAATGCACAAACAGTAATATCTCCACATTGCAAGGTGCAATTCTGAAATTTTTTGCTTTTTCCTGCTAATCCTAGCATGATAAAGAAGATTCAAAGAGAGTGAGATGCCAGCTCCTTTCATTCAGTCAGTAGCTTCAAACATTTCTGGTATATGAAAAACATGTTTTTCAATGGCAAAAATCAATGAATATTGTAAATGCACAAACAGTAATATCTCCACATTGCAAGGTGCAATTCTGAAATTTTTTGCTTTTTCCTGCTAATCCTAGCATGATAAAGAAGATTCAAAGAGAGTGAGATGCCAGCTCCTTTCATTCAGTCAGTAGCTTCAAACATTTCTGGTATATGAAAAACATGTTTTTCAATGGCAAAAATCAATGAATATTGTAAATGCACAAACAGTAATATCTCCACATTGCAAGGTGCAATTCTGAAATTTTTAGCTTTTTCCTGTTAATCCTAGCATGATAAAGAAGATTCAAAGAGAGTGAGATGCCAGCTCCTTTCATTCAGTCAGTAGCTTCAAACATTTCTGGATGTTTTTCAATGGCAAAAATCAATGAATATTGTAAATGCACAAACAGTAATATCTCCACATTGCAAGGTGCAATTCTGAAATTTTTTGCTTTTTCCTGTTAATCCTAGCATGATAAAGAAGATTCAAAGAGAGTGAGATGCCAGCTCCTTTCATTCAGTCAGTAGCTTCAAACATTTCTGGTATATGAAAAACATGTTTTTCAATGGCAAAAATCAATGAATATTGTAAATGCACAAACAGTAATATCTCCACATTGCAAGGTGCAATTCTGAAATTTTTTGCTTTTTCCTGCTAATCCTAGCATGATAAAGAAGATTCAAAGAGAGTGAGATGCCAGCTCCTTTCATTCAGTCAGTAGCTTCAAACATTTCTGGTATATGAAAAACATGTTTTTCAATGGCAAAAATCAATGAATATTGTAAATGCACAAACAGTAATATCTCCACATTGCAAGGTGCAATTCTGAAATTTTTTGCTTTTTCCTGCTAATCCTAGCATGATAAAGAAGATTCAAAGAGAGTGAGATGCCAGCTCCTTTCATTCAGTCAGTAGCTTCAAACATTTCTGGTATATGAAAAACATGTTTTTCAATGGCAAAAATCAATGAATATTGTAAATGCACAAACAGTAATATCTCCACATTGCAAGGTGCAATTCTGAAATTTTTTGCTTTTTCCTGCTAATCCTAGCATGATAAAGAAGATTCAAAGAGAGTGAGATGCCAGCTCCTTTCATTCAGTCAGTAGCTTCAAACATTTCTGGTATATGAAAAACATGTTTTTCAATGGCAAAAATCAATGAATATTGTAAATGCACAAACAGTAATATCTCAACATTGCAAGGTGCAATTCTGAAATTTTTAGCTTTTTCCTGTTAATCCTAGCATGATAAAGAAGATTCAAAAGAGAGTGAGATGCCAGCTCCTTTCATTCAGTCAGTAGCTTCAAACATTTCTGGTATATGAAAAACGTTTTTCAATGGCAAAAATCAATGAATATTGTAAATGCACAAACAGTAATATCTCCACATTGCAAGGTGCAATTCTGAAATTTTTTGCTTTTTCCTGCTAATCCTAGCATGATAAAGAAGATTCAAAGAGAGTGAGATGCCAGCTCCTTTCATTCAGTCAGTAGCTTCAAACATTTCTGGACGTTTTTCAATGGCAAAAATCAATGAATATTGTAAATGCACAAACAGTAATATCTCCACATTGCAAGGTGCAATTCTGAAATTTTTTGCTTTTTCCTGCTAATCCTAGCATGATAAAGAAGATTCAAAGAGAGTGAGATGCCAGCTCCTTTCATTCAGTCAGTAGCTTCAAACATTTCTGGTATATGAAAAACATGTTTTTCAATGGCAAAAATCAATGAATATTGTAAATGCACAAACAGTAATATCTCCACATTGCAAGGTGCAATTCTGAAATTTTTTGCTTTTTCCTGCTAATCCTAGCATGATAAAGAAGATTCAAAGAGAGTGAGATGCCAGCTCCTTTCATTCAGTCAGTAGCTTCAAACATTTCTGGACGTTTTTCAATGGCAAAAATCAATGAATATTGTAAATGCACAAACAGTAATATCTCCACATTGCAAGGTGCAATTCTGAAATTTTTTGCTTTTTCCTGCTAATCCTAGCATGATAAAGAAGATTCAAAGAGAGTGAGATGCCAGCTCCTTTCATTCAGTCAGTAGCTTCAAACATTTCTGGTATATGAAAAACATGTTTTTCAATGGCAAAAATCAATGAATATTGTAAATGCACAAACAGTAATATCTCCACATTGCAAGGTGCAATTCTGAAATTTTTTGCTTTTTCCTGCTAATCCTAGCATGATAAAGAAGATTCAAAGAGAGTGAGATGCCAGCTCCTTTCATTCAGTCAGTAGCTTCAAACATTTCTGGTATATGAAAAACATGTTTTTCAATGGCAAAAATCAATGAATATTGTAAATGCACAAACAGTAATATCTCCACATTGCAAGGTGCAATTCTGAAATTTTTTGCTTTTTCCTGCTAATCCTAGCATGATAAAGAAGATTCAAAGAGAGTGAGATGCCAGCTCCTTTCATTCAGTCAGTAGCTTCAAACATTTCTGGTATATGAAAAACATGTTTTTCAATGGCAAAAATCAATGAATATTGTAAATGCACAAACAGTAATATCTCCACATTGCAAGGTGCAATTCTGAAATTTTTAGCTTTCTCTGTTAATCCTAGCATGATAAAGAAGATTCAAAGAGAGTGAGATGCCAGCTCCTTTCATTCAGTCAGTAGCTTCAAACATTTCTGGACGTTTTTCAATGGCAAAAATCAATGAATATTGTAAATGCACAAACAGTAATATCTCCACATTGCAAGGTGCAATTCTGAAATTTTTTGCTTTTTCCTGTTAATCCTAGCATGATAAAGAAGATTCAAAGAGAGTGAGATGCCAGCTCCTTTCATTCAGTCAGTAGCTTCAAACATTTCTGGTATATGAAAAACGTTTTTCAATGGCAAAAATCAATGAATATTGTAAATGCACAAACAGTAATATCTCCACATTGCAAGGTGCAATTCTGAAATTTTTTGCTTTTTCCTGCTAATCCTAGCATGATAAAGAAGATTCAAAGAGAGTGAGATGCCAGCTCCTTTCATTCAGTCAGTAGCTTCAAACATTTCTGGACGTTTTTCAATAGCAAAAATCAATGAATATTGTAAATGCACAAACAGTAATATGTCCACATTGCAAGGTGCAATTCTGAAATTTTTTGCTTTTTCCTGCTAATCCTAGCATGATAAAGAAGATTCAAAGAGAGTGAGATGCCAGCTCCTTTCATTCAGTCAGTAGCTTCAAACATTTCTGGTATATGAAAAACATGTTTTTCAATGGCAAAAATCAATGAATATTGTAAATGCACAAACAGTAATATCTCCACATTGCAAGGTGCAATTCTGAAATTTTTAGCTTTTTCCTGTTAATCCTAGCATGATAAAGAAGATTCAAACACAGTGAGATGCCAGCTCCTTTCATTCAGTCAGTAGCTTCAAACATTTCTGGACGTTTTTCAATGGCAAAAATCAATGAATATTGTAAATGCACAAACAGTAATATCTCCACATTGCAAGGTGCAATTCTGAAATTTTTTGCTTTTTCCTGTTAATCCTAGCATGATAAAGAAGATTCCAAGAGAGTGAGATGCCAGCTCCTTTCATTCAGTCAGTAGCTTCAATCATTTCTGGTATATGAAAAACATGTTTTTCAATGGCAAAAATCAATGAATATTGTAAATCCACAAACAGTAATATCTCCACATTGCAAGGTGCAATTCTGAAATTGTTTGCTTTTTCCTGCTAATCCTAGCATGATAAAGAAGATTCAAAGAGAGTGAGATGCCAGCTCCTTTCATTCAGTCAGTAGCTTCAAACATTTCTGGTATATGAAAAACATGTTTTTCAATGGCAAAAATCAATGAATATTGTAAATGCACAAACAGTAATATCTCCACATTGCAAGGTGCAATTCTGAAATTTTTAGCTTTTTCCTGTTAATCCTAGCATGATAAAGAAGATTCAAAGACAGTGAGATGCCAGCTCCTTTCATTCAGTCAGTAGCTTCAAACATTTCTGGACGTTTTTCAATGGCAAAAATCAATGAATATTGTAAATGCACAAACAGTAATATCTCCACATTGCAAGGTGCAATTCTGAAATTTTTTGCTTTTTCCTGTTAATCCTAGCATGATAAAGAAGATTCCAAGAGAGTGAGATGCCAGCTCCTTTCATTCAGTCAGTAGCTTCAAACATTTCTGGTATATGAAAAACATGTTTTTCAATGGCAAAAATCAATGAATATTGTAAATGCACAAACAGTAATATCTCCACATTGCAAGGTGCAATTCTGAAATTTTTTGCTTTTTCCTGCTAATCCTAGCATGATAAAGAAGATTCAAAGAGAGTGAGATGCCAGCTCCTTTCATTCAGTCAGTAGCTTCAATCATTTCTGGTATGAAAAACATGTTTTTCAATGGCAAAAATCAATGAATATTGTAAATGCACAAACAGTAATATCTCCACATTGCAAGGTGCAATTCTGAAATTTTTAGCTTTTTCCTGTTAATCCTAGCATGATAAAGAAGATTCAAAGAGAGTGAGATGCCAGCTCCTTTCATTCAGTCAGTAGCTTCAAACATTTCTGGACGTTTTTCAATGTCAAAAATCAATGAATAATGTAAATGCACAAACAGTAATATCTCCACATTGAAAGGTGCAATTCTGAAATTTTTTGCTTTTTCCTGTTAATCCTAGCATGATAAAGAAGATTCAAAGAGAGTGAGATGCCAGCTCCTTTCATTCAGTCAGTAGCTTCAAACATTTCTGGTATATGAAAAACATGTTTTTCAATGGCAAAAATCAATGAATATTGTAAATGCACAAACAGTAATATCTCCACATTGCAAGGTGCAATTCTGAAATTTTTTGCTTTTTCCTGCTAATCCTAGCATGATAAAGAAGATTCAAAGAGAGTGAGATGCCAGCTCCTTTCATTCAGTCAGTAGCTTCAAACATTTCTGGTATATGAAAAACATGTTTTTCAATGGCAAAAATCAATGAATATTGTAAATGCACAAACAGTAATATCTCCACATTGCAAGGTGCAATTCTGAAATTTTTTGCTTTTTCCTGTTAATCCTAGCATGATAAAGAAGATTCAAAGACAGTGAGATGCCAGCTCCTTTCATTCAGTCAGTAGCTTCAAACATTTCTGGACGTTTTTCAATGGCAAAAATCAATGAATATTGTAAATGCACAAACAGTAATATCTCCACATTGCAAGGTGCAATTCTGAAATTTTTTGCTTTTTCCTGCTAATCCTAGCATGATAAAGAAGATTCAAAGAGAGTGAGATGCCAGCTCCTTTCATTCAGTCAGTAGCTTCAAACATTTCTGGTATATGAAAAACATGTTTTTCAATGGCAAAAATCAATGAATATTGTAAATGCACAAACAGTAATATCTCCACATTGCAAGGTGCAATTCTGAAATTTTTAGCTTTTTCCTGTTAATCCTAGCATGATAAAGAAGATTCAAAGAGAGTGAGATGCCAGCTCCTTTCATTCAGTCAGTAGCTTCAAACATTTCTGGACGTTTTTCAATGGCAAAAATCAATGAATATTGTAAATGCACAAACAGTAATATCTCCACATTGCAAGGTGCAATTCTGAAATTTTTTGCTTTTTCCTGTTAATCCTAGCATGATAAAGAAGATTCAAAGAGAGTGAGATGCCAGCTCCTTTCATTCAGTCAGTAGCTTCAAACATTTCTGGTATATGAAAAACGTTTTTCAATGGCAAAAATCAATGAATATTGTAAATGCACAAACAGTAATATCTCCACATTGCAAGGTGCAATTCTGAAATTTTTTGCCTTTTCCTGCTAATCCTAGCATGATAAAGAAGATTCAAAGAGAGTGAGATGCCAGCTCCTTTCATTCAGTCAGTAGCTTCAAACATTTCTGGACGTTTTTCAATGGCAAAAATCAATGAATATTGTAAATGCACAAACAGTAATATCTCCACATTGCAAGGTGCAATTCTGAAATTTTTTGCTTTTTCCTGCTAATCCTAGCATGATAAAGAAGATTCAAAGAGAGTGAGATGCCAGCTCCTTTCATTCAGTCAGTAGCTTCAAACATTTCTGGTATATGAAAAACATGTTTTTCAATGGCAAAAATCATTGAATATTGTAAATGCACAAACAGTAATATCTCCACATTGCAAGGTGCAATTCTGAAATTTTTTGCTTTTTCCTGCTAATCCTAGCATGATAAAGAAGATTCAAAGAGAGTGAGATGCCAGCTCCTTTCATTCAGTCAGTAGCTTCAAACATTTCTGGACGTTTTTCAATGGCAAAAATCAATGAATATTGTAAATGCACAAACAGTAATATCTCCACATTGCAAGGTGCAATTCTGAAATTTTTTGCTTTTTCCTGCTAATCCTAGCATGATAAAGAAGATTCAAAGAGAGTGAGATGCCAGCTCCTTTCATTCAGTCAGTAGCTTCAAACATTTCTGGACGTTTTTCAATGGCAAAAATCAATGAATATTGTAAATGCACAAACAGTAATATCTCCACATTGCAAGGTGCAATTCTGAAATTTTTTGCTTTTTCCTGTTAATCCTAGCATGATAAAGAAGATTCAAAGAGAGTGAGATGCCAGCTCCTTTCATTCAGTCAGTAGCTTCAAACATTTCTGGTATATGAAAAACATGTTTTTCAATGGCAAAAATCAATGAATATTGTAAATGCACAAACAGTAATATCTCCACATTGCAAGGTGCAATTCTGAAATTTTTTGCTTTTTCCTGCTAATCCTAGCATGATAAAGAAGATTCAAAGAGAGTGAGATGCCAGCTCCTTTCATTCAGTCAGTAGCTTCAAACATTTCTGGTATATGAAAAACATGTTTTTCAATGGCAAAAATCAATGAATATTGTAAATGCACAAACAGTAATATCTCCACAATGCAAGGTGCAATTCAGAAATTTTTTGCTTTTTCCTGCTAATCCTAGCATGATAAAGAAGATTCAAAGAGAGTGAGATGCCAGCTCCTTTCATTCAGTCAGTAGCTTCAAACATTTCTGGTATATGAAAAACATGTTTTTCAATGGCAAAAATCAATGAATATTGTAAATGCACAAACAGTAATATCTCCACATTGCAAGGTGCAATTCTGAAATTTTTTGCTTTTTCCTGTTAATCCTAGCATGATAAAGAAGATTCAAAGAGAGTGAGATGCCAGCTCCTTTCATTCAGTCAGTAGCTTCAAACATTTCTGGTATATGAAAAACATGTTTTTCAATGGCAAAAATCAATGAATATTGTAAATGCACAAACAGTAATATCTCCACATTGCAAGGTGCAATTCTGAAATATTTTGCTTTTTCCTGCTAATCCTAGCATGATAAAGAAGATTCAAAGAGAGTGAGATGCCAGCTCCTTTCATTCAGTCAGTAGCTTCAAACATTTCTGGTATATGAAAAACATGTTTTTCAATGGCAAAAATCAATGAATATTGTAAATGCACAAACAGTAATATCTCCACATTGCAAGGTGCAATTCTGAAATTTTTTGCTTTTTCCTGCTAATCCTAGCATGATAAAGAAGATTCAAAGAGAGTGAGATGCCAGCTCCTTTCATTCAGTCAGTAGCTTCAAACATTTCTGGACGTTTTTCAATGGCAAAAATCAATGAATATTGTAAATGCACAAACAGTAATATCTCCACATTGCAAGGTGCAATTCTGAAATTTTTTGCTTTTTCCTGCTAATCCTAGCATGATAAAGAAGATTCAAAGAGAGTGAGATGCCAGCTCCTTTCATTCAGTCAGTAGCTTCAAACATTTCTGGTATATGAAAAACATGTTTTTCAATGGCAAAAATCAATGAATATTGTAAATGCACAAACAGTAATATCTCCACATTGCAAGGTGCAATTCTGAAATTTTTTGCTTTTTCCTGTTAATCCTAGCATGATAAAGAAGATTCAAAGAGAGTGAGATGCCAGCTCCTTTCATTCAGTCAGTAGCTTCAAACATTTCTGGTATATGAAAAACATGTTTTTCAATGGCAAAAATCAATGAATATTGTAAATGCACAAACAGTAATATCTCCACATTGCAAGGTGCAATTCTGAAATTTTTTGCTTTTTCCTGTTAATCCTAGCATGATAAAGAAGATTCAAAGAGAGTGAGATGCCAGCTCCTTTCATTCAGTCAGTAGCTTCAAACATTTCTGGTATATGAAAAACATGTTTTTCAATGGCAAAAATCAATGAATATTGTAAATGCACAAACAGTAATATCTCCACATTGCAAGGTGCAATTCTGAAATTTTTTGCTTTTTCCTGCTAATCCTAGCATGATAAAGAAGATTCAAAGAGAGTGAGATGCCAGCTCCTTTCATTCAGTCAGTAGCTTCAAACATTTCTGGTATATGAAAAACATGTTTTTCAATGGCAAAAATCAATGAATATTGTAAATGCACAAACAGTAATATCTCCACATTGCAAGGTGCAATTCTGAATTTTTTTGCTTTTTCCTGCTAATCCTAGCATGATAAAGAAGATTCAAAGAGAGCGAGATGCCAGCTCCTGCCAGCTCCTTTCATTCAGTCAGTAGCTTCAAACATTTCTGGACGTTTTTCAATGGCAAAAATCAATGAATATTGTAAATGCACAAACAGTAATATCTCCACATTGCAAGGTGCAATTCTGAAATTTTTTGCTTTTTCCTGCTAATCCTAGCATGATAAAGAAGATTCAAAGAGAGTGAGATGCCAGCTCCTTTCATTCAGTCAGTAGCTTTAAACATTTCTGGACGTTTTTCAATGGCAAAAATCAATGAATATTGTAAATGCACAAACAGTAATATCTCCACATTGCAAGGTGCAATTCTGAAATTTTTTGCTTTTTCCTGCTAATCCTAGCATGATAAAGAAGATTCAAAGAGAGTGAGATGCCAGCTCCTTTCATTCAGTCAGTAGCTTCAAACATTTCTGGTATATGAAAAACGTTTTTCAATGGCAAAAATCAATGAATATTGTAAATGCACAAACAGTAATATCTCCACATTGCAAGGTGCAATTCTGAAATTTTTTGCTTTTTCCTGCTAATCCTAGCATGATAAAGAAGATTCAAAGAGAGTGAGATGCCAAGCTCCTTTCATTCAGTCAGTAGCTTCAAACATTTCTGGACGTTTTTCAATGGCAAAAATCAATGAATATTGTAAATGCACAAACAGTAATATCTCCACATTGCAAGGTGCAATTCTGAAATTTTTTGCTTTTTCCTGCTAATCCTAGCATGATAAAGAAGATTCAAAGAGAGTGAGATGCCAGCTCCTTTCATTCAGTCAGTAGCTTCAAACATTTCTGGTATATGAAAAACATGTTTTTCAATGGCAAAAATCAATGAATATTGTAAATGCACAAACAGTAATATCTCCACATTGCAAGGTGCAATTCTGAAATTTTTTGCTTTTTCCTGCTAATCCTAGCATGATAAAGAAGATTCAAAGAGAGTGAGATGCCAGCTCCTTTCATTCAGTCAGTAGCTTCAAACATTTCTGGACGTTTTTCAATGGCAAAAATCAATGAATATTGTAAATGCACAAACAGTAATATCTCCACATTGCAAGGTGCAATTCTGAAATTTTTTGCTTTTTCCTGTTAATCCTAGCATGATAAAGAAGATTAAAAGAGAGTGAGATGCCAGCTCCTTTCATTCAGTCAGTAGCTTCAAACATTTCTGGTATATGAAAAACATGTTTTTCAATGGCAAAAATCAATGAATATTGTAAATGCACAAACAGTAATATCTCCACATTGCAAGGTGCAATTCTGAAATTTTTTGCTTTTTCCTGTTAATCCTAGCATGATAAAGAAGATTCAAAGAGAGTGAGATGCCAGCTCCTTTCATTCAGTCAGTAGCTTCAAACATTTCTGGACGTTTTTCAATGGCAAAAATCAATGAATATTGTAAATGCACAAACAGTAATATCTCCACATTGCAAGGTGCAATTCTGAAATTTTTTGCTTTTTCCTGCTAATCCTAGCATGATAAAGAAGATTCAAAGAGAGTGAGATGCCAGCTCCTTTCATTCAGTCAGTAGCTTCAAACATTTCTGGTATATGAAAAACATGTTTTTCAATGGCAAAAATCAATGAATATTGTAAATGCACAAACAGTAATATCTCCACATTGCAAGGTGCAATTCTGAAATTTTTTGCTTTTTCCTGTTAATCCTAGCATGATAAAGAAGATTCAAAGAGAGTGAGATGCCAGCTCCTTTCATTCAGTCAGTAGCTTCAAACATTTCTGGTATATGAAAAACATGTTTTTCAATGGCAAAAATCAATGAATATTGTAAATGCACAAACAGTAATATCTCCACATTGCAAGGTGCAATTCTGAAATTTTTTGCTTTTTCCTGCTAATCCTAGCATGATAAAGAAGATTCAAAGAGAGTGAGAAGCCAGCTTTCATTCAGTCAGTAGCTTCAAACATTTCTGGACGTTTTTCAATGGCAAAAATCAATGAATATTGTAAATGCACAAACAGTAATATCTCCACATTGCAAGGTGCAATTCTGAAATTTTTTGCTTTTTCCTGCTAATCCTAGCATGATAAAGAAGATTCAAAGAGAGTGAGATGCCAGCTCCTTTCATTCAGTCAGTAGCTTCAAACATTTCTGGTATATGAAAAACATGTTTTTCAATGGCAAAAATCAATGAATATTGTAAATGCACAAACAGTAATATCTCCACATTGCAAGGTGCAATTCTGAAATTTTTTGCTTTTTCCTGTTAATCCTAGCATGATAAAGAAGATTCAAAGAGAGTGAGATGCCAAGCTCCTTTCATTCAGTCAGTAGCTTCAAACATTTCTGGTATATGAAAAACATGTTTTTCAATGGCAAAAATCAATGAATATTGTAAATGCACAAACAGTAATATCTCCACATTGCAAGGTGCAATTCTGAAATTTTTTGCTTTTTCCTGTTAATCCTAGCATGATAAAGAAGATTCAAAGAGAGTGAGATGCCAGCTCCTTTCATTCAGTCAGTAGCTTCAAACATTTCTGGTATATGAAAAACATGTTTTTCAATGGCAAAAATCAATGAATATTGTAAATGCACAAACAGTAATATCTCCACATTGCAAGGTGCAATTCTGAAATTTTTTGCTTTTTCCTGTTAATCCTAGCATGATAAAGAAGATTCAAAGAGAGTGAGATGCCAGCTCCTTTCATTCAGTCAGTAGCTTCAAACATTTCTGGTATATGAAAAACATGTTTTTCAATGGCAAAAAATCAATGAATATTGTAAATGCACAAACAGTAATATCTCCACATTGCAAGGTGCAATTCTGAAATTTTTTGCTTTTTTCTGCTAATCCTAGCATGATAAAGAAGATTCAAAGAGAGTGAGATGCCAGCTCCTTTCATTCAGTCAGTAGCTTCAAACATTTCTGGTATATGAAAAACATGTTTTTCAATGGCAAAAATCAATGAATATTGTAAATGCACAAACAGTAATGTCTCCACATTGCAAGGTGCAATTCTGAAATTTTTTGCTTTTTCATGCTAATCCTAGCATGATAAAGAAGATTCAAAGAGAGTGAGATGGCAGCTCCTTTCATTCAGTCAGTAGCTTCAAACATTTCTGGTATATGAAAAACATGTTTTTCAATGGCAAAAATCAATGAATATTGTAAATGCACAAACAGTAATATCTCCACATTGCAAGGTGCAATTCTGAAATTTTTTGCTTTTTCCTGCTAATCCTAGCATGATAAAGAAGATTCAAAGAGAGTGAAATGCCAGCTCCTTTCATTCAGTCAGTAGCTTCAAACATTTCTGGACGTTTTTCAATGGCAAAAATCAATGAATATTGTAAATGCACAAACAGTAATATCTCCACATTGCAAGGTGCAATTCTGAAATTTTTTGCTTTTTCCTGTTAATCCTAGCATGATAAAGAAGATTCAAAGAGAGTGAGATGCCAGCTCCTTTCATTCAGTCAGTAGCTTCAAACATTGCTGGTATATGAAAAACATGTTTTTCAATGGCAAAAATCAATGAATATTGTAAATGCACAAACAGTAATATCTCCACATTGCAAGGTGCAATTCTGAAATTTTTTGCTTTTTCCTGTTAATCCTAGCATGATAAAGAAGATTCAAAGAGAGTGAGATGCCAGCTCCTTTCATTCAGTCAGTAGCTTCAAACATTTCTGGTATATGAAAAACATGTTTTTCAATGGCAAAAATCAATGAATATTGTAAATGCACAAACAGTAATATCTCCACATTGCAAGGTGCAATTCTGAAATTTTTTGCTTTTTCCTGCTAATCCTAGCATGATAAAGAAGATTCAAAGAGAGTGAGATGCCAGCTCCTTTCATTCAGTCAGTAGCTTCAAACATTTCTGGTATATGAAAAACATGTTTTTCAATGGCAAAAATCAATGAATATTGTAAATGCACAAACAGTAATATCTCCACATTGCAAGGTGCAATTCTGAAATTTTTTGCTTTTTCCTGCTAATCCTAGCATGATAAAGAAGATTCAAAGAGAGTGAGATGCCAGCTCCTTTCATTCAGTCAGTAGCTTCAAACAATTCTGGTATATGAAAAACATGTTTTTCAATGGCAAAAATCAATGAATATTGTAAATACACAAACAGTAATATCTCCACATTGCAAGGTGCAATTCTGAAATTTTTTGCTTTTTCCTGTTAATCCTAGCATGATAAAGAAGATTCAGAGAGTGAGATGCCAAGCTCCTTTCATTCAGTCAGTAGCTTCAAACATTTCTGGTATATGAAAAACATGTTTTTCAATGGCAAAAATCAATGAATATTGTATATGCACAAACAGTAATATCTCCACATTGCAAGGTGCAATTCTGAAATTTTTTGCTTTTTCCTGTTAATCCTAGCATGATAAAGAAGATTCAAAGAGAGTGAGATGCCAGCTCCTTTCATTCAGTCAGTAGCTTCAAACATTTCTGGTATATGAAAAACATGTTTTTCAATGGCAAAAATCAATGAATATTGTAAATGCACAAACAGTAATATCTCCACATTGCAAGGTGCAATTCTGAAATTTTTTGCTTTTTCCTGTTAATCCTAGCATGATAAAGAAGATTCAAAGAGAGTGAGATGCCAGCTCCTTTCATTCAGTCAGTAGCTTCAAACATTTCTGGTATATGAAAAACATGTTTTTCAATGGCAAAAAATCAATGAATATTGTAAATGCACAAACAGTAATATCTCCACATTGCAAGGTGCAATTCTGAAATTTTTTGCTTTTTCCTGCTAATCCTAGCATGATAAAGAAGATTCAAAGAGAGTGAGATGCCAGCTCCTTTCATTCAGTCAGTAGCTTCAAACATTTCTGGTATATGAAAAACATGTTTTTCAATGGCAAAAATCAATGAATATTGTAAATGCACAAACAGTAATATCTCCACATTGCAAGGTGCAATTCTGAAATTTTTTGCTTTTTCCTGCTAATCCTAGCATGATAAAGAAGATTCAAAGAGAGTGAGATGCCAGCTCCTTTCATTCAGTCAGTAGCTTCAAACATTTCTGGACGTTTTTCAATGGCAAAAATCAATGAATATTGTAAATGCACAAACAGTAATATCTCCACATTGCAAGGTGCAATTCTGAAATTTTTTGCTTTTTCCTGCTAATCCTAGCATGATAAAGAAGATTCAAAGAGAGTGAGATGCCAGCTCCTTTCATTCAGTCAGTAGCTTCAAACATTTCTGGTATATGAAAAACATGTTTTTCAATGGCAAAAATCAATGAATATTGTAAATGCACAAACAGTAATATCTCCACATTGCAAGGTGCAATTCTGAAATTTTTTGCTTTTTCCTGTTAATCCTAGCATGATAAAGAAGATTCAAAGAGAGTGAGATGCCAGCTCCTTTCATTCAGTCAGTAGCTTCAAACATTTCTGGACGTTTTTCAATGGCAAAAATCAATGAATATTGTAAATGCACAAACAGTAATATCTCCACATTGCAAGGTGCAATTCTGAAATTTTTTGCTTTTTCCTGTTAATCCTAGCTTGATAAAGAAGATTCAAAGAGAGTGAGATGCCAGCTCCTTTCATTCAGTCAGTAGCTTCAAACATTTCTGGTATATGAAAAACATGTTTTTCAATGGCAAAAATCAATGAATATTGTAAATCCACAAACAGTAATATCTCCACATTGCAAGGTGCAATTCTGAAATTTTTTGCTTTTTCCTGTTAATCCTAGCATGATAAAGAAGATTCAAAGAGAGTGAGATGCCAGCTCCTTTCATTCAGTCAGTAGCTTCAAACATTTCTGGTATATGAAAAACATGTTTTTCAATGGCAAAAATCAATGAATATTGTAAATGCACAAACAGTAATAACTCCACATTGCAAGGTGCAATTCTGAAATATTTTGCTTTTTCCTGCTAATCCTAGCATGATAAAGAAGATTCAAAGAGAGTGAGATGCCAGCTCCTTTCATTCAGTCAGTAGCTTCAAACATTTCTGGTATATGAAAAACATGTTTTTCAATGGCAAAAATCAATGAATATTGTAAATGCACAAACAGTAATATCTCCACATTGCAAGTTGCAATTCTGAAATTTTTTGCTTTTTCCTGCTAATCCTAGCATGATAAAGAAGATTCAAAGAGAGTGAGATGCCAGCTCCTTTCATTCAGTCAGTAGCTTCAAACATTTCTGGACGTTTTTCAATGGCAAAAATCAATGAGTATTGTAAATGCACAAACAGTAATATCTCCACATTGCAAGGTGCAATTCTGAAATTTTTTGCTTTTTCCTGCTAATCCTAGCATGATAAAGAAGATTCAAAGAGAGTGAGATGCCAGCTCCTTTCATTCAGTCAGTAGCTTCAAACATTTCTGGTATATGAAAAACATGTTTTTCAATGGCAAAAATCAATGAATATTGTAAATGCACAAACAGTAATATCTCCACATTGCAAGGTGCAATTCTGAAATTTTTTGCTTTTTCCTGTTAATCCTAGCATGATAAAGAAGATTCAAAGAGAGTGAGATGCCAGCTCCTTTCATTCAGTCAGTAGCTTCAAACATTTCTGGTATATGAAAAACATGTTTTTCAATGGCAAAAATCAATGAATATTGTAAATGCACAAACAGTAATATCTCCACATTGCAAGGTGCAATTCTGAAATTTTTTGCTTTTTCCTGTTAATCCTAGCATGATAAAGAAGATTCAAAGAGAGTGAGATGCCAGCTCCTTTCATTCAGTCAGTATCTTCAAACATTTCTGGTATATGAAAAACATGTTTTTCAATGGCAAAAATCAATGAATATTGTAAATGCACAAACAGTAATATCTCCACATTGCAAGGTGCAATTCTGAAATTTTTTGCTTTTTCCTGCTAATCCTAGCATGATAAAGAAGATTCAAAGAGAGTGAGATGCCAGCTCCTTTCATTCAGTCAGTAGCTTCAAACATTTCTGGTATATGAAAAACATGTTTTTCAATGGCAAAAATCAATGAATATTGTAAATGCACAAACAGTAATATCTCCACATTGCAAGGTGCAATTCTGAAATTTTTTGCTTTTTCCTGCTAATCCTAGCATGATAAAGAAGATTCAAAGAGAGTGAGATGCCAGCTCCTTTCATTCAGTCAGTAGCTTCAAACATTTCTGGACGTTTTTCAATGGCAAAAATCAATGAATATTGTAAATGCACAAACAGTAATATCTCCACATTGCAAGGTGCAATTCTGAAATTTTTTGCTTTTTCCTGTTAATCCTAGCATGATAAAGAAGATTCAAAGAGAGTGAGATGCCAGCTCCTTTCATTCAGTCAGTAGCTTCAAACATTTCTGGTATATGAAAAACATGTTTTTCAATGGCAAAAATCAATGAATATTGTAAATGCACAAACAGTAATATCTCCACATTGCAAGGTGCAATTCTGAAATTTTTTGCTTTTTCCTGCTAATCCTAGCATGATAAAGAAGATTCAAAGAGAGTGAGATGCCAGCTCCTTTCATTCAGTCAGTAGCTTCAAACATTTCTGGATGTTTTTCAATGGCAAAAATCAATGAATATTGTAAATGCACAAACAGTAATATCTCCACATTGCAAGGTGCAATTCTGAAATTTTTTGCTTTTTCCTGTTAATCCTAGCATGATAAAGAAGATTCAAAGAGAGTGAGATGCCTGTTCCTTTCATTCAGTCAGTAGCTTCAAACATTTCTGGTATATGAAAAACATGTTTTTCAAGGGCAAAAATCAATGAATATTGTAAATGCACAAACAGTAATATCTCCACATTGCAAGGTGCAATTCTGAAATTTTTTGCTTTTTCCTGCTAATCCTAGCATGATAAAGAAGATTCAAAGAGAGTGAGATGCCAGCTCCTTTCATTCAGTCAGTAGCTTCAAACATTTCTGGTGTATGAAAAACATGTTTTTCAATGGCAAAAATCAATGAATATTGTAAATGCACTAACAGTAATATCTCCACATTGCAAGGTGCAATTCTGAATTTTTTTGCTTTTTCCTGCTAATCCTAGCATGATAAAGAAGATTCAAAGAGTGAGATGCCAGCTCCTTTCATTCAGTCAGTAGCTTCAAACATTTCTGGACGTTTTTCAATGGCAAAAATCAATGAATATTGTAAATGCACAAACAGTAATATCTCCACATTGCAAGGTGCAATTCTGAAATTTTTTGCTTTTTCCTGCTAATCCTAGCATGATAAAGAAGATTCAAAGAGAGTGAGATGCCAGCTCCTTTCATTCAGTCAGTAGCTTCAAACATTTCTGGATGCTTTTCAATGGCAAAAATCAATGAATATTGTAAATGCACAAACAGAAATATCTCCACATTGCAGGGTGCAATTCTGAAATTTTTTGCTTTTTCCTGCTAATCCTAGCATGATAAAGAAGATTCAAAGAGAGTGAGATGCCAGCTCCTTTCATTCAGTCAGTAGATTCAAACATTTCTGGTATATGAATAACATGATGTTTTTCAATGGCAAAAATCAATGAATATTGTAAATGCACAAACAGTAATATCTCCACATTGCAAGGTGCAATTCTGAAATTTTTTGCTTTTTCCTGCTAATCCTAGCATGATAAAGAAGATTCAAAGAGAGTGAGATGCCAGCTACTTTCATTCAGTCAGTAGCTTCAAACATTTGTGGACGTTTTTCAATGGCAAAAATCAATGAATATTGTAAATGCACAAACAGTAATAACTCCACATTGCAAGGTGCAATTCTGAAATTTTTTGCTTTTTCCTGCTAATCCTAGCATGATAAAGAAGATTCAAAGAGAGTACGATGCCAGCTCCTTTCATTCAGTCAGTAGCTTCAAACATTTCTGGACGTTTTTCAATGGCAAAAATCAATGAATATTGTAAATGCACAAACAGTAATATCTCCACATTGCAAGGTGCAATTCTGAAATTTTTTGCTTTTTCCTGCTAATCCTAGCATGATAAAGAAGATTCAAAGAGAGTGAGATGCCAGCTCCTTTCCTTCAGTCAGTAGCTTCAAACATTTCTGGATGCTTTTCAATGGCAAAAATCAATGAATATTGTAAATGCACAAACAGTAATATCTCCACATTGCAGGGTGCAATTCTGAAATTTTTTGCTTTTTCCTGCTAATCCTAGCATGATAAAGAAGATTCAAAGAGAGTGAGATGCCAGCTCCTTTCATTCAGTCAGTAGATTCAAACATTTCTGGTATATGAATAACATGATGTTTTTCAATGGCAAAAATCAATGAATATTGTAAATGCACAAACAGTAATATCTCCACATTGCAAGGTGCAATTCTGAAATTTTTTGCTTTTTCCTGCTAATCCTAGCATGATAAAGAAGATTCAAAGAGAGTGAGATGCCAGCTCCTTTCATTCAGTCAGTAGCTTCAAACATTTCTGGACGTTTTTCAATGGCAAAAATCAATGAATATTGTAAATGCACAAACAGTAATAACTCCACATTGCAAGGTGCAATTCTGAAATTTTTTGCTTTTTCCTTCTAATCCTAGCATGATAAAGAAGATTCAAAGAGAGTGAGATGCCAGCTCCTTTCATTCAGTCAGTAGCTTCAAACATTTCTGGACGTTTTTCAATGGCAAAAATCAATGAATATTGTAAATGCACAAACAGTAATATCTCCACATTGCAAGGTGCAATTCTGAAATTTTTTTCTTTTTCCTGCTAATCCTAGCATGATAAAGAAGATTCAAAGAGAGTGAGATGCCAGCTCCTTTCATTCAGTCAGTAGCTTCAAACATTTCTGGACGTTTTTCAATGGCAAAAATCAATGAATATTGTAAATGCACAAACAGTAATATCTCCACATTGCAAGGTGCAATTCTGAAATTTTTTGCTTTTTCCTGCTAATCCTAGCATGATAAAGAAGATTCAAAGAGAGTGAGATGCCAGCTCCTTTCATTCAGTCAGTAGCTTCAAACATTTCTGGTATATGAATAACATGATGTTTTTCAATGGCAAAAATCAATGAATATTGTAAATGCACAAACAGTAATATCTCCACATTGCAAGGTGCAATTCTGAAATTTTTTGCTTTTTCCTGCTAATCCTAGCATGATAAAGAAGATTCAAAGAGAGTGAGATGCCAGCTCCTTTCATTCAGTCAGTAGCTTCAAACATTTCTGGACGTTTTTCAATGGCAAAAATCAATGAATATTGTAAATGCACAAACAGTAATAACTCCACATTGCAAGGTGCAATTCTGAAATTTTTTGCTTTTTCCTGCTAATCCTAGCATGATAAAGAAGATTCAAAGAGAGTGAGATGCCAGCTCCTTTCATTCAGTCAGTAGCTTCAAACATTTCTGGACGTTTTTCAATGGCAAAAATCAATGAATATTGTAAATGCACAAACAATAATATCTCCACATTGCAAGGTGCAATTCTGAAATTTTTTGCTTTTTCCTGCTAATCCTAGCATGATAAAGAAGATTCAAAGAGAGTGAGATGCCAGCTCCTTTCATTCAGTCAGTAGCTTCAAACATTTCTGGTATATGAATAACATGATGTTTTTCAATGGCAAAAATCAATGAATATTGTAAATGCACTAACAGTAATATCTCCACATTGCAAGGTGCAATTCTGAATTTTTTTGCTTTTTCCTGCTAATCCTAGCATGATAAAGAAGATTCAAAGAGTGAGATGCCAGCTCCTTTCATTCAGTCAGTAGCTTCAAACATTTCTGGACGTTTTTCAATGGCAAAAATCAATGAATATTGCAAATGCACAAACAGTAATATCTCCACATTGCAAGGTGCAATTCTGAAATTTTTTGCTTTTTCCTGCTAATCCTAGCATGATAAAGAAGATTCAAAGAGAGTGAGATGCCAGCTCCTTTCATTCAGTCAGTAGCTTCAAACATTTCTGGATGCTTTTCAATGGCAAAAATCAATGAATATTGTAAATGCACAAACAGTAATATCTCCACATTGCAGGGTGCAATTCTGAAATTTTTTGCTTTTTCCTGCTAATCCTAGCATGATAAAGAAGATTCAAAGAGAGTGAGATGCCAGCTCCTTTCATTCAGTCAGTAGCTTCAAACATTTCTGGATGCTTTTCAATGGCAAAAATCAATGAATATTGTAAATGCACAAACAGTAATATCTCCACATTGCAGGGTGCAATTCTGAAATTTTTTGCTTTTTCCTGCTAATCCTAGCATGATAAAGAAGATTCAAAGAGAGTGAGATGCCAGCTCCTTTCATTCAGTCAGTAGATTCAAACATTTCTGGTATATGAATAACATGATGTTTTTCAATGGCAAAAATGAATGAATATTGTAAATGCACAAACAGTAATATCTCCACATTGCAAGGTGCAATTCTGAAATTTTTTGCTTTTTCCTGCTAATCCTAGCATGATAAAGAAGATTCAAAGAGAGTGAGATGCCAGCTCCTTTCATTCAGTCAGTAGCTTCAAACATTTCTGGACGTTTTTCAATGGCAAAAATCAATGAATATTGTAAATGCACAAACAGTAATATCTCCACATTGCAAGGTGCAATTCTGAAATTTTTTGCTTTTTCCTGCTAATCCTAGCATGATAAAGAAGATTCAAAGAGAGTGAGATGCCAGCTCCTTTCATTCAGTCAGTAGCTTCAAACATTTCTGGTATATGAATAACATGATGTTTTTCAATGGCAAAAATCAATGAATATTGTAAATGCACAAACAGTAATATCTCCACATTGCAAGGTGCAATTCTGAAATTTTTTGCTTTTTCCTGCTAATCCTAGCATGATAAAGAAGATTCAAAGAGAGTGAGATGCCAGCTCCTTTCATTCAGTCAGTAGCTTCAAACATTTCTGGACGTTTTTCAATGGCAAAAATCAATGAATATTGTAAATGCACAAACAGTAATAACTCCACATTGCAAGGTGCAATTCTGAAATGTTTTGCTTTTTCCTGCTAATCCTAGCATGATAAAGAAGATTCAAAGAGAGTGAGATGCCAGCTCCTTTCATTCAGTCAGTAGCTTCAAACATTTCTGGACGTTTTTCAATGGCTAAAATCAATGAATATTGTAAATGCACAAACAGTAATATCTCCACATTGCAGGGTGCAATTCTGAAATTTTTTGCTTTTTCCTGCTAATCCTAGCATGATAAAGAAGATTCAAAGAGAGTGAGATGCCAGCTCCTTTCATTCAGTCAGTAGCTTCAAACATTTCTGGTATATGAATAACATGATGTTTTTCAATGGCAATAATCAATGAATATTGTAAATGCACAAACAGTAATATCTCCACATTGCAAGGTGCAATTCTGAAATTTTTTGCTTTTTCCTGCTAATCCTAGCATGATAAAGAAGATTCAAAGAGAGTGAGATGCCAGCTCCTTTCATTCAGTCAGTAGCTTCAAACATTTCTGGACGTTTTTCAATGGCAAAAATCAATGAATATTGTAAATGCACAAACAGTAATATCTCCACATTGCAAGGTGCAATTCTGAAATTTTTTGCTTTTTCCTGCTAATCCTAGCATGATAAAGAAGATTCAAAGAGAGTGAGATGCCAGCTCCTTTCATTCAGTCAGTAGCTTCAAACATTTCTGGACGTTTTTCAATGGCAAAAATCAATGAATATTGTAAATGCACAAACAGTAATATCTCCACATTGCAAGGTGCAATTCTGAAACTTTTTGCTTTTTCCTGCTAATCCTAGCATGATAAAGAAGATTCAAAGAGAGTGAGATGCAAGCTCCTTTCATTCAGTCAGTAGCTTCAAACATTTCTGGTATATGAATAACATGATGTTTTTCAATGGCAAAAATCAATGAATATTGTAAATGCACTAACAGTAATATCTCCACATTGCAAGGTGCAATTCTGAAATTTTTTGCTTTTTCCTGCTAATCCTAGCATGATAAAGAAGATTCAAAGAGAGTGAGATGCCAGCTCCTTTCATTCAGTCAGTAGCTTCAAACATTTCTGGACGCTTTTCAATGACAAAAATCAATGAATATTGTAAATGCACAAACAGTAATATCTCCACATTGCAAGGTGCAATTCTGAAATTTTTTGCTTTTTCCTGCTAATCCTAGCATGATAAAGAAGATTCAAAGAGAGTGAGATGCCAGCTCCTTTCATTCAGTCAGTAGCTTCAAACATTTCTGGACGCTTTTCAATGGCAAAAATCAATGAATATTGTAAATGCACAAACAGTAATATCTCCACATTGCAGGGTGCAATTCTGAAATTTTTTGCTTTTTCCTGCTAATCCTAGCATGATAAAGAAGATTCAAAGAGAGTGAGATGCCAGCTCCTTTCATTCAGTCAGTAGCTTTATCATGCTAAGAGGAGCAGGAAAAAGCAAAAAATTTCAGAATTGCACCTTGCAATGCGGAGAAATTACTGTTTGTGCATTTACAATATTCATTGATTTTTGCCATTGAAAAACGTCCAGAAATGATTGAAGCTACTGACTGAATGAAAGGAGCTGGCATCTCACTCTCTTTGAATCTTGTTTATCATGCTAAGAGGAGCAGGAAAAAGCAAAAAATTTCAGAATTGCACCTTGCAATGCGGAGAAATTACTGTGTGTGCATTACAATATTCATTGATTTTTGCCATTGAAAAACGTCCAGAAATGATTGAAGCTACTGACTGAACGAAAGGAGCTGGCATCTCACTCTCTTTGAATCTTCTTTATCATGCTAAGAGGAGCAGGAAAAAGCAAAAAATTTCAGAATTGCACCTTGCAATGCGGAGAAATTACTGTTTGTGCATTTACAATATTCATTGATTTTTGCCATTGAAAAACGTCCAGAAATGATCGAAGCTACTGACTGAATGAAAGGAGCTGGCATCTCACTCTCTTTGAATCTTCTTTATCATGCTAAGAGGAGCAGGAAAAAGCAAAAAATTTCAGAATTGCACCTTGCAATGCGGAGAAATTACTGTTTGTGCATTTACAATATTCATTGATTTTTGCCATTGAAAAACATCATGTTATTCATATACCAGAAATGTTTGAAGCTACTGACTGAATGAAAGGAGCTGACATCTCACTCTATTTGAATCTTTATCATGCTAAGAGGAGCAGGAAAAAGCAAAAAATTTCAGAATTGCACCTTGCAATGCGGAGAAATTACTGTTTGTGCATTTACAATATTCATTGATTTTTGCCATTGAAAAACGTCCAGAAATGATTGAAGCTACTGACTGAATGAAAGGAGCTGGCATCTCACTCTCTTTGAATCTTCTTTATCATGCTAAGAGGAGCAGGAAAAAGCAAAAAATTTCAGAATTGCACCTTGCAATGCGGAGAAATTACTGTTTGTGCATTTACAATATTCATTGATTTTTGCCATTGAAAAACATCATGTTATTCATATACCAGAAATGTTTGAAGCTACTGACTGAATGAAAGGAGCTGGCATCTCACTCTCTTTGAATCTTCTTTATCATGCTAAGAGGAGCAGGAAAAAGCAAAAAATTTCAGAATTGCACCTTGCAATGCGGAGAAATTACTGTTTGTGCATTTACAATATTCATTGATTTTTGCCATTGAAAAACATCATGTTATTCATATACCAGAAATGTTTGAAGCTACTGACTGAATGAAAGGAGCTGGCATCTCACTCTCTTTGAATCTTCTTTATCATGCTAAGAGGAGCAGGAAAAAGCAAAAAATTTCAGAATTGCACCTTGCAATGCGGAGAAATTACTGTTTGTGCATTTACAATATTCATTGATTTTTGCCATTGAAAAACGTCCAGAAATGATTGAAGCTACTGACTGAATGAAAGGAGCTGGCATCTCACTCTCTTTGAATCTTGTTTATCATGCTAAGAGGAGCAGGAAAAAGCAAAAAATTTCAGAATTGCACCTTGCAATGCGGAGAAATTACTGTTTGTGCATTTACAATATTCATTGATTTTTGCCATTGAAAAACATCATGTTATTCATATACCAGAAATGATTGAAGCTACTGACTGAATGAAAGGAGCTGGCATCTCACTCTCTTTGAATCTTCTTTATCATGCTAAGAGGAGCAGGAAAAAGTAAAAAATTTCAGAATTGCACCTTGCAATGCGGAGAAATTACTGTTTGTGCATTTATAATATTCAATGATTTTTGCCATTGAAAAACGTCCAGAAATGATTGAAGCTACTGACTGAACGAAAGGAGCTGGCATCTCACTCTCTTTGAATCTTCTTTATCATGCTAAGAGGAGCAGGAAAAAGCAAAAAATTTCAGAATTGCACCTTGCAATGCGGAGAAATTACTGTTTGTGCATTTACAATATTCATTGATTTTTGCCATTGAAAAACGTCCAGAAATGATTGAAGCTACTGACTGAATGAAAGGAGCTGGCATCTCACTCTCTTTGAATCTTCTTTATCATGCTAAGAGGAGCAGGAAAAAGCAAAAAATTTCAGAATTGCACCTTGCAATGCGGAGAAATTACTGTTTGTGCATTTACAATATTCATTGATTTTTGCCTTTGAAAAACATCATGTTATTCATATACCAGAAATGTTTGAAGCTACTGACTGAATGAAAGGAGCTGACATCTCACGCTCTTTGAATCTTCTTTATCATGCTAAGAGGAGCAGGAAAAAGCAAAACATTTCAGAATTGCACCTTGCAATGCGGAGAAATTACTGTTTGTGCATTTACAATATTCATTGATTTTTGCCATTGAAAAACATCCAGAAATGATTGAAGCTACTGACTGAATGAAAGGAGCTGGCATCTCACTCTCTTTGAATCTTCTTTATCATGCTAAGAGGAGCAGGAAAAAGCAAAAAATTTCAGAATTGCACCTTGCAATGCGGAGAAATTACTGTTTGTGCATTTACAATATTCATTGATTTTTGCCATTGAAAAACATCATGTTATTCATATACCAGAAATGTTTGAAGCTACTGACTGAATGAAAGGAGCTGGCATCTCACTCTCTTTGAATCTTCTTTATCATGCTAAGAGGAGCAGGAAAAAGCAAAAAATTTCAGAATTGCACCTTGCAATGCGGAGAAATTACTGTTTGTGCATTTACAATATTCATTGATTTTTGCCATTGAAAAACGTCCAGAAATGATTGAAGCTACTGACTGAATGAAAGGAGCTGGCATCTCACTCTCTTTGAATCTTCTTTATCATGCTAAGAGGAGCAGGAAAAAGCAAAAAATTTCAGAATTGCACCTTGCAATGCGGAGAAATTACTGTTTGTGCATTTACAATATTCATTGATTTTTGCCATTGAAAAACATCATGTTATTCATATACCAGAAATGTTTGAAGCTACTGACTGAATGAAAGGAGCTGACATCTCACGCTCTTTGAATCTTCTTTATCATGCTAAGAGGAGCAGGAAAAAGCAAAAAATTTCAGAATTGCACCTTGCAATGCGGAGAAATTACTGTTTGTGCATTTACAATATTCATTGATTTTTGCCATTGAAAAACGTCCAGAAATGATTGTAGCTACTGACTGAATGAAAGGAGCTGGCATCTCACTCTCTTTGAATCTTCTTTATCATGCTAAGAGGAGCAGGAAAAAGCAAAAAATTTCAGAATTGCACCTTGCAATGCGGAGAAATTACTGTTTGTGCATTTACAATATTCATTGATTTTTGCCATTGAAAAACATCATGTTATTCATATACCAGAAATGTTTGAAGCTACTGACTGAATGAAAGGAGCTGGCATCTCACTCTCTTTGAATCTTCTTTATCATGCTAAGAGGAGCAGGAAAAAGCAAAAAATTTCAGAATTGCACCTTGCAATGCGGAGAAATTACTGTTTGTGCATTTACAATATTCATTGATTTTTGCCATTGAAAAACATCATGTTATTCATATACCAGAAATGTTTGAAGCTACTGACTGAATGAAAGGAGCTGGCATCTCACTCTCTTTGAATCTTCTTTATCATGCTAAGAGGAGCAGGAAAAAGCAAAAAATTTCAGAATTGCACCTTGCAATGCGGAGAAATTACTGTTTGTGCATTTACAATATTCATTGATTTTTGCCATTGAAAAACGTCCAGAAATGATTGAAGCTACTGACTGAATGAAAGGAGCTGGCATCTCACTCTCTTTGAATCTTCTTTATCATGCTAAGAGGAGCAGGAAAAAGCAAAAAATTTCAGAATTGCACCTTGCAATGCGGAGAAATTACTGTTTGTGCATTTACAATATTCATTGATTTTTGCCATTGAAAAACATCATGTTATTCATATACCAGAAATGTTTGAAGCTACTGACTGAATGAAAGGAGCTGGCATCTCACTCTCTTTGAATCTTCTTTATCATGCTAAGAGGAGCAGGAAAAAGCAAAAAATTTCAGAATTGCACCTTGCAATGCGGAGAAATTACTGTTTGTGCATTTACAATATTCATTGATTTTTGCCATTGAAAAACGTCCAGAAATGATTGAAGCTACTGACTGAATGAAAGGAGCTGGCATCTCACTCTCTTTGAATCTTGTTTATCATGCTAAGAGGAGCAGGAAAAAGCAAAAAATTTCAGAATTGCACCTTGCAATGCGGAGAAATTACTGTTTGTGCATTTACAATATTCATTGATTTTTGCCATTGAAAAACATCATGTTATTCATATACCAGAAATGATTGAAGCTACTGACTGAATGAAAGGAGCTGGCATCTCACTCTCTTTGAATCTTCTTTATCATGCTAAGAGGAGCAGGAAAAAGTAAAAAATTTCAGAATTGCACCTTGCAATGCGGAGAAATTACTGTTTGTGCATTTATAATATTCAATGATTTTTGCCATTGAAAAACGTCCAGAAATGATTGAAGCTACTGACTGAACGAAAGGAGCTGGCATCTCACTCTCTTTGAATCTTCTTTATCATGCTAAGAGGAGCAGGAAAAAGCAAAAAATTTCAGAATTGCACCTTGCAATGCGGAGAAATTACTGTTTGTGCATTTACAATATTCATTGATTTTTGCCATTGAAAAACGTCCAGAAATGATTGAAGCTACTGACTGAATGAAAGGAGCTGGCATCTCACTCTCTTTGAATCTTCTTTATCATGCTAAGAGGAGCAGGAAAAAGCAAAAAATTTCAGAATTGCACCTTGCAATGCGGAGAAATTACTGTTTGTGCATTTACAATATTCATTGATTTTTGCCATTGAAAAACATCATGTTATTCATATACCAGAAATGTTTGAAGCTACTGACTGAATGAAAGGAGCTGACATCTCACGCTCTTTGAATATTCTTTATCATGCTAAGAGGAGCAGGAAAAAGCAAAAAATTTCAGAATTGCACCTTGCAATGCGGAGAAATTACTGTTTGTGCATTTACAATATTCATTGATTTTTGCCATTGAAAAACGTCCAGAATTGATTGAAGCTACTGACTGAATGAAAGGAGCTGGCATCTCACTCTCTTTGAATCTTCTTTATCATGCTAAGAGGAGCAGGAAAAAGCAAAAAATTTCAGAATTGCACCTTGCAATGCGGAGAAATTACTGTTTGTGCATTTACAATATTCATTGATTTTTGCCATTGAAAAACATCATGTTATTCATATACCAGAAATGTTTGAAGCTACTGACTGAATGAAAGGAGCTGGCATCTCACTCTCTTTGAATCTTCTTTATCATGCTAAGAGGAGCAGGAAAAAGCAAAAAATTTCAGAATTGCACCTTGCAATGCGGAGAAATTACTGTTTGTGCATTTACAATATTCATTGATTTTTGCCATTGAAAAACATCATGTTATTCATATACCAGAAATGTTTGAAGCTACTGACTGAATGAAAGGAGCTGGCATCTCACTCTCTTTGAATCTTCTTTATCATGCTAAGAGGAGCAGGAAAAAGCAAAACATTTCAGAATTGCACCTTGCAATGTGGAGAAATTACTGTTTGTGCATTTACAATATTCATTGATTTTTACCATTGAAAAACGTCCAGAAATGATTGAAGCTACTGACTGAATGAAAGTAGCTGGCATCTCACTCTCTTTGAATCTTCTTTATCATACTAAGAGGAGCAGGAAAAAGCAAAAAATTTCAGACTTGCACCTTGCAATGCGGAGAAATTACTGTTTGTGCATTTACAATATTCATTGATTTTTGCCATTGAAAAACATCATGTTATTCATATACCAGAAATGTTTGAAGCTACTGACTGAATGAAAGGAGCTGGCATCTCACTCTCTTTGAATCTTCTTTATCATGCTAAGAGGAGCAGGAAAAAGCAAAAAATTTCAGAATTTCACCTTGCAATGCGGAGAAATTACTGTTTGTGCATTTACAATATTCATTGATTTTTGCCATTGAAAAACGTCCAGAAATGATTGAAGCTACTGACTGAATGAAAGGAGCTGGCATCTCACTCTCTTTGAATCTTGTTTATCATGCTAAGAGAAGCAGGAAAAAGCAAAAAATTTCAGAATTGCACCTTGCAATGCGGAGAAATTACTGTTTGTGCATTTACAATATTCATTGATTTTTGCCATTGAAAAACATCATGTTATTCATATACCAGAAATGATTGAAGCTACTGACTGAATGAAAGGAGCTGGCATCTCACTCTCTTTGAATCTTCTTTATCATGCTAAGAGGAGCAGGAAAAAGTAAAAAATTTCAGAATTGCACCTTGCAATGCGGAGAAATTACTGTTTGTGCATTTATAATATTCAATGATTTTTGCCATTGAAAAACGTCCAGAAATGATTGAAGCTACTGACTGAACGAAAGGAGCTGGCATCTCACTCTCTTTGAATCTTCTTTATCATGCTAAGAGGAGCAGGAAAAAGCAAAAAATTTCAGAATTGCACCTTGCAATGCGGAGAAATTACTGTTTGTGCATTTACAATATTCATTGATTTTTGCCATTGAAAAACGTCCAGAAATGATTGAAGCTACTGACTGAATGAAAGGAGCTGGCATCTCACTCTCTTTGAATCTTCTTTATCATGCTAAGAGGAGCAGGAAAAAGCAAAAAATTTCAGAATTGCACCTTGCAATGCGGAGAAATTACTGTTTGTGCATTTACAATATTCATTGATTTTTGCCTTTGAAAAACATCATGTTATTCATATACCAGAAATGTTTGAAGCTACTGACTGAATGAAAGGAGCTGACATCTCACGCTCTTTGAATCTTCTTTATCATGCTAAGAGGAGCAGGAAAAAGCAAAACATTTCAGAATTGCACCTTGCAATGCGGAGAAATTACTGTTTGTGCATTTACAATATTCATTGATTTTTGCCATTGAAAAACATCCAGAAATGATTGAAGCTACTGACTGAATGAAAGTAGCTGGCATCTCACTCTCTTTGAATCTTCTTTATCATGCTAAGAGGAGCAGGAAAAAGCAAAAAATTTCAGAATTGCACCTTGCAATGCGGAGAAATTACTGTTTGTGCATTTACAATATTCATTGATTTTTGCCATTGAAAAACATCATGTTATTCATATACCAGAAATGTTTGAAGCTACTGACTGAATGAAAGGAGCTGGCATCTCACTCTCTTTGAATCTTCTTTATCATGCTAAGAGGAGCAGGAAAAAGCAAAAAATTTCAGAATTGCACCTTGCAATGCGGAGAAATTACTGTTTGCGCATTTACAATATTCATTGATTTTTGCCATTGAAAAACGTCCAGAAATGATTGAAGCTACTGACTGAATGAAAGGAGCTGGCATCTCACTCTCTTTGAATCTTCTTTATCATGCTAAGAGGAGCAGGAAAAAGCAAAAAATTTCAGAATTGCACCTTGCAATGCGGAGAAATTACTGTTTGTGCATTTACAATATTCATTGATTTTTGCCATTGAAAAACATCATGTTATTCATATACCAGAAATGTTTGAAGCTACTGACTGAATGAAAGGAGCTGACATCTCACGCTCTTTGAATATTCTTTATCATGCTAAGAGGAGCAGGAAAAAGCAAAAAATTTCAGAATTGCACCTTGCAATGCGGAGAAATTACTGTTTGTGCATTTACAATATTCATTGATTTTTGCCATTGAAAAACGTCCAGAATTGATTGAAGCTACTGACTGAATGAAAGGAGCTGGCATCTCACTCTCTTTGAATCTTCTTTATCATGCTAAGAGGAGCAGGAAAAAGCAAAAAATTTCAGAATTGCACCTTGCAATGCGGAGAAATTACTGTTTGTGCATTTACAATATTCATTGATTTTTGCCATTGAAAAACATCATGTTATTCATATACCAGAAATGTTTGAAGCTACTGACTGAATGAAAGGAGCTGGCATCTCACTCTCTTTGAATCTTCTTTATCATGCTAAGAGGAGCAGGAAAAAGCAAAAAATTTCAGAATTGCACCTTGCAATGCGGAGAAATTACTGTTTGTGCATTTACAATATTCATTGATTTTTGCCATTGAAAAACATCATGTTATTCATATACCAGAAATGTTTGAAGCTACTGACTGAATGAAAGGAGCTGGCATCTCACTCTCTTTGAATCTTCTTTATCATGCTAAGAGGAGCAGGAAAAAGCAAAACATTTCAGAATTGCACCTTGCAATGTGGAGAAATTACTGTTTGTGCATTTACAATATTCATTGATTTTTACCATTGAAAAACGTCCAGAAATGATTGAAGCTACTGACTGAATGAAAGTAGCTGGCATCTCACTCTCTTTGAATCTTCTTTATCATACTAAGAGGAGCAGGAAAAAGCAAAAAATTTCAGACTTGCACCTTGCAATGCGGAGAAATTACTGTTTGTGCATTTACAATATTCATTGATTTTTGCCATTGAAAAACATCATGTTATTCATATACCAGAAATGTTTGAAGCTACTGACTGAATGAAAGGAGCTGGCATCTCACTCTCTTTGAATCTTCTTTATCATGCTAAGAGGAGCAGGAAAAAGCAAAAAATTTCAGAATTTCACCTTGCAATGCGGAGAAATTACTGTTTGTGCATTTACAATATTCATTGATTTTTGCCATTGAAAAACGTCCAGAAATGATTGAAGCTACTGACTGAATGAAAGGAGCTGGCATCTCACTCTCTTTGAATCTTGTTTATCATGCTAAGAGAAGCAGGAAAAAGCAAAAAATTTCAGAATTGCACCTTGCAATGCGGAGAAATTACTGTTTGTGCATTTACAATATTCATTGATTTTTGCCATTGAAAAACATCATGTTATTCATATACCAGAAATGATTGAAGCTACTGACTGAATGAAAGGAGCTGGCATCTCACTCTCTTTGAATCTTCTTTATCATGCTAAGAGGAGCAGGAAAAAGTAAAAAATTTCAGAATTGCACCTTGCAATGCGGAGAAATTACTGTTTGTGCATTTATAATATTCAATGATTTTTGCCATTGAAAAACGTCCAGAAATGATTGAAGCTACTGACTGAACGAAAGGAGCTGGCATCTCACTCTCTTTGAATCTTCTTTATCATGCTAAGAGGAGCAGGAAAAAGCAAAAAATTTCAGAATTGCACCTTGCAATGCGGAGAAATTACTGTTTGTGCATTTACAATATTCATTGATTTTTGCCATTGAAAAACGTCCAGAAATGATTGAAGCTACTGACTGAATGAAAGGAGCTGGCATCTCACTCTCTTTGAATCTTCTTTATCATGCTAAGAGGAGCAGGAAAAAGCAAAAAATTTCAGAATTGCACCTTGCAATGCGGAGAAATTACTGTTTGTGCATTTACAATATTCATTGATTTTTGCCTTTGAAAAACATCATGTTATTCATATACCAGAAATGTTTGAAGCTACTGACTGAATGAAAGGAGCTGACATCTCACGCTCTTTGAATCTTCTTTATCATGCTAAGAGGAGCAGGAAAAAGCAAAACATTTCAGAATTGCACCTTGCAATGCGGAGAAATTACTGTTTGTGCATTTACAATATTCATTGATTTTTGCCATTGAAAAACATCCAGAAATGATTGAAGCTACTGACTGAATGAAAGTAGCTGGCATCTCACTCTCTTTGAATCTTCTTTATCATGCTAAGAGGAGCAGGAAAAAGCAAAAAATTTCAGAATTGCACCTTGCAATGCGGAGAAATTACTGTTTGTGCATTTACAATATTCATTGATTTTTGCCATTGAAAAACATCATGTTATTCATATACCAGAAATGTTTGAAGCTACTGACTGAATGAAAGGAGCTGGCATCTCACTCTCTTTGAATCTTCTTTATCATGCTAAGAGGAGCAGGAAAAAGCAAAAAATTTCAGAATTGCACCTTGCAATGCGGAGAAATTACTGTTTGTGCATTTACAATATTCATTGATTTTTGCCATTGAAAAACGTCCAGAAATGATTGAAGCTACTGACTGAATGAAAGGAGCTGGCATCTCACTCTCTTTGAATCTTCTTTATCATGCTAAGAGGAGCAGGAAAAAGCAAAAAATTTCAGAATTGCACCTTGCAATGCGGAGAAATTACTGTTTGTGCATTTACAATATTCATTGATTTTTGCCATTGAAAAACATCATGTTATTCATATACCAGAAATGTTTGAAGCTACTGACTGAATGAAAGGAGCTGACATCTCACGCTCTTTGAATCTTCTTTATCATGCTAAGAGGAGCAGGAAAAAGCAAAAAATTTCAGAATTGCACCTTGCAATGCGGAGAAATTACTGTTTGTGCATTTACAATATTCATTGATTTTTGCCATTGAAAAACGTCCAGAAATGATTGAAGCTACTGACTGAATGAAAGGAGCTGGCATCTCACTCTCTTTGAATCTTCTTTATCATGCTAAGAGGAGCAGGAAAAAGCAAAAAATTTCAGAATTGCACCTTGCAATGCGGAGAAATTACTGTTTGTGCATTTACAATATTCATTGATTTTTGCCATTGAAAAACATCATGTTATTCATATACCAGAAATGTTTGAAGCTACTGACTGAATGAAAGGAGCTGGCATCTCACTCTCTTTGAATCTTCTTTATCATGCTAAGAGGAGCAGGAAAAAGCAAAAAATTTCAGAATTGCACCTTGCAATGCGGAGAAATTACTGTTTGTGCATTTACAATATTCATTGATTTTTGCCATTGAAAAACATCATGTTATTCATATACCAGAAATGTTTGAAGCTACTGACTGAATGAAAGGAGCTGGCATCTCACTCTCTTTGAATCTTCTTTATCATGCTAAGAGGAGCAGGAAAAAGCAAAAAATTTCAGAATTGCACCTTGCAATGCGGAGAAATTACTGTTTGTGCATTTACAATATTCATTGATTTTTGCCATTGAAAAACGTCCAGAAATGATTGAAGCTACTGACTGAATGAAAGGAGCTGGCATCTCACTCTCTTTGAATCTTCTTTATCATGCTAAGAGGAGCAGGAAAAAGCAAAACATTTCAGAATTGCACCTTGCAATGCGGAGAAATTACTGTTTGTGCATTTACAATATTCATTGATTTTTGCCATTGAAAAACGTCCAGAAATGATTGAAGCTACTGACTGAATGAAAGGAGCTGGCATCTCACTCTCTTTGAATCTTCTTTATCATGCTAAGAGGAGCAGGAAAAAGCAAAAAATTTCAGAATTGCACCTTGCAATGCGGAGAAATTACTGTTTGTGCATTTACAATATTCATTGATTTTTGCCATTGAAAAACATCATGTTATTCATATACCAGAAATGTTTGAAGCTACTGACTGAATGAAAGGAGCTGGCATCTCACTCTCTTTGAATCTTCTTTATCATGCTAAGAGGAGCAGGAAAAAGCAAAAAATTTCAGAATTGCACCTTGCAATGCGGAGAAATTACTGTTTGTGCATTTACAATATTCATTGATTTTTGCCATTGAAAAACGTCCAGAAATGATTGAAGCTACTGACTGAATGAAAGGAGCTGGCATCTCACTCTCTTTGAATCTTGTTTATCATGCTAAGAGGAGCAGGAAAAAGCAAAAAATTTCAGAATTGCACCTTGCAATGCGGAGAAATTACTGTTTGTGCATTTACAATATTCATTGATTTTTGCCATTGAAAAACATCATGTTATTCATATACCAGAAATGATTGAAGCTACTGACTGAATGAAAGGAGCTGGCATCTCACTCTCTTTGAATCTTCTTTATCATGCTAAGAGGAGCAGGAAAAAGTAAAAAATTTCAGAATTGCACCTTGCAATGCGGAGAAATTACTGTTTGT
Organism: Phyllobates terribilis; assembly: GCF_046119375.1. Taxonomy (NCBI): domain Eukaryota; kingdom Metazoa; phylum Chordata; class Amphibia; order Anura; family Dendrobatidae; genus Phyllobates; species Phyllobates terribilis. The sequence goes on from NW_027363292.1 coordinate 767,020, forward strand.
GCATTTATAATATTCAATGATTTTTGCCATTGAAAAACGTCCAGAAATGATTGAAGCTACTGACTGAACGAAAGGAGCTGGCATCTCACTCTCTTTGAATCTTCTTTATCATGCTAAGAGGAGCAGGAAAAAGCAAAAAATTTCAGAATTGCACCTTGCAATGCGGAGAAATTACTGTTTGTGCATTTACAATATTCATTGATTTTTGCCATTGAAAAACGTCCAGAAATGATTGAAGCTACTGACTGAATGAAAGGAGCTGGCATCTCACTCTCTTTGAATCTTCTTTATCATGCTAAGAGGAGCAGGAAAAAGCAAAAAATTTCAGAATTGCACCTTGCAATGCGGAGAAATTACTGTTTGTGCATTTACAATATTCATTGATTTTTGCCATTGAAAAACATCATGTTATTCATATACCAGAAATGTTTGAAGCTACTGACTGAATGAAAGGAGCTGACATCTCACGCTCTTTGAATATTCTTTATCATGCTAAGAGGAGCAGGAAAAAGCAAAAAATTTCAGAATTGCACCTTGCAATGCGGAGAAATTACTGTTTGTGCATTTACAATATTCATTGATTTTTGCCATTGAAAAACGTCCAGAATTGATTGAAGCTACTGACTGAATGAAAGGAGCTGGCATCTCACTCTCTTTGAATCTTCTTTATCATGCTAAGAGGAGCAGGAAAAAGCAAAAAATTTCAGAATTGCACCTTTCAATGCGGAGAAATTACTGTTTGTGCATTTACAATATTCATTGATTTTTGCCATTGAAAAACATCATGTTATTCATATACCAGAAATGTTTGAAGCTACTGACTGAATGAAAGGAGCTGGCATCTCACTCTCTTTGAATCTTCTTTATCATGCTAAGAGGAGCAGGAAAAAGCAAAAAATTTCAGAATTGCACCTTGCAATGCGGAGAAATTACTGTTTGTGCATTTACAATATTCATTGATTTTTGCCATTGAAAAACATCATGTTATTCATATACCAGAAATGTTTGAAGCTACTGACTGAATGAAAGGAGCTGGCATCTCACTCTCTTTGAATCTTCTTTATCATGCTAAGAGGAGCAGGGAAAAGCAAAAAATTTCAGAATTGCACCTTGCAATGTGGAGAAATTAATGTTTGTGCATTTACAATATTCATTGATTTTTACCATTGAAAAACGTCCAGAAATGATTGAAGCTACTGACTGAATGAAAGTAGCTGGCATCTCACTCTCTTTGAATCTTCTTTATCATGCTAAGACGAGCAGGAAAAAGCAAAAAATTTCAGACTTGCACCTTGCAATGCGGAGAAATTACTGTTTGCGCATTTACAATATTCATTGATTTTTGCCATTGAAAAACATCATGTTATTCATATACCAGAAATGTTTGAAGCTACTGACTGAATGAAAGGAGCTGGCATCTCACTCTCTTTGAATCTTCTTTATCATGCTAAGAGGAGCAGGAAAAAGCAAAAAATTTCAGAATTGCACCTTGCAATGCGGAGAAATTACTGTTTGTGCATTTACAATATTCATTGATTTTTGCCATTGAAAAACGTCCTGAAATGATTGAAGCTACTGACTGAATGAAAGGAGCTGGCATCTCACTCTCTTTGAATCTTCTTTATCATGCTAAGAGGAGCAGGAAAAAGCAAAAAATTTCAGAATTGCACCTTGCAATGCGGAGAAATTACTGTTTGTGCATTTACAATATTCATTGATTTTTGCCATTGAAAAACGTCCAGAAATTATTGAAGCTACTGACTGAATGAAAGGAGCTGGCATCTCACTCTCTTTGAATCTTCTTTATCATGCTAAGAGGAGCAGGAAAAAGCAAAAAATTTCAGAATTGCACCTTGCAATGCGGAGAAATTACTGTTTGTGCATTTACAATATTCATTGATTTTTGCCATTGAAAAACATGTTATTCATATACCAGAAATGTTTGAAGCTACTGACTGAATGAAAGGAGCTGGCACCTCACTCTCTTTGTATCTTCTTTATCATGCTAAGAGGAGCAGGAAAAAGCAAAAAATTTCAGAATTGCACCTTGCAATGTGGAGAAATTACTGTTTGTGCATTTACAATATTCATTGATTTTTACCATTGAAAAACGTCCAGAAATGATTGAAGCTACTGACTGAATGAAAGTAGCTGGCATCTCACTCTCTTTGAATCTTCTTTATCATGCTAAGACGAGCAGGAAAAAGCAAAAAATTTCAGACTTGCACCTTGCAATGCGGAGAAATTACTGTTTGTGCATTTACAATATTCATTGATTTTTGCCATTGAAAAACATCATGTTATTCATATACCAGAAATGTTTGAAGCTACTGACTGAATGAAAGGAGCTGGCATCTCACTCTCTTTGAATCTTCTTTATCATGCTAAGAGGAGCAGGAAAAAGCAAAAAATTTCAGAATTGCACCTTGCAATGCGGAGAAATTACTATTTGTGCATTTACAATATTCATTGATTTTTGCCATTGAAAAACGTCCAGAAACGATTGAAGCTACTGACTGAATGAAAGGAGCTGGCATCTCACTCTCTTTGAATCTTCTTTATCATGCTAAGAGGAGCAGGAAAAAGCAAAAAATTTCAGAATTGCACCTTGCAATGCGGAGAAATTACTGTTTGTGCATTTACAATATTCATTGATTTTTGCCATTGAAAAACGTCCAGAAATGATTGAAGCTACTGACTGAATGAAAGGAGCTGGCATCTCACTCTCTTTGAATCTTCTTTATCATGCTAAGAGGAGCAGGAAAAAGCAAAAAATTTCAGAATTGCACCTTGCAATGCGGAGAAATTACTGTTTGTGCATTTACAATATTCATTGATTTTTGCCATTGAAAAACATGTTATTCATATACCAGAAATGTTTGAAGCTACTGACTGAATGAAAGGAGCTGGCACCTCACTCTCTTTGAATCTTCTTTATCATGCTAAGAGGAGCGGGAAAAAGCAAAAAATTTCAGAATTGCACCTTGCAATGCGGAGAAATTACTGTTTGTGCATTTACAAAATTCATTGATTTTTGCCATTGAAAAACGTCCAGAAATGATTGAAGCTACTGACTGAATGAAAGGAGCTGGCATCTCACTCTCTTTGAATCTTCTTTATCATGCTAAGAGGAGCAGGAAAAAGCAAAAAATTTCAGAATTGCACCTTGCAATGCGGAGAAATTACAGTTTGTGCATTTACAATATTCATTGATTTTTGCCATTGAGAAACGTCCAGAAATGATTGAAGCTACTGACTGAATGAAAGGAGCTGGCATCTCACTCTCTTTGAATCTTTATCATGCTAAGAGGAGCAGGAAAAAGCAAAAAATTTCAGAATTGCACCTTGCAATGCGGAGAAATTACTGTTTGTGCATTTACAATATTCATTGATTTTTGCCATTGAATAACATCATGTTATTCATATACCAGAAATGTTTGAAGCTACTGACTGAATGAAAGGAGCTGGCATCTCACTCTCTTTGAATCTTCTTTATCATGCTAAGAGGAGCAGGAAAAAGCAAAAAATTTCAGAATTGCACCTTGCAATGTGGAGAAATTACTGTTTGTGCATTTACAATATTCATTGATTTTTACCATTGAAAAACGTCCAGAAATGATTGAAGCTACTGACTGAATGAAAGTAGCTGGCATCTCACTCTCTTTGAATCTTCTTTATCATGCTAAGAGGAGCAGGAAAAAGCAAAAAATTTCAGACTTGCACCTTGCAATGCGGAGAAATTACTGTTTGTGCATTTACAATATTCATTGATTTTTGCCATTGAAAAACATCATGTTATTGATATACCAGAAATGTTTGAAGCTACTGACTGAATGAAAGGAGCTGGCATCTCACTCTCTTTGAATCTTCTTTATCATGCTAAGAGGAGCAGGAAAAAGCAAAAAATTTCAGAATTGCACCTTGCAATGCGGAGAAATTACTGTTTGTGCATTTACAATATTCATTGATTTTTTCCATTGAAAAACATCATGTTATTCATATACCAGAAATGTTTGAAGCTACTGACTGAATGAAAGGAGCTGGCATCTCAATCTCTTTGAATCTTCTTTATCATGCTAAGAGGAGCAGGAAAAAGCAAAAAACTTCAGAATTGCACCTTGCAATGTGGAGAAATTACTGTTTGTGCATTTACAATATTCATTGATTTTTACCATTGAAAAACGTCCAGAAATGATTGAAGCTACTGACTGAATGAAAGTAGCTGGCATCTCACTCTCTTTGAATCTTCTTTATCATGCTAAGAGGAGCAGGAAAAAGCAAAAAATTTCAGACTTGCACCTTGCAATGCGGAGAAATTACTGTTTGTGCATTTACAATATTCATTGATTTTTGCCATTGAAAAACATCATGTTATTCATATACCAGAAATGTTTGAAGCTACTGACTGAATGAAAGGAGCTGGCATCTCACTCTCTTCGAATCTTCTTTATCATGCTAAGAGGAGCAGGAAAAAGCAAAAAATTTCAGAATTGCACCTTGCAATGCGGAGAAATTACTGTTTGTGCATTTACAATATTCATTGATTTTTGCCATTGAAAAACATCATGTTATTCATATACCAGAAATGTTTGAAGCTACTGACTGAATGAAAGGAGCTGGCATCTCACTCTCTTTGAATCTTCTTTATCATGCTAAGAGGAGCAGGAAAAAGCAAAAAATTTTAGAATTGCACCTTGCAATGTGGAGAAATTACTGTTTGTGCATTTACAATATTCATTGATTTTTACCATTGAAAAACGTCCAGAAATGATTGAAGCTACTGACTGAATGAAAGTAGCTGGCATCTCACTCTCTTTGAATCTTCTTTATCATGCTAAGAGGAGCAGGAAAAAGCAAAAAATTTCAGACTTGCACCTTGCAATGCGGAGAAATTACTGTTTGTGCATTTACAATATTCATTGATTTTTGCCATTGAAAAACATCATGTTATTCATATACCAGAAATGTTTGAAGCTACTGACTGAATGAAAGGAGCTGGCATCTCACTCTCTTTGAATCTTCTTTATCATGCTAAGAGGAGCAGGAAAAAGCAAAAAATTTCAGAATTGCACCTTGCAATGCGGAGAAATTACTGTTTGTGCATTTACAATATTCATTGATTTTTGCCATTGAAAAACGTCCAGAAATGATTGAAGCTACTGACTGAATGAAAGGAGCTGGCATCTCACTCTCTTTGAATCTTCTTTATCATGCTAAGAGGAGCAGGAAAAAGCAAAAAATTTCAGAATTGCACCTTGCAATGCGGAGAAATTACTGTTTGTGCATTTACAATATTCATTGATTTTTGCCATTGAAAAACGTCCAGAAATGATTGAAGCTACTGACTGAATGAAAGGAGCTGGCATCTCACTCTCTTTGAATCTTCTTTATCATGCTAAGAGGAGCAGGAAAAAGCAAAAAATTTCAGAATTGCACCTTGCAATGCGGAGAAATTACTGTTTGTGCATTTACAATATTCATTGATTTTTGCCATTGAAAAACATGTTATTCATATACCAGAAATGTTTGAAGCTACTGACTGAATGAAAGGAGCTGGCACCTCAATCTCTTTGAATCTTCTTTATCATGCTAAGAGGAGCGGGAAAAAGCAAAAAATTTCAGAATTGCACCTTGCAATGCGGAGAAATAACTGTTTGTGCATTTACAATATTCATTGATTTTTGCCATTGAAAAACGTCCAGAAATGTTTGAAGGTACTGACTGAATGAAAGGAGCTGGCATCTCACTCTCTTTGAATCTTCTTTATCATGCTAAGAGGAGCAGGAAAAAGCAAAAAATTTCAGAATTGCACCTTGCAATGCGGAGAAATTACTGTTTGTGCATTTACAATATTCATTGATTTTTGCCATTGAAAAACGTCCAGAAATGATTGAAGCTACTGACTGAATGAAAGGAGCTGGCATCTCACTCTCTTTGAATCTTCTTTATCATGCTAAGAGGAGCAGGAAAAAGCAAAAAATTTCAGAATTGCACCTTGCAATGCGGAGAAATTACTGTTTGTGCATTTACAATATTCATTGATTTTTGTCATTGAAAAACATCCAGAAATGATTGAAGCTACTGACTGAATGAAAGGAGCTGGCATCTCACTCTCTTTGAATCTTCTTTATCATGCTAAGAGGAGCAGGAAAAAGCAAAAAATTTCAGAATTGCACCTTGCAATGCGGAGAAATTACTGTTTGTGCATTTACAATATTCATTGATTTTTGCCATTGAAAAACATCATGTTATTCATATACCAGAAATGTTTGAAGCTACTGACTGAATGAAAGGAGCTGGCATCTCACTCTCTTTGAATCTTCTTTATCATGCTAAGAGGAGCAGGAAAAAGCAAAAAATTTCAGAATTGCACCTTGCAATGTGGAGAAATTACTGTTTGTGCATTTACAATATTCATTGATTTTTACCATTGAAAAACGTCCAGAAATGATTGAAGCTACTGACTGAATGAAAGTAGCTGGCATCTCACTCTCTTTGAATCTTCTTTATCATGCTAAGAGGAGCAGGAAAAAGCAAAAAATTTCAGACTTGCACCTTGCAATGCGGAGAAATTACTGTTTGTGCATTTACAATATTCATTGATTTTTGCCATTGAAAAACATCATGTTATTCATATACCAGAAATGTTTGAAGCTACTGACTGAATGAAAGGAGCTGGCATCTCACTCTCTTTGAATCTTCTTTATCATGCTAAGAGGAGCAGGAAAAAGCAAAAAATTTCAGAATTGCACCTTGCAATGCGGAGAAATTACTGTTTGTGCATTTACAATATTCATTGATTTTTGCCATTGAAAAACATAATGTTATTCATATACCAGAAATGTTTGAAGCTACTGACTGAATGAAAGGAGCTGGCATCTCAATCTCTTTGAATCTTCTTTATCATGCTAAGAGGAGCATGAAAAAGCAAAAAATTTCAGAATTGCACCTTGCAATGTGGAGAAATTACTGTTTGTGCATTTACAATATTCATTGATTTTTACCATTGAAAAACGTCCAGAAATGATTGAAGCTACTGACTGAATGAAAGTAGCTGGCATCTCACTCTCTTTGAATCTTCTTTATCATGCTAAGAGGAGCAGGAAAAAGCAAAAAATTTCAGACTTGCACCTTGCAATGCGGAGAAATTACTGTTTGTGCATTTACAATATTCATTGATTTTTGCCATTGAAAAACATCATGTTATTCATATACCAGAAATGTTTGAAGCTACTGACTGAATGAAAGGAGCTGGCATCTCACTCTCTTTGAATCTTCTTTATCATGCTAAGAGGAGCAGAAAAAAGCAAAAAATTTCAGACTTGCACCTTGCAATGCGGAGAAATTACTGTTTGTGCATTTACAATATTCATTGATTTTTGCCATTGAAAAACATCATGTTATTCATATACCAGAAATGTTTGAAGCTACTGACTGAATGAAAGGAGCTGGCATCTCACTCTCTTTGAATCTTCTTTATCATGCTAAGAGGAGCAGGAAAAAGCAAAAAATTTCAGAATTGCACCTTGCAATGCGGAGAAATTACTGTTTGTGCATTTACAATATTCATTGATTTTTGCCATTGAAAAACGTCCAGAAATGATTGAAGGTACTGACTGAATGAAAGGAGCTGGCATCTCACTCTCTTTGAATCTTCTTTATCATGCTAAGAGGAGCAGGAAAAAGCAAAAAATTTCAGAATTGCAACTTGCAATGCGGAGAAATTACTGTTTGTGCATTTACAATATTCATTGATTTTTGCCATTGAAAAACGTCCAGAAATGATTGAAGCTACTGACTGAATGAAAGGAGCTGGCATCTCACTCTCTTTGAATCTTCTTTATCATGCTAAGTGGAGCAGGAAAAAGCAAAAAATTTCAGAATTGCACCTTGCAATGCGGAGAAATTACAGTTTGTGCATTTACAATATTCATTGATTTTTGCCATTGAAAAACGTCCAGAAATGATTGAAGCTACTGACTGAATGAAAGGAGCTGGCATCTCACTCTCTTTGAATCTTCTTTATCATGCTAAGAGGAGCAGGAAAAAGCAAAAAATTTCAGAATTGCACCTTGCAATGCGGAGAAATTACTGTTTGTGCATTTACAATATTCGTTGATTTTTGCCATTGAAAAACGTCCAGAAATGATTGAAGCTACTGACTGAATGAAAGGAGCTGGCATCTCACTCTCTTTGAATCTTCTTTATCATGCTAAGAGGAGCAGGAAAAAGCAAAAAATTTCAGAATTGCACCTTGCAATGCGGAGAATTTACTGTTTGTGCATTTACAATATTCATTGATTTTTGCCATTGAAAAACATGTTATTCATATACCAGAAATGTTTGAAGCTCCTGACTGAATGAAAGGAGCTGGCACCTCACTCTCTTTGAATCTTCTTTATCATGCTAAGAGGAGCAGGAAAAAGCAAAAAATTTCAGAATTGCACCTTGCAATGCGGAGAAATTACTGTTTGTGCATTTACAATATTCATTGATTTTTTGCCATTGAAAAACGTCCAGAAATGATTGAAGCTACTGACTGAATGAAAGGAGCTGGCATCTCACTCTCTTTGAATCTTCTTTATCATGCTAAGAGGAGCAGGAAAAAGCAAAAAATTTCAGAATTGCACCTTGCAATGCGGAGAAATTACTGTTTGTGCATTTACAATATTCATTGATTTTTGCCATTGAAAAATGTCCAGAAATGATTGAAGCTACTGACTGAATGAAAGGAGCTGGCATCTCACTCTCTTTGAATCTTCTTTATCATGCTAAGAGGAGCAGGAAAAAGCAAAAAATTTCAGAATTGCGCCTTGCAATGCGGAGAAATTACTGTTTGTGCATTTACAAAATTCATTGATTTTTGCCATTGAAAAACATCATGTTATTCATATACCAGAAATGATTGAAGCTACTGACTGAAGGAAAGGAGCTGGCATCTCACTCTCTTTGAATCTTCTTTATCATGCTAAGAGGAGCAGGAAAAAGCAAAAAATTTCAGAATTGCACCTTGCAATGCGGAGAATTTACTGTTTGTGCATTTACAATATTCATTGATTTTTGCCATTGAAAAACGTCCAGAAATGATTGAAGCTACTGACTGAATGAAAGGAGCTGGCATCTCACTCTCTTTGAATCTTCTTTATCATGCTAAGAGGAGCAGGAAAAAGCAAAAAATTTCAGAATTGCACCTTGCAATGCGGAGAAATTACAGTTTGTGCATTTACAATATTCATTGATTTTTGCCTTTGAAAAACGTCCAGAAATGATTGAAGCTACTGACTGAATGAAAGGAGCTGGCATCTCACTCTCTTTGAATCTTCTTTATCATGCTAAGAGGAGCAGGAAAAAGCAAAAAATTTCAGAATTGCACCTTGCAATGCGGAGAAATTACTGTTTGTGCATTTACAATATTCGTTGATTTTTGCCATTGAAAAACGTCCAGAAATGATTGAAGCTACTGACTGAATGAAAGGAGCTGGCATCTCACTCTCTTTGAATCTTCTTTATCATGCTAAGAGGAGCAGGAAAAAGCAAAAAATTTCAGAATTGCACCTTGCAATGCGGAGAAATTACAGTTTGTGCATTTACAATATTCATTGATTTTTGCCATTGAAAAACGTCCAGAAATGATTGAAGCTACTGACTGAATGAAAGGAGCTGGCATCTCACTCTCTTTGAATCTTCTTTATCATGCTAAGAGGAGCAGGAAAAAGCAAAAAATTTCAGAATTGCACCTTGCAATGCGGAGAAATTACTGTTTGTGCATTTACAATATTCATTGATTTTTGCCATTGAAAAACATGTTATTCATATACCAGAAATGTTTGAAGCTCCTGACTGAATGAAAGGAGCTGGCACCTCACTCTCTTTGAATCTTCTTTATCTTGCTAAGAGGAGCAGGAAAAAGCAAAAAATTTCAGAATTGCACCTTGCAATGCGGAGAAATTACTGTTTGTGCATTTACAATATTCATTGATTTTTGCCATTGAAAAACGTCCAGAAATGATTGTAGCTACTGACTGAATGAAAGGAGCTGGCATCTCACTCTCCTTGAATCTTCTTTATCATGCTAAGAGGAGCAGGAAAAAGCAAAAAATTTCAGAATTGCACCTTGCAATGCGGAGAAATTACTGTTTGTGCATTTACAATATTCATTGATTTTTGCCATTGAAAAATGTCCAGAAATGATTGAAGCTACTGACTGAATGAAAGGAGCTGGCATCTCACTCTCTTTGAATCTTCTTTATCATGCTAAGAGGAGCAGGAAAAAGCAAAAAATTTCAGAATTGCACCTTGCAATGCGGAGAAATTACTGTTTGTGCATTTACAATATTCGTTGATTTTTGCCATTGAAAAACGTCCAGAAATGATTGAAGCTACTGACTGAATGAAAGGAGCTGGCATCTCACTCTCTTTGAATCTTCTTTATCATGCTAAGAGGAGCAGGAAAAAGCAAAAAATTTCAGAATTGCACCTTGCAATGCGGAGAATTTACTGTTTGTGCATTTACAATATTCATTGATTTTTGCCATTGAAAAACATGTTATTCATATACCAGAAATGTTTGAAGCTCCTGACTGAATGAAAGGAGCTGGCACCTCACTCTCTTTGAATCTTCTTTATCATGCTAAGAGGAGCAGGAAAAAGCAAAAAATTTCAGAATTGCACCTTGCAATGCGGAGAAATTACTGTTTGTGCATTTACAATATTCATTGATTTTTGCCATTGAAAAACGTCCAGAAATGATTGAAGCTACTGACTGAATGAAAGGAGCTGGCATCTCACTCTCTTTGAATCTTCTTTATCATGCTAAGAGGAGCAGGAAAAAGCAAAAAATTTCAGAATTGCACCTTGCAATGCGGAGAAATTACTGTTTGTGCATTTACAATATTCATTGATTTTTGCCATTGAAAAATGTCCAGAAATGATTGAAGCTACTGACTGAATGAAAGGAGCTGGCATCTCACTCTCTTTGAATCTTCTTTATCATGCTAAGAGGAGCAGGAAAAAGCAAAAAATTTCAGAATTGCGCCTTGCAATGCGGAGAAATTACTGTTTGTGCATTTACAAAATTCATTGATTTTTGCCATTGAAAAACATCATGTTATTCATATACCAGAAATGATTGAAGCTACTGACTGAAGGAAAGGAGCTGGCATCTCACTCTCTTTGAATCTTCTTTATCATGCTAAGAGGAGCAGGAAAAAGCAAAAAATTTCAGAATTGCACCTTGCAATGCGGAGAATTTACTGTTTGTGCATTTACAATATTCATTGATTTTTGCCATTGAAAAACGTCCAGAAATGATTGAAGCTACTGACTGAATGAAAGGAGCTGGCATCTCACTCTCTTTGAATCTTCTTTATCATGCTAAGAGGAGCAGGAAAAAGCAAAAAATTTCAGAATTGCACCTTGCAATGCGGAGAAATTACTGTTTGTGCATTTACAATATTCGTTGATTTTTGCCATTGAAAAACGTCCAGAAATGATTGAAGCTACTGACTGAATGAAAGGAGCTGGCATCTCACTCTCTTTGAATCTTCTTTATCATGCTAAGAGGAGCAGGAAAAAGCAAAAAATTTCAGAATTGCACCTTGCAATGCGGAGAAATTACTGTTTGTGCATTTACAATATTCATTGATTTTTGCCATTGAAAAACATCATGTTATTCATATACCAGAAATGTTTGAAGCTACTGACTGAATGAAAGGAGCTGGCATCTCACTCTCTTTGAATCTTCTTTATCATGCTAAGAGGAGCAGGAAAAAGCAAAAAATTTCAGAATTGCACCTTGCAATGCGGAGAAATTACTGTTTGTGCATTTACAATATTCATTGATTTTTGCCATTGAAAAACGTCCAGAAATGATTGAAGGTACTGACTGAATGAAAGGAGCTGGCATCTCACTCTCTTTGAATCTTCTTTATCATGCTAAGAGGAGCAGGAAAAAGCAAAAAATTTCAGAATTGCAACTTGCAATGCGGAGAAATTACTGTTTGTGCATTTACAATATTCATTGATTTTTGCCATTGAAAAACGTCCAGAAATGATTGAAGCTACTGACTGAATGAAAGGAGCTGGCATCTCACTCTCTTTGAATCTTCTTTATCATGCTAAGTGGAGCAGGAAAAAGCAAAAAATTTCAGAATTGCACCTTGCAATGCGGAGAAATTACAGTTTGTGCATTTACAATATTCATTGATTTTTGCCATTGAAAAACGTCCAGAAATGATTGAAGCTACTGACTGAATGAAAGGAGCTGGCATCTCACTCTCTTTGAATCTTCTTTATCATGCTAAGAGGAGCAGGAAAAAGCAAAAAATTTCAGAATTGCACCTTGCAATGCGGAGAAATTACTGTTTGTGCATTTACAATATTCGTTGATTTTTGCCATTGAAAAACGTCCAGAAATGATTGAAGCTACTGACTGAATGAAAGGAGCTGGCATCTCACTCTCTTTGAATCTTCTTTATCATGCTAAGAGGAGCAGGAAAAAGCAAAAAATTTCAGAATTGCACCTTGCAATGCGGAGAAATTACAGTTTGTGCATTTACAATATTCATTGATTTTTGCCATTGAAAAACGTCCAGAAATGATTGAAGCTACTGACTGAATGAAAGGAGCTGGCATCTCACTCTCTTTGAATCTTCTTTATCATGCTAAGAGGAGCAGGAAAAAGCAAAAAATTTCAGAATTGCACCTTGCAATGCGGAGAATTTACTGTTTGTGCATTTACAATATTCATTGATTTTTGCCATTGAAAAACATGTTATTCATATACCAGAAATGTTTGAAGCTCCTGACTGAATGAAAGGAGCTGGCACCTCACTCTCTTTGAATCTTCTTTATCATGCTAAGAGGAGCAGGAAAAAGCAAAAAATTTCAGAATTGCACCTTGCAATGCGGAGAAATTACTGTTTGTGCATTTACAATATTCATTGATTTTTGCCATTGAAAAACGTCCAGAAATGATTGAAGCTACTGACTGAATGAAAGGAGCTGGCATCTCACTCTCTTTGAATCTTCTTTATCATGCTAAGAGGAGCAGGAAAAAGCAAAAAATTTCAGAATTGCACCTTGCAATGCGGAGAAATTACTGTGTGTACATTTACAATATTCATTGATTTTTGCCATTGAAAAATGTCCAGAAATGATTGAAGCTACTGACTGAATGAAAGGAGCTGGCATCTCACTCTCTTTGAATCTTCTTTATCATGCTAAGAGGAGCAGGAAAAAGCAAAAAATTTCAGAATTGCGCCTTGCAATGCGGAGAAATTACTGTTTGTGCATTTACAAAATTCATTGATTTTTGCCATTGAAAAACATCATGTTATTCATATACCAGAAATGATTGAAGCTACTGACTGAAGGAAAGGAGCTGGCATCTCACTCTCTTTGAATCTTCTTTATCATGCTAAGAGGAGCAGGAAAAAGCAAAAAATTTCAGAATTGCACCTTGCAATGCGGAGAATTTACTGTTTGTGCATTTACAATATTCATTGATTTTTGCCATTGAAAAACGTCCAGAAATGATTGAAGCTACTGACTGAATGAAAGGAGCTGGCATCTCACTCTCTTTGAATCTTCTTTATCATGCTAAGAGGAGCAGGAAAAAGCAAAAAATTTCAGAATTGCACCTTGCAATGCGGAGAAATTACAGTTTGTGCATTTACAATATTCATTGATTTTTGCCATTGAAAAACGTCCAGAAATGATTGAAGCTACTGACTGAATGAAAGGAGCTGGCATCTCACTCTCTTTGAATCTTCTTTATCATGCTAAGAGGAGCAGGAAAAAGCAAAAAATTTCAGAATTGCACCTTGCAATGCGGAGAAATTACTGTTTGTGAATTTACAATATTCGTTGATTTTTGCCATTGAAAAACGTCCAGAAATGATTGAAGCTACTGACTGAATGAAAGGAGCTGGCATCTCACTCTCTTTGAATCTTCTTTATCATGCTAAGAGGAGCAGGAAAAAGCAAAAAATTTCAGAATTGCACCTTGCAATGCGGAGAAATTACAGTTTGTGCATTTACAATATTCATTGATTTTTGCCATTGAAAAACGTCCAGAAATGATTGAAGCTACTGACTGAATGAAAGGAGCTGGCATCTCACTCTCTTTGAATCTTCTTTATCATGCTAAGAGGAGCAGGAAAAAGCAAAAAATTTCAGAATTGCACCTTGCAATGCGGAGAAATTACTGTTTGTGCATTTACAATATTCATTGATTTTTGCCATTGAAAAACATGTTATTCATATACCAGAAATGTTTGAAGCTCCTGACTGAATGAAAGGAGCTGGCACCTCACTCTCTTTGAATCTTCTTTATCATGCTAAGAGGAGCAGGAAAAAGCAAAAAATTTCAGAATTGCACCTTGCAATGCGGAGAAATTACTGTTTGTGCATTTACAATATTCATTGATTTTTGCCATTGAAAAACGTCCAGAAATGATTGTAGCTACTGACTGAATGAAAGGAGCTGGCATCTCACTCTCCTTGAATCTTCTTTATCATGCTAAGAGGAGCAGGAAAAAGCAAAAAATTTCAGAATTGCACCTTGCAATGCGGAGAAATTACTGTTTGTGCATTTACAATATTCATTGATTTTTGCCATTGAAAAATGTCCAGAAATGATTGAAGCTACTGACTGAATGAAAGGAGCTGGCATCTCACTCTCTTTGAATCTTCTTTATCATGCTAAGAGGAGCAGGAAAAAGCAAAAAATTTCAGAATTGCGCCTTGCAATGCGGAGAAATTACTGTTTGTGCATTTACAAAATTCATTGATTTTTGCCATTGAAAAACATCATGTTATTCATATACCAGAAATGATTGAAGCTACTGACTGAAGGAAAGGAGCTGGCATCTCACTCTCTTTGAATCTTCTTTATCATGCTAAGAGGAGCAGGAAAAAGCAAAAAATTTCAGAATTGCACCTTGCAATGCGGAGAAATTACTGTTTGTGCATTTACAATATTCATTGATTTTTGCGATTGAAAAACATCATGTTATTCATATACCAGAAATGATTGAAGCTACTGACTGAATGAAAGGAGCTGGCATCTCACTCTCTTTGAATCTTCTTTATCATGCTAAGAGGAGCAGGAAAAAGCAAAAAATTTCAGAATTGCACCTTGCAATGCGGAGAAATTACAGTTTGTGCATTTACAATATTCATTGATTTTTGCCATTGAAAAACGTCCAGAAATGATTGAAGCTACTGACTGAATGAAAGGAGCTGGCATCTCACTCTCTTTGAATCTTCTTTATCATGCTAAGAGGAGCAGGAAAAAGCAAAAAATTTCAGAATTGCACCTTGCAATGCGGAGAAATTACTGTTTGTGCATTTACAATATTCATTGATTTTTGCCATTGAAAAACGTCCAGAAATGATTGAAGGTACTGACTGAATGAAAGGAGCTGGCATCTCACTCTCTTTGAATCTTCTTTATCATGCTAAGAGGAGCAGGAAAAAGCAAAAAATTTCAGAATTGCACCTTGCAATGCGGAGAAATTACTGTTTGTGCATTTACAATATTCATTGATTTTTGCCATTGAAAAACGTCCAGAAATGATTGAAGCTACTGACTGAATGAAAGGAGCTGGCATCTCACTCTCTTTGAATCTTCTTTATCATGCTAAGAGGAGCAGGAAAAAGCAAAAAATTTCAGAATTGCACCTTGCAATGCGGAGAAATTACTGTTTGTGCATTTACAATATTCATTGATTTTTGCCATTGAAAAATGTCCAGAAATGATTGAAGCTACTGACTGAATGAAAGGAGCTGGCATCTCACTCTCTTTGAATCTTCTTTATCATGCTAAGAGGAGCAGGAAAAAGCAAAAAATTTCCGAATTGCGCCTTGCAATGCGGAGAAATTACTGTTTGTGCATTTACAAAATTCATTGATTTTTGCCATTGAAAAACATCATGTTATTCATATACCAGAAATGATTGAAGCTACTGACTGAAGGAAAGGATCTGGCATCTCACTCTCTTTGAATCTTCTTTATCATGCTTAGAGGAGCAGGAAAAAGCAAAAAATTTCAGAATTGCACCTTGCAATGCGGAGAAATTACTGTTTGTGCATTTACAATATTCATTGATTTTTGCCATTGAAAAACGTCCAGAAATGATTGAAGCTACTGACTGAATGAAAGGAGCTGGCATCTCACTCTCTTTGAATCTTCTTTATCATGCTAAGAGGAGCAGGAAAAAGCAAAAAATTTCAGAATTGCACCTTGCAATGCGGAGAAATTACTGTTTGTGCATTTACAATATTCATTGATTTTTGCGATTGAAAAACATCATGTTATTCATATACCAGAAATGATTGAAGCTACTGACTGAATGAAAGGAGCTGGCATCTCACTCTCTTTGAATCTTCTTTATCATGCTAAGAGGAGCAGGAAAAAGTAAAAAATTTCAGAATTGCACCTTGCAATGCGGAGAAATTACTGTTTGTGCATTTACAATATTCATTGATTTTTGCCATTGAAAAACATCCAGAAATGATTGAAGCTACTGACTGAATGAAAGGAGCTGGCATCTCACTCTCTTTGAATCTTCTTTATCATGCTAAGAGGAGCAGGAAAAAGCAAAAAATTTCAGAATTGCACCTTGCAATGCGGAGAAATTACTGTTTGTGCATTTACAATATTCATTGATTTTTGCTATTGAAAAACATCATGTTATTCATATACCAGAAATGATTGAAGCTACTGACTGAATGAAAGGAGCTGGCATCTCACTCTCTTTGAATCTTCTTTATCATGCTAAGAGGAGCAGGAAAAAGCAAAAAATTTCAGAATTGCACCTTGCAATGCGGAGAAATTACAGTTTGTGCATTTACAATATTCATTGATTTTTGCCATTGAAAAACGTCCAGAAATGATTGAAGCTACTGACTGAATGAAAGGAGCTGGCATCTCACTCTCTTTGAATCTTCTTTATCATGCTAAGAGGAGCAGGAAAAAGCAAAAAATTTCAGAATTGCACCTTGCAATGCGGAGAAATTACTGTTTGTGCATTTACAATATTCATTGATTTTTGCCATTGAAAAACGTCCAGAAATGATTGAAGGTACTGACTGAATGAAAGGAGCTGGCATCTCACTCTCTTTGAATCTTCTTTATCATGCTAAGAGGAGCAGGAAAAAGCAAAAAATTTCAGAATTGCACCTTGCAATGCGGAGAAATTACTGTTTGTGCATTTACAATATTCATTGATTTTTGCCATTGAAAAACGTCCAGAAATGATTGAAGCTACTGACTGAATGAAAGGAGCTGGCATCTCACTCTCTTTGAATCTTCTTTATCATGCTAAGAGGAGCAGGAAAAAGCAAAAAATTTCAGAATTGCACCTTGCAATGCGGAGAAATTACTGTTTGTGCATTTACAATATTCATTGATTTTTGCCATTGAAAAATGTCCAGAAATGATTGAAGCTACTGACTGAATGAAAGGAGCTGGCATCTCACTCTCTTTGAATCTTCTTTATCATGCTAAGAGGAGCAGGAAAAAGCAAAAAATTTCAGAATTGCGCCTTGCAATGCGGAGAAATTACTGTTTGTGCATTTACAAAATTCATTGATTTTTGCCATTGAAAAACATCATGTTATTCATATACCAGAAATGATTGAAGCTACTGACTGAAGGAAAGGATCTGGCATCTCACTCTCTTTGAATCTTCTTTATCATGCTTAGAGGAGCAGGAAAAAGCAAAAAATTTCAGAATTGCACCTTGCAATGCGGAGAAATTACTGTTTGTGCATTTACAATATTCATTGATTTTTGCCATTGAAAAACGTCCAGAAATGATTGAAGCTACTGACTGAATGAAAGGAGCTGGCATCTCACTCTCTTTGAATCTTCTTTATCATGCTAAGAGGAGCAGGAAAAAGCAAAAAATTTCAGAATTGCACCTTGCAATGCGGAGAAATTACTGTTTGTGCATTTACAATATTCATTGATTTTTGCGATTGAAAAACATCATGTTATTCATATACCAGAAATGATTGAAGCTACTGACTGAATGAAAGGAGCTGGCATCTCACTCTCTTTGAATCTTCTTTATCATGCTAAGAGGAGCAGGAAAAAGTAAAAAATTTCAGAATTGCACCTTGCAATGTGGAGAAATTACTGTTTGTGCATTTATAATATTCAATGATTTTTGCCATTGAAAAACGTCCAGAAATGATTGAAGCTACTGACTGAACGAAAGGAGCTGGCATCTCACTCTCTTTGAATCTTATTTATCATGCTAAGAGGAGCAGGAAAAAGCAAAAAATTTCAGAATTGCACCTTGCAATGCGGAGAAATTACTGTTTGTGCATTTACAATATTCATTGATTTTTGCCATTGAAAAACATCATGTTATTCATATACCAGAAATGTTTGAAGCTACTGACTGAATGAAAGGAGCTGGCATCTCACTCTCTTTGAATCTTCTTTATCATGCTAAGAGGAGCAGGAAAAAGCAAAAAATTTCAGAATTGCACATTGCAATGCGGAGAAATTACTGTTTGTGCATTTACAATATTCATTGATTTTTGCCATTGAAAAACGTCCAGAAATGATTGAAGCTACTGACTGAATGAAAGGAGCTGGCATCTCACTCTCTTTGAATCTTCTTTATCATGCTAAGAGGAGCAGGAAAAAGCAAAAAATTTCAGAATTGCACCTTGCAATGCGGAGAAATTACTGTTTGTGCATTTACAATATTCATTGATTTTTGCCATTGAAAAACGTCCAGAAATGATTGAAGCTACTGACTGAATGAAAGGAGCTGGCATCTCACTCTCTTTGAATCTTCTTTATCATGCTAAGAGGAGCAGGAAAAAGCAAAAAATTTCAGAATTGCACCTTGCAATGCGGAGAAATTACTGTTTGTGCATTTACAATATTCATTGATTTTTGCCATTGAAAAATGTCCAGAAATGATTGAAGCTACTGACTGAATGAAAGGAGCTGGCATCTCACTCTCTTTGAATCTTCTTTATCATGCTAAGAGGAGCAGGAAAAAGCAAAAAATTTCAGAATTGCACCTTGCAATGCGGAGAAATTACTGTTTGTGCATTTACAATATTCATTGATTTTTGCTATTGAAAAACATCATGTTATTCATATACCAGAAATGATTGAAGCTACTGACTGAATGAAAGGAGCTGGCATCTCACTCTCTTTGAATCTTCTTTATCATGCTAAGAGGAGCAGGAAAAAGCAAAAAATTTCACAATTGCACCTTGCAATGCGGAGAAATTACAGTTTGTGCATTTACAATATTCATTGATTTTTGCCATTGAAAAACGTCCAGAAATGATTGAAGCTACTGACTGAATGAAAGGAGCTGGCATCTCACTCTCTTTGAATCTTCTTTATCATGCTAAGAGGAGCAGGAAAAAGCAAAAAATTTCAGAATTGCACCTTGCAATGCGGAGAAATTACTGTTTGTGCATTTACAATATTCATTGATTTTTGCCATTGAAAAACGTCCAGAAATGATTGAAGGTACTGACTGAATGAAAGGAGCTGGCATCTCACTCTCTTTGAATCTTCTTTATCATGCTAAGAGGAGCAGGAAAAAGCAAAAAAATTCAGAATTGCACCTTGCAATGCCGAGAAATTACTGTTTGTGCATTTACAATATTCATTGATTTTTGCCATTGAAAAACGTCCAGAAATGATTGAAGCTACTGACTGAATGAAAGGAGCTGGCATCTCACTCTCTTTGAATCTTCTTTATCATGCTAAGAGGAGCAGGAAAAAGCAAAAAATTTCAGAATTGCACCTTGCAATGCGGAGAAATTACTGTTTGTGCATTTACAATATTCATTGATTTTTGCCATTGAAAAATGTCCAGAAATGATTGAAGCTACTGACTGAATGAAAGGAGCTGGCATCTCACTCTCTTTGAATCTTCTTTATCATGCTAAGAGGAGCAGGAAAAAGCAAAAAATTTCAGAATTGCGCCTTGCAATGCGGAGAAATTACTGTTTGTGCATTTACAAAATTCATTGATTTTTGCCATTGAAAAACATCATGTTATTCATATACCAGAAATGATTGAAGCTACTGACTGAAGGAAAGGATCTGGCATCTCACTCTCTTTGAATCTTCTTTATCATGCTAAGAGGAGCAGGAAAAAGCAAAAAATTTCAGAATTGCACCTTGCAATGCGGAGAAATTACTGTTTGTGCATTTACAATATTCATTGATTTTTGCCATTGAAAAACGTCCAGAAATGATTGAAGCTACTGACTGAATGAAAGGAGCTGGCATCTCACTCTCTTTGAATCTTCTTTATCATGCTAAGAGGAGCAGGAAAAAGCAAAACATTTCAGAATTGCACCTTGCAATGCGGAGAAATTACTGTTTGTGCATTTACAATATTCATTGATTTTTGCGATTGAAAAACATCATGTTATTCATATACCAGAAATGATTGAAGCTACTGACTGAATGAAAGGAGCTGGCATCTCACTCTCTTTGAATCTTCTTTATCATGCTAAGAGGAGCAGGAAAAAGTAAAAAATTTCAGAATTGCACCTTGCAATGCGGAGAAATTACTGTTTGTGCATTTACACTATTCAATGATTTTTGCCATTGAAAAACGTCCAGAAATGATTGAAGCTACTGACTGAATGAAATGAGCTGGCATCTCACTCTCTTTGAATCTTGTTTATCATGCTAAGAGGAGCAGGAAAAAGCAAAAAATTTCAGAATTGCACCTTGCAATGCGGAGAAATTACTGTTTGTGCATTTACAATATTCATTGATTTTTGCCATTGAAAAACATCATGTTATTCATATACCAGAAATGTTTGAAGCTACTGACTGAATGAAAGGAGCTGGCATCTCACTCTCTTTGAATCTTCTTTATCATGCTAAGAGGAGCAGGAAAAAGCAAAAAATTTCAGAATTGCACATTGCAATGCGGAGAAATTACTGTTTGTGCATTTACAATATTCATTGATTTTTGCCATTGAAAAACGTCCAGAAATGATTGAAGCTACTGACTGAATGAAAGGAGCTGGCATCTCACTCTCTTTGAATCTTCTTTATCATGCTAAGAGGAGCAGGAAAAAGCAAAAAATTTCAGAATTGCACCTTGCAATGCGGAGAAATTACTGTTTGTGCATTTACAATATTCATTGATTTTTGCCATTGAAAAACGTCCAGAAATGATTGAAGCTACTGACTGAATGAAAGGAGCTGGCATCTCACTCTCTTTGAATCTTCTTTATCATGCTAAGAGGAGCAGGAAAAAGCAAAAAATTTCAGAATTGCACCTTGCAATGCGGAGAAATTACTGTTTGTGCATTTACAATATTCATTGATTTTTGCCATTGAAAAATGTCCAGAAATGATTGAAGCTACTGACTGAATGAAAGGAGCTGGCATCTCACTCTCTTTGAATCTTCTTTATCATGCTAAGAGGAGCAGGAAAAAGCAAAAAATTTCAGAATTGCACCTTGCAATGCGGAGAAATTACTGTTTGTGCATTTACAATATTCATTGATTTTTGCTATTGAAAAACATCATGTTATTCATATACCAGAAATGATTGAAGCTACTGACTGAATGAAAGGAGCTGGCATCTCACTCTCTTTGAATCTTCTTTATCATGCTAAGAGGAGCAGGAAAAAGCAAAAAATTTCAGAATTGCACCTTGCAATGCGGAGAAATTACAGTTTGTGCATTTACAATATTCATTGATTTTTGCCATTGAAAAACGTCCAGAAATGATTGAAGCTACTGACTGAATGAAAGGAGCTGGCATCTCACTCTCTTTGAATCTTCTTTATCATGCTAAGAGGAGCAGGAAAAAGCAAAAAATTTCAGAATTGCACCTTGCAATGCGGAGAAATTACTGTTTGTGCATTTACAATATTCATTGATTTTTGCCATTGAAAAACGTCCAGAAATGATTGAAGGTACTGACTGAATGAAAGGAGCTGGCATCTCACTCTCTTTGAATCTTCTTTATCATGCTAAGAGGAGCAGGAAAAAGCAAAAAAATTCAGAATTGCACCTTGCAATGCGGAGAAATTACTGTTTGTGCATTTACAATATTCATTGATTTTTGCCATTGAAAAACGTCCAGAAATGATTGAAGCTACTGACTGAATGAAAGGAGCTGGCATCTCACTCTCTTTGAATCTTCTTTATCATGCTAAGAGGAGCAGGAAAAAGCAAAAAATTTCAGAATTGCACCTTGCAATGCGGAGAAATTACTGTTTGTGCATTTACAATATTCATTGATTTTTGCCATTGAAAAACATCATGTTATTCATATACCAGAAATGATTGAAGCTACTGACTGAATGAAAGGAGCTGGCATCTCACTCTCTTTGAATCTTCTTTATCATGCTAAGAGGAGCAGGAAAAAGTAAAAAATTTCAGAATTGCACCTTGCAATGTGGAGAAATTACTGTTTGTGCATTTATAATATTCAATGATTTTTGCCATTGAAAAACGTCCAGAAATGATTGAAGCTACTGACTGAACGAAAGGAGCTGGCATCTCACTCTCTTTGAATCTTCTTTATCATGCTAAGAGGAGCAGGAAAAAGCAAAAAATTTCAGAATTGCACCTTGCAATGCGGAGAAATTACTGTTTGTGCATTTACAATATTCATTGATTTTTGCCATTGAAAAACATCATGTTATTCATGTACCAGAAATGTTTGAAGCTACTGACTGAATGAAAGGAGCTGGCATCTCACTCTCTTTGAATCTTCTTTATCATGCTAAGAGGAGCAGGAAAAAGCAAAAAATTTCAGAATTGCACATTGCAATGCGGAGAAATTACTGTTTGTGCATTTACAATATTCATTGATTTTTGCCATTGAAAAACGTCCAGAAATGATTGAAGCTACTGACTGAATGAAAGGAGCTGGCATCTCACTCTCTTTGAATCTTCTTTATCATGCTAAGAGGAGCAGGAAAAAGCAAAAAATTTCAGAATTGCACCTTGCAATGCGGAGAAATTACTGTTTGTGCATTTACAATATTCATTGATTTTTGCCATTGAAAAACGTCCAGATATGATTGAAGCTACTGACTGAATGAAAGGAGCTGGCATCTCACTCTCTTTGAATCTTCTTTATCATGCTAAGAGGAGCAGGAAAAAGCAAAAAATTTCAGAATTGCACCTTGCAATGCGGAGAAATTACTGTTTGTGCATTTACAATATTCATTGATTTTTGCCATTGAAAAATGTCCAGAAATGATTGAAGCTACTGACTGAATGAAAGGAGCTGGCATCTCACTCTCTTTGAATCTTCTTTATCATGCTAAGAGGAGCAGGAAAAAGCAAAAAATTTCAGAATTGCGCCTTGCAATGCGGAGAAATTACTGTTTGTGCATTTACAAAATTCATTGATTTTTGCCATTGAAAAACATCATGTTATTCATATACCAGAAATGATTGAAGCTACTGACTGAAGGAAAGGATCTGGCATCTCACTCTCTTTGAATCTTCTTTATCATGCTAAGAGGAGCAGGAAAAAGCAAAAAATTTCAGAATTGCACCTTGCAATGCGGAGAAATTACTGTTTGTGCATTTACAATATTCATTGATTTTTGCCATTGAAAAACGTCCAGAAATGATTGAAGCTACTGACTGAATGAAAGGAGCTGGCATCTCACTCTCTTTGAATCTTCTTTATCATGCTAAGAGGAGCAGGAAAAAGCAAAAAATTTCAGAATTGCACCTTGCAATGCGGAGAAATTACTGTTTGTGCATTTACAATATTCATTGATTTTTGCCATTGAAAAACGTCCAGAAATGATTGAAGCTACTGACTGAATGAAAGGAGCTGGCATCTCACTCTCTTTGAATCTTCTTTATCATGCTAAGAGGAGCAGGAAAAAGCAAAAAATTTCAGAATTGCACCTTGCAATGCGGAGAAATTACTGTTTGTGCATTTACAATATTCATAGATTTTTGCCATTGAAAAATGTCCAGAAATGATTGAAGCTACTGACTGAATGAAAGGAGCTGGCATCTCACTCTCTTTGAATCTTCTTTATCATGCTAAGAGGAGCAGGAAAAAGCAAAAAATTTCAGAATTGCGCCTTGCAATGCGGAGAAATTACTGTTTGTGCATTTACAAAATTCATTGATTTTTGCCATTGAAAAATATCATGTTATTCATATACCAGAAATGATTGAAGCTACTGACTGAAGGAAAGGATCTGGCATCTCACTCTCTTTGAATCTTCTTTATCATGCTAAGAGGAGCAGGAAAAAGCAAAACATTTCAGAATTGCACCTTGTAATGCGGAGAAATTACTGTTTGTGCATTTACAATATTCATTGATTTTTGCGATTGAAAAACATCATGTTATTCATATACCAGAAATGATTGAAGCTACTGACTGAATGAAAGGAGCTGGCATCTCACTCTCTTTGAATCTTCTTTATCATGCTAAGAGGAGCAGGAAAAAGTAAAAAATTTCAGAATTGCACCTTGCAATGCGGAGAAATTACTGTTTGTGCATTTACACTATTCAATGATTTTTGCCATTGAAAAACGTCCAGAAATGATTGAAGCTACTGACTGAATGAAATGAGCTGGCATCTTACTCTCTTTGAATCTTGTTTATCATGCTAAGAGGAGCAGGAAAAAGCAAAAAATTTCAGAATTGCACCTTGCAATGCGGAGAAATTACTGTTTGTGCATTTACAATATTCATTGATTTTTGCCATTGAAAAACGTCCAGAAATGATTGAAGCTACTGACTGAATGAAAGGAGCTGGCATCTCACTCTCTTTGAATCTTCTTTATCATGCTAAGAGGAGCAGGAAAAAGCAAAAAATTTCAGAATTGCACCTTGCAATGCGGAGAAATTACTGTTTGTGCATTTACAATATTCATTGATTTTTGCCATTGAAAAACATCATGTTATTCATATACCAGAAATGATTGAAGCTACTGACTGAATGAAAGGAGCTGGCATCTCACTCTCTTTGAATCTTCTTTATCATGCTAAGAGGAGCAGGAAAAAGTAAAAAATTTCAGAATTGCACCTTGCAATGTGGAGAAATTACTGTTTGTGCATTTATAATATTCAATGATTTTTGCCATTGAAAAACGTCCAGAAATGATTGAAGCTACTGACTGAACGAAAGGAGCTGGCATCTCACTCTCTTTGAATCTTCTTTATCATGCTAAGAGGAGCAGGAAAAAGCAAAAAATTTCAGAATTGCACCTTGCAATGCGGAGAAATTACTGTTTGTGCATTTACAATATTCATTGATTTTTGCCATTGAAAAACATCATGTTATTCATGTACCAGAAATGTTTGAAGCTACTGACTGAATGAAAGGAGCTGGCATCTCACTCTCTTTGAATCTTCTTTATCATGCTAAGAGGAGCAGGAAAAAGCAAAAAATTTCAGAATTGCACATTGCAATGCGGAGAAATTACTGTTTGTGCATTTACAATATTCATTGATTTTTGCCATTGAAAAACGTCCAGAAATGATTGAAGCTACTGACTGAATGAAAGGAGCTGGCATCTCACTCTCTTTGAATCTTCTTTATCATGCTAAGAGGAGCAGGAAAAAGCAAAAAATTTCAGAATTGCACCTTGCAATGCGGAGAAATTACTGTTTGTGCATTTACAATATTCATTGATTTTTGCCATTGAAAAACGTCCAGATATGATTGAAGCTACTGACTGAATGAAAGGAGCTGGCATCTCACTCTCTTTGAATCTTCTTTATCATGCTAAGAGGAGCAGGAAAAAGCAAAAAATTTCAGAATTGCACCTTGCAATGCGGAGAAATTACTGTTTGTGCATTTACAATATTCATTGATTTTTGCCATTGAAAAATGTCCAGAAATGATTGAAGCTACTGACTGAATGAAAGGAGCTGGCATCTCACTCTCTTTGAATCTTCTTTATCATGCTAAGAGGAGCAGGAAAAAGCAAAAAATTTCAGAATTGCGCCTTGCAATGCGGAGAAATTACTGTTTGTGCATTTACAAAATTCATTGATTTTTGCCATTGAAAAACATCATGTTATTCATATACCAGAAATGATTGAAGCTACTGACTGAAGGAAAGGATCTGGAATTACACTCTCTTTGAATCTTCTTTATCATGCTAAGAGGAGCAGGAAAAAGCAAAAAATTTCAGAATTGCACCTTGCAATGCGGAGAAATTACTGTTTGTGCATTTACAATATTCATTGATTTTTGCCATTGAAAAACGTCCAGAAATGATTGAAGCTACTGACTGAATGAAAGGAGCTGGCATCTCACTCTCTTTGAATCTTCTTTATCATGCTAAGAGGAGCAGGAAAAAGCAAAAAATTTCAGAATTGCACCTTGCAATGCGGAGAAATTACTGTTTGTGCATTTACAATATTCATTGATTTTTGCCATTGAAAAACGTCCAGAAATGATTGAAGCTACTGACTGAATGAAAGGAGCTGGCATCTCACTCTCTTTGAATCTTCTTTATCATGCTAAGAGGAGCAGGAAAAAGCAAAAAATTTCAGAATTGCACCTTGCAATGCGGAGAAATTACTGTTTGTGCATTTACAATATTCATTGATTTTTGCCATTGAAAAATGTCCAGAAATGATTGAAGCTACTGACTGAATGAAAGGAGCTGGCATCTCACTCTCTTTGAATCTTCTTTATCATGCTAAGAGGAGCAGGAAAAAGCAAAAAATTTCAGAATTGCGCCTTGCAATGCGGAGAAATTACTGTTTGTGCATTTACAAAATTCATTGATTTTTGCCATTGAAAAATATCATGTTATTCATATACCAGAAATGATTGAAGCTACTGACTGAAGGAAAGGATCTGGCATCTCACTCTCTTTGAATCTTCTTTATCATGCTAAGAGGAGCAGGAAAAAGCAAAAAATTTCAGAATTGCACCTTGCAATGCAGAGAAATTACTGTTTGTGCATTTACAATATTCATTGATTTTTGTCATTGAAAAACGTCCAGAAATGATTGAAGCTACTGACTGAATGAAAGGAGCTGGCATCTCACTCTCTTTGAATCTTCTTTATCATGCTAAGAGGAGCAGGAAAAAGCAAAAAATTTCAGAATTGCACCTTGCAATGCGGAGAAATTACTGTTTGTGCATTTACAATATTCATTGATTTTTGCCATTGAAAAATGTCCAGAAATGATTGAAGCTACTGACTGAATGAAAGGAGCTGGCATCTCACTCTCTTTGAATCTTCTTTATCATGCTAAGAGGAGCAGGAAAAAGCAAAAAATTTCAGAATTGCACATTGCAATGCGGAGAAATTACTGTTTGTGCATTTACAATATTCATTGATTTTTGCCATTGAAAAACGTCCAGAAATGATTGAAGCTACTGACTGAATGAAAGGAGCTGGCATCTCACTCTCTTTGAATCTTCTTTATCATGCTAAGAGGAGCAGGAAAAAGCAAAAAATTTCAGAATTGCACCTTGCAATGCGGAGAAATTACTGTTTGTGCATTTACAATATTCATTGATTTTTGCCATTGAAAAACGTCCAGAAATGATTGAAGCTACTGACTGAATGAAAGGAGCTGGCATCTCACTCTCTTTGAATCTTCTTTATCATGCTAAGAGGAGCAGGAAAAAGGTAAACATTTCAGAATTGCACCTTGCAATGCGGAGAAATTACTGTTTGTGCATTTACAATATTCATTGATTTTTGCCATTGAAAAATGTCCAGAAATGATTGAAGCTACTGACTGAATGAAAGGAGCTGGCATCTCACTCTCTTTGAATCTTCTTTATCATGCTAAGAGGAGCAGGAAAAAGCAAAAAATTTCAGAATTGCGCCTTGCAATGCGGAGAAATTACTGTTTGTGCATTTACAAAATTCATTGATTTTTGCCATTGAAAAACATCATGTTATTCATATACCAGAAATGATTGAAGCTACTGACTGAAGGAAAGGATCTGGCATCTCACTCTCTTTGAATCTTCTTTATCATGCTAAGAGGAGCAGGAAAAAGCAAAAAATTTCAGAATTGCACCTTGCAATGCGGAGAAATTACTGTTTGTGCATTTACAATATTCATTGATTTTTGCCATTGAAAAACGTCCAGAAATGATTGAAGCTACTGACTGAATGAAAGGAGCTGACATCTCACTCTCTTTGAATCTTCTTTATCATGCTAAGAGGAGCAGGAAAAAGCAAAAAATTTCAGAATTGCACCTTGCAATGCGGAGAAATTACTGTTTGTGCATTTACAATATTCATTGATTTTTGCCATTGAAAAACGTCCAGAAATGATTGAAGCTACTGACTGAATGAAAGGAGCTGGCATCTCACTCTCTTTGAATCTTCTTTATCATGCTAAGAGGAGCAGGAAAAAGCAAAAAATTTCAGAATTGCACCTTGCAATGCGGAGAAATTACTGTTTGTGCATTTACAATATTCATTGATTTTTGCCATTGAAAAATGTCCAGAAATGATTGAAGCTACTGACTGAATGAAAGGAGCTGGCATCTCACTCTCTTTGAATCTTCTTTATCATGCTAAGAGGAGCAGGAAAAAGCAAAAAATTTCAGAATTGCGCCTTGCAATGCGGAGAAATTACTGTTTGTGCATTTACAAAATTCATTGATTTTTGCCATTGAAAAACATCATGTTATTCATATACCAGAAATGATTGAAGCTACTGACTGAAGGAAAGGATCTGGCATCTCACTCTCTTTGAATCTTCTTTATCATGCTAAGAGGAGCAGGAAAAAGCAAAAAATTTCAGAATTGCACCTTGCAATGCGGAGAAATTACTGTTTGTGCATTTACAATATTCATTGATTTTTGCCATTGAAAAACGTCCAGAAATGATTGAAGCTACTGACTGAATGAAAGGAGCTGGCATCTCACTCTCTTTGAATCTTCTTTATCATGCTAAGAGGAGCAGGAAAAAGCAAAAAATTTCAGAATTGCACCTTGCAATGCGGAGAAATTACAGTTTGTGCATTTACAATATTCATTGATTTTTGCGATTGAAAAACATCATGTTATTCATATACCAGAAATGATTGAAGCTACTGACTGAATGAAAGGAGCTGGCATCTCACTCTCTTTGAATCTTCTTTATCATGCTAAGAGGAGCAGGAAAAAGTAAAAAATTTCAGAATTGCACCTTGCAATGCGGAGAAATTACTGTTTGTGCATTTACAATATTCAATGATTTTTGCCATTGAAAAACGTCCAGAAATGATTGAAGCTACTGACTGAATGAAAGGAGCTGGCATCTCACTCTCTTTGAATCTTGTTTATCATGCTAAGAGGAGCAGGAAAAAGCAAAAAATTTCAGAATTGCACCTTGCAATGCGGAGAAATTACTGTTTGTGCATTTACAATATTCATTGATTTTTGCCATTGAAAAACGTCCAGAAATGATTGAAGCTACTGACTGAATGAAAGGAGCTGGCATCTCACTCTCTTTGAATCTTCTTTATCATGCTAAGAGGAGCAGGAAAAAGCAAAAAATTTCAGAATTGCACCTTGCAATGCGGAGAAATTACTGTTTGTGCATTTACAATATTCATTGATTTTTGCTATTGAAAAGCATCATGTTATTCATATACCAGAAATGATTGAAGCTACTGACTGAATGAAAGGAGCTGGCATCTCACTCTCTTTGAATCTTCTTTATC
Organism: Phyllobates terribilis; assembly: GCF_046119375.1. NCBI lineage: Eukaryota > Metazoa > Chordata > Amphibia > Anura > Dendrobatidae > Phyllobates > Phyllobates terribilis. The sequence continues at coordinate 796,670 of NW_027363292.1, forward strand.
ATGCTAAGAGGAGCAGGAAAAAGCAAAAAATTTCAGAATTGCACCTTGCAATGCGGAGAAATTACAGTTTGTGCATTTACAATATTCATTGATTTTTGCCATTGAAAAACGTCCAGAAATGATTGAAGCTACTGACTGAATGAAAGGAGCTGGCATCTCACTCTCTTTGAATCTTCTTTATCATGCTAAGAGGAGCAGGAAAAAGCAAAAAATTTCAGAATTGCACCTTGCAATGCGGAGAAATTACTGTTTGTGCATTTACAATATTCATTGATTTTTGCCATTGAAAAACGTCCAGAAATGATTGAAGGTACTGACTGAATGAAAGGAGCTGGCATCTCACTCTCTTTGAATCTTCTTTATCATGCTAAGAGGAGCAGGAAAAAGCAAAAAATTTCAGAATTTCACCTTGCAATGCGGAGAAATTACTGTTTGTGCATTTACAATATTCATTGATTTTTGCCATTGAAAAACGTCCAGAAATGATTGAAGCTACTGACTGAATGAAAGGAGCTGGCATCTCACTCTCTTTGAATCTTCTTTATCATGCTAAGAGGAGCAGGAAAAAGCAAAAAATTTCAGAATTGCACCTTGCAATGCGGAGAAATTACTGTTTGTGCATTTACAATATTCATTGATTTTTGCCATTGAAAAATGTCCAGAAATGATTGAAGCTACTGACTGAATGAAAGGAGCTGGCATCTCACTCTCTTTGAATCTTCTTTATCATGCTAAGAGGAGCAGGAAAAAGCAAAAAATTTCAGAATTGCGCCTTGCAATGCGGAGAAATTACTGTTTGTGCATTTACAAAATTCATTGATTTTTGCCATTGAAAAACATCATGTTATTCATATACCAGAAATGATTGAAGCTACTGACTGAAGGAAAGGATATGGCATCTCACTCTCTTTGAATCTTCTTTATCATGCTTAGAGGAGCAGGAAAAAGCAAAAAATTTCAGAATTGCACCTTGCAATGCGGAGAAATTACTGTTTGTGCATTCACAATATTCATTGATTTTTGCCATTGAAAAACGTCCAGAAATGATTGAAGCTACTGACTGAATGAAAGGAGCTGGCATCTCACTCTCTTTGAATCTTCTTTATCATGCTAAGAGGAGCAGGAAAAAGCAAAAAATTTCAGAATTGCACCTTGCAATGCGGAGAAATTACTGTTTGTGCATTTACAATATTCATTGATTTTTGCCATTGAAAAATGTCCAGAAATGATTGAAGCTACTGACTGAATGAAAGGAGCTGGCATCTCACTCTCTTTGAATCTTCTTTATCATGCTAAGAGGAGCAGGAAAAAGCAAAAAATTTCAGAATTGCACATTGCAATGCGGAGAAATTACTGTTTGTGCATTTACAATATTCATTGATTTTTGCCATTGAAAAACGTCCAGAAATGATTGAAGCTACTGACTGAATGAAAGGAGCTGGCATCTCACTCTCTTTGAATCTTCTTTATCATGCTAAGAGGAGCAGGAAAAAGCAAAAAATTTCAGAATTGCACCTTGCAATGCGGAGAAATTACTGTTTGTGCATTTACAATATTCATTGATTTTTGCCATTGAAAAACGTCCAGAAATGATTGAAGCTACTGACTGAATGAAAGGAGCTGGCATCTCACTCTCTTTGAATCTTCTTTATCATGCTAAGAGGAGCAGGAAAAAGGAAAACATTTCAGAATTGCACCTTGCAATGCGGAGAAATTACTGTTTGTGCATTTACAATATTCATTGATTTTTGCCATTGAAAAATGTCCAGAAATGATTGAAGCTACTGACTGAATGAAAGGAGCTGGCATCTCACTCTCTTTGAATCTTCTTTATCATGCTAAGAGGAGCAGGAAAAAGCAAAAAATTTCAGAATTGCGCCTTGCAATGCGGAGAAATTACTGTTTGTGCATTTACAAAATTCATTGATTTTTGCCATTGAAAAACATCATGTTATTCATATACCAGAAATGATTGAAGCTACTGACTGAAGGAAAGGATCTGGCATCTCACTCTCTTTGAATCTTCTTTATCATGCTAAGAGGAGCAGGAAAAAGCAAAAAATTTCAGAATTGCACCTTGCAATGCGGAGAAATTACTGTTTGTGCATTTACAATATTCATTGATTTTTGCCATTGAAAAACGTCCAGAAATGATTGAAGCTACTGACTGAATGAAAGGAGCTGACATCTCACTCTCTTTGAATCTTCTTTATCATGCTAAGAGGAGCAGGAAAAAGCAAAAAATTTCAGAATTGCACCTTGCAATGCGGAGAAATTACTGTTTGTGCATTTACAATATTCATTGATTTTTGCCATTGAAAAACGTCCAGAAATGATTGAAGCTACTGACTGAATGAAAGGAGCTGGCATCTCACTCTCTTTGAATCTTCTTTATCATGCTAAGAGGAGCAGGAAAAAGCAAAAAATTTCAGAATTGCACCTTGCAATGCGGAGAAATTACTGTTTGTGCATTTACAATATTCATTGATTTTTGCCATTGAAAAATGTCCAGAAATGATTGAAGCTACTGACTGAATGAAAGGAGCTGGCATCTCACTCTCTTTGAATCTTCTTTATCATGCTAAGAGGAGCAGGAAAAAGCAAAAAATTTCAGAATTGCGCCTTGCAATGCGGAGAAATTACTGTTTGTGCATTTACAAAATTCATTGATTTTTGCCATTGAAAAACATCATGTTATTCATATACCAGAAATGATTGAAGCTACTGACTGAAGGAAAGGATCTGGCATCTCACTCTCTTTGAATCTTCTTTATCATGCTAAGAGGAGCAGGAAAAAGCAAAAAATTTCAGAATTGCACCTTGCAATGCGGAGAAATTACTGTTTGTGCATTTACAATATTCATTGATTTTTGCCATTGAAAAACGTCCAGAAATGATTGAAGCTACTGACTGAATGAAAGGAGCTGGCATCTCACTCTCTTTGAATCTTCTTTATCATGCTAAGAGGAGCAGGAAAAAGCAAAAAATTTCAGAATTGCACCTTGCAATGCGGAGAAATTACAGTTTGTGCATTTACAATATTCATTGATTTTTGCGATTGAAAAACATCATGTTATTCATATACCAGAAATGATTGAAGCTACTGACTGAATGAAAGGAGCTGGCATCTCACTCTCTTTGAATCTTCTTTATCATGCTAAGAGGAGCAGGAAAAAGCAAAAAATTTCAGAATTGCACCTTGCAATGCGGAGAAATTACTGTTTGTGCATTTACAATATTCATTGATTTTTGACATTGAAAAATGTCCAGAAATGATTGAAGCTACTGACTGAATGAAAGGAGCTGGCATCTCACTCTCTTTGAATCTTCTTTATCATGCTAAGAGGAGCAGGAAAAAGCAAAAAATTTCAGAATTGCGCCTTGCAATGCGGAGAAATTACTGTTTGTGCATTTACAAAATTCATTGATTTTTGCCATTGAAAAACATCATGTTATTCATATACCAGAAATGATTGAAGCTACTGACTGAAGGAAAGGATCTGGCATCTCACTCTCTTTGAATCTTCTTTATCATGCTAAGAGGAGCAGGAAAAAGCAAAAAATTTCAGAATTGCACCTTGCAATGCGGAGAAATTACTGTTTGTGCATTTACAATATTCATTGATTTTTGCCATTGAAAAACGTCCAGAAATGATTGAAGCTACTGACTGAATGAAAGGAGCTGGCATCTCACTCTCTTTGAATCTTCTTTATCATGCTAAGAGGAGCAGGAAAAAGCAAAAAATTTCAGAATTGCACCTTGCAATGCGGAGAAATTACTGTTTGTGCATTTACAATATTCATTGATTTTTGCCATTGAAAAATGTCCAGAAATGATTGAAGCTACTGACTGAATGAAAGGAGCTGGCATCTCACTCTCTTTGAATCTTCTTTATCATGCTAAGAGGAGCAGGAAAAAGCAAAAAATTTCAGAATTGCACATTGCAATGCGGAGAAATTACTGTTTGTGCATTTACAATATTCATTGATTTTTGCCATTGAAAAACGTCCAGAAATGATTGAAGCTACTGACTGAATGAAAGGAGCTGGCATCTCACTCTCTTTGAATCTTCTTTATCATGCTAAGAGGAGCAGGAAAAAGCAAAAAATTTCAGAATTGCACCTTGCAATGCGGAGAAATTACTGTTTGTGCATTTACAATATTCATTGATTTTTGCCATTGAAAAACGTCCAGAAATGATTGAAGCTACTGACTGAATGAAAGGAGCTGGCATCTCACTCTCTTTGAATCTTCTTTATCATGCTAAGAGGAGCAGGAAAAAGGAAAACATTTCAGAATTGCACCTTGCAATGCGGAGAAATTACTGTTTGTGCATTTACAATATTCATTGATTTTTGCCATTGAAAAATGTCCAGAAATGATTGAAGCTACTGACTGAATGAAAGGAGCTGGCATCTCACTCTCTTTGAATCTTCTTTATCATGCTAAGAGGAGCAGGAAAAAGCAAAAAATTTCAGAATTGCGCCTTGCAATGCGGAGAAATTACTGTTTGTGCATTTACAAAATTCATTGATTTTTGCCATTGAAAAACATCATGTTATTCATATACCAGAAATGATTGAAGCTACTGACTGAAGGAAAGGATCTGGCATCTCACTCTCTTTGAATCTTCTTTATCATGCTAAGAGGAGCAGGAAAAAGCAAAAAATTTCAGAATTGCACCTTGCAATGCGGAGAAATTACTGTTTGTGCATTTACAATATTCATTGATTTTTGCCATTGAAAAACGTCCAGAAATGATTGAAGCTACTGACTGAATGAAAGGAGCTGACATCTCACTCTCTTTGAATCTTCTTTATCATGCTAAGAGGAGCAGGAAAAAGCAAAAAATTTCAGAATTGCACCTTGCAATGCGGAGAAATTACTGTTTGTGCATTTACAATATTCATTGATTTTTGCCATTGAAAAACGTCCAGAAATGATTGAAGCTACTGACTGAATGAAAGGAGCTGGCATCTCACTCTCTTTGAATCTTCTTTATCATGCTAAGAGGAGCAGGAAAAAGCAAAAAATTTCAGAATTGCACCTTGCAATGCGGAGAAATTACTGTTTGTGCATTTACAATATTCATTGATTTTTGCCATTGAAAAATGTCCAGAAATGATTGAAGCTACTGACTGAATGAAAGGAGCTGGCATCTCACTCTCTTTGAATCTTCTTTATCATGCTAAGAGGAGCAGGAAAAAGCAAAAAATTTCAGAATTGCGCCTTGCAATGCGGAGAAATTACTGTTTGTGCATTTACAAAATTCATTGATTTTTGCCATTGAAAAACATCATGTTATTCATATACCAGAAATGATTGAAGCTACTGACTGAAGGAAAGGATCTGGCATCTCACTCTCTTTGAATCTTCTTTATCATGCTAAGAGGAGCAGGAAAAAGCAAAAAATTTCAGAATTGCACCTTGCAATGCGGAGAAATTACTGTTTGTGCATTTACAATATTCATTGATTTTTGCCATTGAAAAACGTCCAGAAATGATTGAAGCTACTGACTGAATGAAAGGAGCTGGCATCTCACTCTCTTTGAATCTTCTTTATCATGCTAAGAGGAGCAGGAAAAAGCAAAAAATTTCAGAATTGCACCTTGCAATGCGGAGAAATTACAGTTTGTGCATTTACAATATTCATTGATTTTTGCGATTGAAAAACATCATGTTATTCATATACCAGAAATGATTGAAGCTACTGACTGAATGAAAGGAGCTGGCATCTCACTCTCTTTGAATCTTCTTTATCATGCTAAGAGGAGCAGGAAAAAGTAAAAAATTTCAGAATTGCACCTTGCAATGCGGAGAAATTACTGTTTGTGCATTTACAATATTCAATGATTTTTGCCATTGAAAAACGTCCAGAAATGATTGAAGCTACTGACTGAATGAAAGGAGCTGGCATCTCACTCTCTTTGAATCTTGTTTATCATGCTAAGAGGAGCAGGAAAAAGCAAAAAATTTCAGAATTGCACCTTGCAATGCGGAGAAATTACTGTTTGTGCATTTACAATATTCATTGATTTTTGCCATTGAAAAACGTCCAGAAATGATTGAAGCTACTGACTGAATGAAAGGAGCTGGCATCTCACTCTCTTTGAATCTTCTTTATCATGCTAAGAGGAGCAGGAAAAAGCAAAAAATTTCAGAATTGCACCTTGCAATGCGGAGAAATTACTGTTTGTGCATTTACAATATTCATTGATTTTTGCTATTGAAAAGCATCATGTTATTCATATACCAGAAATGATTGAAGCTACTGACTGAATGAAAGGAGCTGGCATCTCACTCTCTTTGAATCTTCTTTATCATGCTAAGAGGAGCAGGAAAAAGCAAAAAATTTCAGAATTGCACCTTGCAATGCGGAGAAATTACAGTTTGTGCATTTACAATATTCATTGATTTTTGCCATTGAAAAACGTCCAGAAATGATTGAAGCTACTGACTGAATGAAAGGAGCTGGCATCTCACTCTCTTTGAATCTTCTTTATCATGCTAAGAGGAGCAGGAAAAAGCAAAAAATTTCAGAATTGCACCTTGCAATGCGGAGAAATTACTGTTTGTGCATTTACAATATTCATTGATTTTTGCCATTGAAAAACGTCCAGAAATGATTGAAGGTACTGACTGAATGAAAGGAGCTGGCATCTCACTCTCTTTGAATCTTCTTTATCATGCTAAGAGGAGCAGGAAAAAGCAAAAAATTTCAGAATTGCACCTTGCAATGCGGAGAAATTACTGTTTGTGCATTTACAATATTCATTGATTTTTGCCATTGAAAAACGTCCAGAAATGATTGAAGCTACTGACTGAATGAAAGGAGCTGGCATCTCACTCTCTTTGAATCTTCTTTATCATGCTAAGAGGAGCAGGAAAAAGCAAAAAATTTCAGAATTGCACCTTGCAATGCGGAGAAATTACTGTTTGTGCATTTACAATATTCATTGATTTTTGCCATTGAAAAATGTCCAGAAATGATTGAAGCTACTGACTGAATGAAAGGAGCTGGCATCTCACTCTCTTTGAATCTTCTTTATCATGCTAAGAGGAGCAGGAAAAAGCAAAAAATTTCAGAATTGCGCCTTGCAATGCGGAGAAATTACTGTTTGTGCATTTACAAAATTCATTGATTTTTGCCATTGAAAAACATCATGTTATTCATATACCAGAAATGATTGAAGCTACTGACTGAAGGAAAGGATATGGCATCTCACTCTCTTTGAATCTTCTTTATCATGCTTAGAGGAGCAGGAAAAAGCAAAAAATTTCAGAATTGCACCTTGCAATGCGGAGAAATTACTGTTTGTGCATTCACAATATTCATTGATTTTTGCCATTGAAAAACGTCCAGAAATGATTGAAGCTACTGACTGAATGAAAGGAGCTGGCATCTCACTCTCTTTGAATCTTCTTTATCATGCTAAGAGGAGCAGGAAAAAGCAAAAAATTTCAGAATTGCACCTTGCAATGCGGAGAAATTACTGTTTGTGCATTTACAATATTCATTGATTTTTGACATTGAAAAATGTCCAGAAATGATTGAAGCTACTGACTGAATGAAAGGAGCTGGCATCTCACTCTCTTTGAATCTTCTTTATCATGCTAAGAGGAGCAGGAAAAAGCAAAAAATTTCAGAATTGCGCCTTGCAATGCGGAGAAATTACTGTTTGTGCATTTACAAAATTCATTGATTTTTGCCATTGAAAAACATCATGTTATTCATATACCAGAAATGATTGAAGCTACTGACTGAAGGAAAGGATCTGGCATCTCACTCTCTTTGAATCTTCTTTATCATGCTAAGAGGAGCAGGAAAAAGCAAAAAATTTCAGAATTGCACCTTGCAATGCGGAGAAATTACTGTTTGTGCATTTACAATATTCATTGATTTTTGCCATTGAAAAACGTCCAGAAATGATTGAAGCTACTGACTGAATGAAAGGAGCTGGCATCTCACTCTCTTTGAATCTTCTTTATCATGCTAAGAGGAGCAGGAAAAAGCAAAAAATTTCAGAATTGCACCTTGCAATGCGGAGAAATTACAGTTTGTGCATTTACAATATTCATTGATTTTTGCGATTGAAAAACATCATGTTATTCATATACCAGAAATGATTGAAGCTACTGACCGAATGAAAGGAGCTGGCATCTCACTCTCTTTGAATCTTCTGTATCATGCTAAGAGGAGCAGGAAAAAGTAAAAAATTTCAGAATTGCACCTTGCAATGCGGAGAAATTACTGTTTGTGCATTTACAATATTCAATGATTTTTGCCATTGAAAAACGTCCAGAAATGATTGAAGCTACTGACTGAATGAAAGGAGCTGGCATCTCACTCTCTTTGAATCTTGTTTATCATGCTAAGAGGAGCAGGAAAAAGCAAAAAATTTCAGAATTGCACCTTGCAATGCGGAGAAATTACTGTTTGTGCATTTACAATATTCATTGATTTTTGCCATTGAAAAACGTCCAGAAATGATTGAAGCTACTGACTGAATGAAAGGAGCTGGCATCTCACTCTCTTTGAATCTTCTTTATCATGCTAAGAGGAGCAGGAAAAAGCAAAAAATTTCAGAATTGCACCTTGCAATGCGGAGAAATTACTGTTTGTGCATTTACAATATTCATTGATTTTTGCCATTGAAAAACGTCCAGAAATGATTGAAGGTACTGACTGAATGAAAGGAGCTGGCATCTCACTCTCTTTGAATCTTCTTTATCATGCTAAGAGGAGCAGGAAAAAGCAAAAAATTTCAGAATTGCACCTTGCAATGCGGAGAAATTACTGTTTGTGCATTTACAATATTCATTGATTTTTGCCATTGAAAAACGTCCAGAAATGATTGAAGCTACTGACTGAATGAAAGGAGCTGGCATCTCACTCTCTTTGAATCTTCTTTATCATGCTAAGAGGAGCAGGAAAAAGCAAAAAATTTCAGAATTGCACCTTGCAATGCGGAGAAATTACTGTTTGTGCATTTACAATATTCATTGATTTTTGCCATTGAAAAATGTCCAGAAATGATTGAAGCTACTGACTGAATGAAAGGAGCTGGCATCTCACTCTCTTTGAATCTTCTTTATCATGCTAAGAGGAGCAGGAAAAAGCAAAAAATTTCAGAATTGCGCCTTGCAATGCGGAGAAATTACTGTTTGTGCATTTACAAAATTCATTGATTTTTGCCATTGAAAAACATCATGTTATTCATATACCAGAAATGATTGAAGCTACTGACTGAAGGAAAGGATATGGCATCTCACTCTCTTTGAATCTTCTTTATCATGCTTAGAGGAGCAGGAAAAAGCAAAAAATTTCAGAATTGCACCTTGCAATGCGGAGAAATTACTGTTTGTGCATTTACAATATTCATTTATTTTTGCCATTGAAAAACGTCCAGAAATGATTGAAGCTACTGACTGAATGAAAGGAGCTGGCATCTCACTCTCTTTGAATCTTCTTTATCATGCTAAGAGGAGCAGGAAAAAGTAAAAAATTTCAGAATTGCACCTTGCAATGCGGAGAAATTACTGTTTGTGCATTTACAATATTCATTGATTTTTGCCATTGAAAAACGTCCAGAAATGATTGAAGCTACTGACTGAATGAAAGGAGCTGGCATCTCACTCTCTTTGAATCTTCTTTATCATGCTAAGAGGAGCAGGAAAAAGCAAAAAATTTCAGAATTGCACCTTGCAATGCGGAGAAATTACTGTTTGTGCATTTCCAATATTCATTGATTTTTGCTATTGAAAAACATCATGTTATTCATATACCAGAAATGATTGAAGCTACTGACTGAATGAAAGGAGCTGGCATCTCACTCTCTTTGAATCTTCTTTATCATGCTAAGAGGAGCAGGAAAAAGCAAAAAATTTCAGAATTGCACCTTGCAATGCGGAGAAATTACAGTTTGTGCATTTACAATATTCATTGATTTTTGCCATTGAAAAACGTCCAGAAATGATTGAAGCTACTGACTGAATGTAAGGAGCTGGCATCTCACTCTCTTTGAATCTTCTTTATCATGCTAAGAGGAGCAGGAAAAAGCAAAAAATTTCAGAATTGCACCTTGCAATGCGGAGAAATTACTGTTTGTGCATTTACAATATTCATTGATTTTTGCCATTGAAAAAGGTCCAGAAATAATTGAAGGTACTGACTGAAAGAAAGGAGCTGGCATCTCACTCTCTTTGAATCTTCTTTATCATGCTAAAAGGAGCAGGAAAAAGCAAAAAATTTCAGAATTGCACCTTGCAATGCGGAGAAATTACTGTTTGTGCATTTACAATATTCATTGATTTTTGCCATTGAAAAACGTCCAGAAATGATTGAAGCTACTGACTGAATGAAAGGAGCTGGCATCTCACTCTCTTTGAATCTTCTTTATCATGCTAATAGGAGCAGGAAAAAGCAAAAAATTTCAGAATTGCACCTTGCAATGCGGAGAAATTACTGTTTGTGCATTTACAATATTCATTGATTTTTGCCATTGAAAAATGTCCAGAAATGATTGAAGCTACTGACTGAATGAAAGGAGCTGGCATCTCACTCTCTTTGAATCTTCTTTATCATGCTAAGAGGAGCAGGAAAAAGCAAAAAATTTCAGAATTGCGCCTTGCAATGCGGAGAAATTACTGTTTGTGCATTTACAAAATTCATTGATTTTTGCCATTGAAAAACATCATGTTATTCATATACCAGAAATGATTGAAGCTACTGACTGAAGGAAAGGATCTGGCATCTCACTCTCTTTGAATCTTCTTTATCATGCTTAGAGGAGCAGGAAAAAGCAAAAAATTTCAGAATTGCACCTTGCAATGCGGAGAAATTACTGTTTGTGCATTTACAATATTCATTGATTTTTGCCATTGAAAAACGTCCAGAAATGATTGAAGCTACTGACTGAATGAAAGGAGCTGGCATCTCACTCTCTTTGAATCTTCTTTATCATGCTAAGAGGAGCAGGAAAAAGCAAAAAATTTCAGAATTGCACCTTGCAATGCGGAGAAATTACTGTTTGTGCATTTACAATATTCATTGATTTTTGCGATTGAAAAACATCATATTATTCATATACCAGAAATGATTGAAGCTACTGACTGAATGAAAGGAGCTGGCATCTCACTCTGAATCTTCTTTATCATGCTAAGAGGAGCAGGAAAAAGTAAAAAATTTCAGAATTGCACCTTGCAATGCGGAGAAATTACTGTTTGTGCATTTACAATATTCAATGATTTTTGCCATTGAAAAACGTCCAGAAATGATTGAAGCTACTGACTGAATGAAAGGAGCTGGCATCTCACTCTCTTTGAATCTTGTTTATCATGCTAAGAGGAGCAGGAAAAAGCAAAAAATTTCAGAATTGCACCTTGCAATGCGGAGAAATTACTGTTTGTGCATTTACAATATTCATTGATTTTTGCCATTGAAAAACGTCCAGAAATGATTGAAGCTACTGACTGAATGAAAGGAGCTGGCATCTCACTCTCTTTGAATCTTCTTTATCATGCTAAGAGGAGCAGGAAAAAGCAAAAAATTTCAGAATTGCACCTTGCAATGCGGAGAAATTACTGTTTGTGCATTTACAATATTCATTGATTTTTGCCATTGAAAAACATCATGTTATTCATATACCAGAAATGATTGAAGCTACTGACTGAATGAAAGGAGCTGGCATCTCACTCTCTTTGAATCTTCTTTATCATGCTAAGAGGAGCAGGAAAAAGTAAAAAATTTCAGAATTGCACCTTGCAATGCGGAGAAATTACTGTTTGTGCATTTATAATATTCAATGATTTTTGCCATTGAAAAACGTCCAGAAATGATTGTAGCTACTGACTGAACGAAAGGAGCTGGCATCTCACTCTCTTTGAATCTTCTTTATCATGCTAAGAGGAGCAGGAAAAAGCAAAAAATTTCAGAATTGCACCTTGCAATGCGGAGAAATTACTGTTTGTGCATTTACAATATTCATTGATTTTTGCCATTGAAAAACATCATGTTATTCATGTACCAGAAATGTTTGAAGCTACTGACTGAATGAAAGGAGCTGGCATCTCACTCTCTTTGAATCTTCTTTATCATGCTAAGAGGAGCAGGAAAAAGCAAAAAATTTCAGAATTGCACATTGCAATGCGGAGAAATTACTGTTTGTGCATTTACAATATTCATTGATTTTTGCCATTGAAAAACGTCCAGAAATGATTGAAGCTACTGACTGAATGAAAGGAGCTGGCATCTCACTCTCTTTGAATCTTCTTTATCATGCTAAGAGGAGCAGGAAAAAGCAAAAAATTTCAGACTTGCACCTTGCAATGCGGAGAAATTACTGTTTGTGCATTTACAATATTCATTGATTTTTGCCATTGAAAAACGTCCAGAAATGATTGAAGCTACTGACTGAATGAAAGGAGCTGGCATCTCACTCTCTTTGAATCTTCTTTATCATGCTAAGAGGAGCAGGAAAAAGCAAAAAATTTCAGAATTGCACCTTGCAATGCGGAGAAATTACTGTTTGTGCATTTACAATATTCATTGATTTTTGCCATTGAAAAATGTCCAGAAATGATTGAAGCTACTGACTGAATGAAAGGAGCTGGCATCTCACTCTCTTTGAATCTTCTTTATCATGCTAAGAGGAGCAGGAAAAAGCAAAAAATTTCAGAATTGCGCCTTGCAATGCGGAGAAATTACTGTTTGTGCATTTACAAAATTCATTGATTTTTGCCATTGAAAAACATCATGTTATTCATATACCAGAAATGATTGAAGCTACTGACTGAATGAAAGGAGCTGGCATCTCACTCTCTTTGAATCTTCTTTATCATGCTAAGAGGAGCAGGAAAAAGCAAAAAATTTCAGAATTGCACCTTGCAATGCGGAGAAATTACTGTTTGTGCATTTACAATATTCATTGATTTTTGCCATTGAAATACGTCCAGAAATGATTGAAGCTACTGACTGAATGAATGGAGCTGGCATCTCACTCTCTTTGAATCTTCTTTATCATGCTAAGAGGAGCAGGAAAAAGCAAAAAATTTCAGAATTGCACCTTGCAATGCGGAGAAATTACTGTTTGTGCATTTACAATATTCATTGATTTTTGCCATTGAAAAATGTCCAGAAATGATTGAAGCTACTGACTGAATGAAAGGAGCTGGCATCTCACTCTCTTTGAATCTTCTTTATCATGCTAAGAGGAGCAGGAAAAAGCAAAAAATTTCAGAATTGCGCCTTGCAATGCGGAGAAATTACTGTTTGTGCATTTACAAAATTCATTGATTTTTGCCATTGAAAAACATCATGTTATTCATATACCAGAAATGATTGAAGCTACTGACTGAATGAAAGGAGCTGGCATCTCACTCTCTTTGAATCTTCTTTATCATGCTAAGAGGAGCAGGAAAAAGTAAAAAATTTCAGAATTGCACCTTGCAATGCGGAGAAATTACTGATTGTGCATTTACAATATTCAATGATTTTTGCCATTGAAAAACGTCCAGAAATGATTAAAGCTACTGACTGAATGAAAGGAGCTGGCATCTCACTCTCTTTGAATCTTCTTTATCATGCTAAGAGGAGCAGGAAAAAGCAAAAAATTTCAGAATTGCACCTTGCAATGCGGAGAAATTACTGTTTGTGCATTTACAATATTCATTGATTTTTGCCATTGAAAAACGTCCAGAAATGATTGAAGCTACTGACTGAATGAAAGGAGCTGGCATCTCACTCTCTTTGAATCTTCTTTATCATGCTAAGAGGAGCAGGAAAAAGTAAAAAATTTCAGAATTGCGCCTTGCAATGCGGAGAAATTACTGTTTGTGCATTTACAAAATTCATTGATTTTTGCCATTGAAAAACATCATGTTATTCATATACCAGAAATGATTGAAGCTACTGACTGAAGGAAAGGATCTGGCATCTCACTCTCTTTGAATCTTCTTTATCATGCTTAGAGGAGCAGGAAAAAGCAAAGAATTTCAGAATTGCACCTTGCAATGCGGAGAAATTACTGTTTGTGCATTTACAATATTCATTGATTTTTGCCATTGAAAAACGTCCAGAAATGATTGAAGCTACTGACTGAATGAAAGGAGCTGGCATCTCACTCTCTTTGAATGTTCTTTATCATGCTAAGAGGAGCAGGAAAAAGCAAAAAATTTCAGAATTGCACCTTGCAATGCGGAGAAATTACTGTTTGTGCATTTACAATATTCATTGATTTTTGCGATTGAAAAACATCATGTTATTCATATACCAGAAATGATTGAAGCTACTGACTGAATGAAAGGAGCTGGCATCTCACTCTCTTTGAATCTTCTTTATCATGCTAAGAGGAGCAGGAAAAAGTAAAAAATTTCAGAATTGCACCTTGCAATGCGGAGAAATTACTGTTTGTGCATTTACAATATTCATTGATTTTTGCCATTGAAAAACGTCCAGAAATGATTGAAGCTACTGACTGAATGAAAGGAGCTGGCATCTCACTCTCTTTGAATCTTCTTTATCATGCTAAGAGGAGCAGGAAAAAGCAAAAAATTTCAGAATTGCACCTTGCAATGCGGAGAAATTACTGTTTGTGCATTTACAATATTCATTGATTTTTGCCATTGAAAAACGTCCAGAAATTATTGAAGCTACTGACTGAATGAAAGGAGCTGGCATCTCACTCTCTTTGAATCTTCTTTATCATGCTAAGAGGAGCAGGAAAAAGCAAAAAATTTCAGAATTGCACCTTGCAATGCGGAGAAATTACTGTTTGTGCATTTACAATATTCATTGATTTTTGCCATTGAAAAACATGTTATTCATATACCAGAAATGTTTGAAGCTACTGACTGAATGAAAGGAGCTGGCACCTCACTCTCTTTGAATCTTCTTTATCATGCTAAGAGGAGCAGGAAAAAGCAAAAAATTTCAGAATTGCACCTTGCAATGTGGAGAAATTACTGTTTGTGCATTTACAATATTCATTGATTTTTACCATTGAAAAACGTCCAGAAATGATTGAAGCTACTGACTGAATGAAAGTAGCTGGCATCTCACTCTCTTTGAATCTTCTTTATCATGCTAAGACGAGCAGGAAAAAGCAAAAAATTTCAGACTTGCACCTTGCAATGCGGAGAAATTACTGTTTGTGCATTTACAATATTCATTGATTTTTGCCATTGAAAAACATCATGTTATTCATATACCAGAAATGTTTGAAGCTACTGACTGAATGAAAGGAGCTGGCATCTCACTCTCTTTGAATCTTCTTTATCATGCTAAGAGGAGCAGGAAAAAGCAAAAAATTTCAGAATTGCACCTTGCAATGCGGAGAAATTACAGTTTGTGCATTTACAATATTCATTGATTTTTGCCATTGAAAAACGTCCAGAAATGATTGAAGCTACTGACTGAATGTAAGGAGCTGGCATCTCACTCTCTTTGAATCTTCTTTATCATGCTAAGAGGAGCAGGAAAAAGCAAAAAATTTCAGAATTGCACCTTGCAATGCGGAGAAATTACTGTTTGTGCATTTACAATATTCATTGATTTTTGCCATTGAAAAAGGTCCAGAAATAATTGAAGGTACTGACTGAAAGAAAGGAGCTGGCATCTCACTCTCTTTGAATCTTCTTTATCATGCTAAAAGGAGCAGGAAAAAGCAAAAAATTTCAGAATTGCACCTTGCAATGCGGAGAAATTACTGTTTGTGCATTTACAATATTCATTGATTTTTGCCATTGAAAAACGTCCAGAAATGATTGAAGCTACTGACTGAATGAAAGGAGCTGGCATCTCACTCTCTTTGAATCTTCTTTATCATGCTAATAGGAGCAGGAAAAAGCAAAAAATTTCAGAATTGCACCTTGCAATGCGGAGAAATTACTGTTTGTGCATTTACAATATTCATTGATTTTTGCCATTGAAAAATGTCCAGAAATGATTGAAGCTACTGACTGAATGAAAGGAGCTGGCATCTCACTCTCTTTGAATCTTCTTTATCATGCTAAGAGGAGCAGGAAAAAGCAAAAAATTTCAGAATTGCGCCTTGCAATGCGGAGAAATTACTGTTTGTGCATTTACAAAATTCATTGATTTTTGCCATTGAAAAACATCATGTTATTCATATACCAGAAATGATTGAAGCTACTGACTGAAGGAAAGGATCTGGCATCTCACTCTCTTTGAATCTTCTTTATCATGCTTAGAGGAGCAGGAAAAAGCAAAAAATTTCAGAATTGCACCTTGCAATGCGGAGAAATTACTGTTTGTGCATTTACAATATTCATTGATTTTTGCCATTGAAAAACGTCCAGAAATGATTGAAGCTACTGACTGAATGAAAGGAGCTGGCATCTCACTCTCTTTGAATCTTCTTTATCATGCTAAGAGGAGCAGGAAAAAGCAAAAAATTTCAGAATTGCACCTTGCAATGCGGAGAAATTACTGTTTGTGCATTTACAATATTCATTGATTTTTGCGATTGAAAAACATCATATTATTCATATACCAGAAATGATTGAAGCTACTGACTGAATGAAAGGAGCTGGCATCTCACTCTGAATCTTCTTTATCATGCTAAGAGGAGCAGGAAAAAGTAAAAAATTTCAGAATTGCACCTTGCAATGCGGAGAAATTACTGTTTGTGCATTTACAATATTCAATGATTTTTGCCATTGAAAAACGTCCAGAAATGATTGAAGCTACTGACTGAATGAAAGGAGCTGGCATCTCACTCTCTTTGAATCTTGTTTATCATGCTAAGAGGAGCAGGAAAAAGCAAAAAATTTCAGAATTGCACCTTGCAATGCGGAGAAATTACTGTTTGTGCATTTACAATATTCATTGATTTTTGCCATTGAAAAACGTCCAGAAATGATTGAAGCTACTGACTGAATGAAAGGAGCTGGCATCTCACTCTCTTTGAATCTTCTTTATCATGCTAAGAGGAGCAGGAAAAAGCAAAAAATTTCAGAATTGCACCTTGCAATGCGGAGAAATTACTGTTTGTGCATTTACAATATTCATTGATTTTTGCCATTGAAAAACATCATGTTATTCATATACCAGAAATGATTGAAGCTACTGACTGAATGAAAGGAGCTGGCATCTCACTCTCTTTGAATCTTCTTTATCATGCTAAGAGGAGCAGGAAAAAGTAAAAAATTTCAGAATTGCACCTTGCAATGCGGAGAAATTACTGTTTGTGCATTTATAATATTCAATGATTTTTGCCATTGAAAAACGTCCAGAAATGATTGTAGCTACTGACTGAACGAAAGGAGCTGGCATCTCACTCTCTTTGAATCTTCTTTATCATGCTAAGAGGAGCAGGAAAAAGCAAAAAATTTCAGAATTGCACCTTGCAATGCGGAGAAATTACTGTTTGTGCATTTACAATATTCATTGATTTTTGCCATTGAAAAACATCATGTTATTCATGTACCAGAAATGTTTGAAGCTACTGACTGAATGAAAGGAGCTGGCATCTCACTCTCTTTGAATCTTCTTTATCATGCTAAGAGGAGCAGGAAAAAGCAAAAAATTTCAGAATTGCACATTGCAATGCGGAGAAATTACTGTTTGTGCATTTACAATATTCATTGATTTTTGCCATTGAAAAACGTCCAGAAATGATTGAAGCTACTGACTGAATGAAAGGAGCTGGCATCTCACTCTCTTTGAATCTTCTTTATCATGCTAAGAGGAGCAGGAAAAAGCAAAAAATTTCAGAATTGCACCTTGCAATGCGGAGAAATTACTGTTTGTGCATTTACAATATTCATTGATTTTTGCCATTGAAAAACGTCCAGAAATGATTGAAGCTACTGACTGAATGAAAGGAGCTGGCATCTCACTCTCTTTGAATCTTCTTTATCATGCTAAGAGGAGCAGGAAAAAGCAAAAAATTTCAGAATTGCACCTTGCAATGCGGAGAAATTACTGTTTGTGCATTTACAATATTCATTGATTTTTGCCATTGAAAAATGTCCAGAAATGATTGAAGCTACTGACTGAATGAAAGGAGCTGGCATCTCACTCTCTTTGAATCTTCTTTATCATGCTAAGAGGAGCAGGAAAAAGCAAAAAATTTCAGAATTGCGCCTTGCAATGCGGAGAAATTACTGTTTGTGCATTTACAAAATTCATTGATTTTTGCCATTGAAAAACATCATGTTATTCATATACCAGAAATGATTGAAGCTACTGACTGAATGAAAGGAGCTGGCATCTCACTCTCTTTGAATCTTCTTTATCATGCTAAGAGGAGCAGGAAAAAGCAAAAAATTTCAGAATTGCACCTTGCAATGCGGAGAAATTACTGTTTGTGCATTTACAAAATTCATTGATTTTTGCCATTGAAAAACGTCCAGAAATGATTGAAGCTACTGACTGAATGAAAGGAGCTGGCATCTCACTCTCTTTGAATCTTCTTTATCATGCTAAGAGGAGCAGGAAAAAGCAAAAAATTTCAGAATTGCACCTTGCAATGCGGAGAAATTACTGTTTGTGCATTTACAATATTCATTGATTTTTGCCATTGAAAAATGTCCAGAAATGATTGAAGCTACTGACTGAATGAAAGGAGCTGGCATCTCACTCTCTTTGAATCTTCTTTATCATGCTAAGAGGAGCAGGAAAAAGCAAAAAATTTCAGAATTGCGCCTTGCAATGCGGAGAAATTACTGTTTGTGCATTTACAAAATTCATTGATTTTTGCCATTGAAAAACATCATGTTATTCATATACCAGAAATGATTGAAGCTACTGACTGAATGAAAGGAGCTGGCATCTCACTCTCTTTGAATCTTCTTTATCATGCTAAGAGGAGCAGGAAAAAGTAAAAAATTTCAGAATTGCACCTTGCAATGCGGAGAAATTACTGATTGTGCATTTACAATATTCAATGATTTTTGCCATTGAAAAACGTCCAGAAATGATTAAAGCTACTGACTGAATGAAAGGAGCTGGCATCTCACTCTCTTTGAATCTTCTTTATCATGCTAAGAGGAGCAGGAAAAAGCAAAAAATTTCAGAATTGCACCTTGCAATGCGGAGAAATTACTGTTTGTGCATTTACAATATTCATTGATTTTTGCCATTGAAAAACGTCCAGAAATGATTGAAGCTACTGACTGAATGAAAGGAGCTGGCATCTCACTCTCTTTGAATCTTCTTTATCATGCTAAGAGGAGCAGGAAAAAGTAAAAAATTTCAGAATTGCGCCGTGCAATGCGGAGAAATTACTGTTTGTGCATTTACAAAATTCATTGATTTTTGCCATTGAAAAACATCATGTTATTCATATACCAGAAATGATTGAAGCTACTGACTGAAGGAAAGGATCTGGCATCTCACTCTCTTTGAATCTTCTTTATCATGCTTAGAGGAGCAGGAAAAAGCAAAGAATTTCAGAATTGCACCTTGCAATGCGGAGAAATTACTGTTTGTGCATTTACAATATTCATTGATTTTTGCCATTGAAAAACGTCCAGAAATGATTGAAGCTACTGACTGAATGAAAGGAGCTGGCATCTCACTCTCTTTGAATGTTCTTTATCATGCTAAGAGGAGCAGGAAAAAGCAAAAAATTTCAGAATTGCACCTTGCAATGCGGAGAAATTACTGTTTGTGCATTTACAATATTCATTGATTTTTGCGATTGAAAAACATCATGTTATTCATATACCAGAAATGATTGAAGCTACTGACTGAATGAAAGGAGCTGGCATCTCACTCTCTTTGAATCTTCTTTATCATGCTAAGAGGAGCAGGAAAAAGTAAAAAATTTCAGAATTGCACCTTGCAATGCGGAGAAATTACTGTTTGTGCATTTACAATATTCATTGATTTTTGCCATTGAAAAACGTCCAGAAATGATTGAAGCTACTGACTGAATGAAAGGAGCTGGCATCTCACTCTCTTTGAATCTTCTTTATCATGCTAAGAGGAGCAGGAAAAAGCAAAAAATTTCAGAATTGCACCTTGCAATGCGGAGAAATTACTGTTTGTGCATTTACAATATTCATTGATTTTTGCCATTGAAAAACGTCCAGAAATTATTGAAGCTACTGACTGAATGAAAGGAGCTGGCATCTCACTCTCTTTGAATCTTCTTTATCATGCTAAGAGGAGCAGGAAAAAGCAAAAAATTTCAGAATTGCACCTTGCAATGCGGAGAAATTACTGTTTGTGCATTTACAATATTCATTGATTTTTGCCATTGAAAAACATGTTATTCATATACCAGAAATGTTTGAAGCTACTGACTGAATGAAAGGAGCTGGCACCTCACTCTCTTTGAATCTTCTTTATCATGCTAAGAGGAGCAGGAAAAAGCAAAAAATTTCAGAATTGCACCTTGCAATGTGGAGAAATTACTGTTTGTGCATTTACAATATTCATTGATTTTTACCATTGAAAAACGTCCAGAAATGATTGAAGCTACTGACTGAATGAAAGTAGCTGGCATCTCAATCTCTTTGAATCTTCTTTATCATGCTAAGACGAGCAGGAAAAAGCAAAAAATTTCAGACTTGCACCTTGCAATGCGGAGAAATTACTGTTTGTGCATTTACAATATTCATTGATTTTTGCCATTGAAAAACATCATGTTATTCATATACCAGAAATGTTTGAAGCTACTGACTGAATGAAAGGAGCTGGCATCTCACTCTCTTTGAATCTTCTTTATCATGCTAAGAGGAGCAGGAAAAAGCAAAAAATTTCAGAATTGCACCTTGCAATGCGGAGAAATTACTGTTTGTGCATTTACAATATTCATTGATTTTTGCCATTGAAAAACGTCCAGAAATGATTGAAGCTACTGACTGAATGAAAGGAGCTGGCATCTCACTCTCTTTGAATCTTCTTTATCATGCTAAGAGGAGCAGGAAAAAGCAAAAAATTTCAGAATTGCACCTTGCAATGCGGAGAAATTACTGTTTGTGCATTTACAATATTCATTGATTTTTGCCATTGAAAAACATGTTATTCATATACCAGAAATGTTTGAAGCTACTGACTGAATGAAAGGAGCTGGCACCTCACTCTCTTTGAATCTTCTTTATCATGCTAAGAGGAGCGGGAAAAAGCAAAAAATTTCAGAATTGCACCTTGCAATGCGGAGAAATTACTGTTTGTGCATTTACAATATTCATTGATTTTTGCCATTGAAAAACGTCCAGAAATGATTGAAGGTACTGACTGAATGAAAGGAGCTGGCATCTCACTCTCTTTGAATCTTCTTTATCATGCTAAGAGGAGCAGGAAAAAGCAAAAAATTTCAGAATTGCACCTTGCAATGCGGAGAAATTACTGTTTGTGCATTTACAAAATTCATTGATTTTTGCCATTGAAAAACGTCCAGAAATGATTGAAGCTACTGACTGAATGAAAGGAGCTGGCATCTCACTCTCTTTGAATCTTCTTTATCATGCTAAGAGGAGCAGGAAAAAGCAAAAAATTTCAGAATTGCACCTTGCAATGCGGAGAAATTACAGTTTGTGCATTTACAATATTCATTGATTTTTGCCATTGAGAAACGTCCAGAAATGATTGAAGCTACTGACTGAATGAAAGGAGCTGGCATCTCACTCTCTTTGAATCTTTATCATGCTAAGAGTAGCAGGAAAAAGCAAAAAATTTCAGAATTGCACCTTGCAATGCGGAGAAATTACTGTTTGTGCATTTACAATATTCATTGATTTTTGCCATTGAAAAACATCATGTTATTCATATACCAGAAATGTTTGAAGCTACTGACTGAATGAAAGGAGCTGGCATCTCACTCTCTTTGAATCTTCTTTATCATGCTAAGAGGAGCAGGAAAAAGCAAAAAATTTCAGAATTGCACCTTGCAATGTGGAGAAATTACTGTTTGTGCATTTACAATATTCATTGATTTTTACCATTGAAAAACGTCCAGAAATGATTGAAGCTACTGACTGAATGAAAGTAGCTGGCATCTCACTCTCTTTGAATCTTCTTTATCATGCTAAGAGGAGCAGGAAAAAGCAAAAAATTTCAGACTTGCACCTTGCAATGCGGAGAAATTACTGTTTGTGCATTTACAATATTCATTGATTTTTGCCATTGAAAAACATCATGTTATTGATATACCAGAAATGTTTGAAGCTACTGACTGAATGAAAGGAGCTGGCATCTCACTCTCTTTGAATCTTCTTTATCATGCTAAGAGGAGCAGGAAAAAGCAAAAAATTTCAGAATTGCACCTTGCAATGCGGAGAAATTACTGTTTGTGCATTTACAATATTCATTGATTTTTTCCATTGAAAAACATCATGTTATTCATATACCAGAAATGTTTGAAGCTACTGACTGAATGAAAGGAGCTGGCATCTCACTCTCTTTGAATCTTCTTTATCATGCTAAGAGGAGCAGGAAAAAGCAAAAAATTTCAGAATTGCACCTTGCAATGCGGAGAAATTACTGTTTGTGCATTTACAATATTCATTGATTTTTGCCATTGAAAAACATCATGTTATTGATATACCAGAAATGTTTGAAGCTACTGACTGAATGAAAGGAGCTGGCATCTCACTCTCTTTGAATCTTCTTTATCATGCTAAGAGGAGCAGGAAAAAGCAAAAAATTTCAGAATTGCACCTTGCAATGCGGAGAAATTACTGTTTGTGCATTTACAATATTCATTGATTTTTGCCATTGAAAAACGTCCAGAAATGATTGAAGCTACTGACTGAATGAAAGGAGCTGGCATCTCACTCTCTTTGAATCTTCTTTATCATGCTAAGAGGAGCTGGAAAAAGCAAAAAATTTCAGAATTGCACCTTGCAATGCGGAGAAATTACTGTTTGTGCATTTAGAATATTCATTGATTTTTGCCATTGAAAAACATGTTATTCATATACCAGAAATGTTTGAAGCTACTGACTGAATGAAAGGAGCTGGCACCTCAATCTCTTTGAATCTTCTTTATCATGCTAAGAGGAGCGGGAAAAAGCAAAAAATTTCAGAATTGCACCTTGCAATGCGGAGAAATTACTGTTTGTGCATTTACAATATTCATTGATTTTTGCCATTGAAAAACGTCCAGAAATGATTGAAGGTACTGACTGAATGAAAGGAGCTGGCATCTCACTCTCTTTGAATCTTCTTTATCATGCTAAGAGGAGCAGGAAAAAGCAAAAAATTTCAGAATTGCACCTTGCAATGCGGAGAAATTACTGTTTGTGCATTTACAATATTCATTGATTTTTGCCATTGAAAAACATCCAGAAATGATTGAAGCTACTGACTGAATGAAAGGAGCTGGCATCTCACTCTCTTTGAATCTTCTTTATCATGCTAAGAGGAGCAGGAAAAAGCAAAAAATTTCAGAATTGCACCTTGCAATGCGGAGAAATTACTGTTTGTGCATTTACAATATTCATTGATTTTTGCCATTGAAAAACATCCAGAAATGATTGAAGCTACTGACTGAATGAAAGGAGCTGGCATCTCACTCTCTTTGAATCTTCTTTATCATGCTAAGAGGAGCAGGAAAAAGCAAAAAATTTCAGAATTGCACCTTGCAATGCGGAGAAATTACTGTTTGTGCATTTACAATATTCATTGATTTTTGCCATTGAAAAACATCATGTTATTCATATACCAGAAATGTTTGAAGCTACTGACTGAATGAAAGGAGCTGGCATCTCACTCTCTTTGAATCTTCTTTATCATGCTAAGAGGAGCAGGAAAAAGCAAAAAATTTCAGAATTGCACCTTGCAATGTGGAGAAATTACTGTTTGTGCATTTACAATATTCATTGATTTTTACCATTGAAAAACGTCCAGAAATGATTGAAGCTACTGACTGAATGAAAGTAGCTGGCATCTCACTCTCTTTGAATCTTCTTTATCATGCTAAGAGGAGCAGGAAAAAGCAAAAAATTTCAGACTTGCACCTTGCAATGCGGAGAAATTACTGTTTGTGCATTTACAATATTCATTGATTTTTGCCATTGAAAAACATCATGTTATTCATATACCAGAAATGTTTGAAGCTACTGACTGAATGAAAGGAGCTGGCATCTCACTCTCTCTGAATCTTCTTTATCATGCTAAGAGGAGCAGGAAAAAGCAAAAAATTTCAGAATTGCACCTTGCAATGCGGAGAAATTACTGTTTGTGCATTTACAATATTCATTGATTTTTGCCATTGAAAAACATCATGTTATTCATATACCAGAAATGTTTGAAGCTACTGACTGAATGAAAGGAGCTGGCATCTCACTCTCTTTGAATCTTCTTTATCATGCTAAGAGGAGCAGAAAAAAGCAAAAAATTTCAGACTTGCACCTTGCAATGCGGAGAAATTACTGTTTGTGCATTTACAATATTCATTGATTTTTGCCATTGAAAAACATGATGTTATTCATATACCAGAAATGTTTGAAGCTACTGACTGAATGAAAGGAGCTGGCATCTCACTCTCTTTGAATCTTCTTTATCATGCTAAGAGGAGCAGGAAAAAGCAAAAAATTTCAGAATTGCACCTTGCAATGCGGAGAAATTACTGTTTGTGCATTTACAATATTCATTGATTTTTGCCATTGAAAAACGTCCAGAAATGATTGAAGGTACTGACTGAATGAAAGGAGCTGGCATCTCACTCTCTTTGAATCTTCTTTATCATGCTAAGAGGAGCAGGAAAAAGCAAAAAGTTTCAGAATTGCAACTTGCAATGCGGAGAAATTACTGTTTGTGCATTTACAATATTCATTGATTTTTGCCATTGAAAAACGTCCAGAAATGATTGAAGCTACTGACTGAATGAAAGGAGCTGGCATCTCACTCTCTTTGAATCTTCTTTATCATGCTAAGTGGAGCAGGAAAAAGCAAAAAATTTCAGAATTGCACCTTGCAATGCGGAGAAATTACAGTTTGTGCATTTACAATATTCATTGATTTTTGCCATTGAAAAACGTCCAGAAATGATTGAAGCTACTGACTGAATGAAAGGAGCTGGCATCTCACTCTCTTTGAATCTTCTTTATCATGCTAAGAGGAGCAGGAAAAAGCAAAAAATTTCAGAATTGCACCTTGCAATGCGGAGAAATTACAGTTTGTGCATTTACAATATTCATTGATTTTTGCCATTGAAAAACGTCCAGAAATGATTGAAGCTACTGACTGAATGAAAGGAGCTGGCATCTCACTCTCTTTGAATCTTCTTTATCATGCTAAGAGGAGCAGGAAAAAGCAAAAAATTTCAGAATTGCACCTTGCAATGCGGAGAATTTACTGTTTGTGCATTTACAATATTCATTGATTTTTGCCATTGAAAAACATGTTATTCATATACCAGAAATGTTTGAAGCTCCTGACTGAATGAAAGGAGCTGGCACCTCACTCTCTTTGAATCTTCTTTATCATGCTAAGAGGAGCAGGAAAAAGCAAAAAATTTCAGAATTGCACCTTGCAATGCGGAGAAATTACTGTTTGTGCATTTACAATATTCATTGATTTTTGCCATTGAAAAACGTCCAGAAATGATTGAAGCTACTGACTGAATGAAAGGAGCTGGCATCTCACTCTCTTTGAATCTTCTTTATCATGCTAAGAGGAGCAGGAAAAAGCAAAAAATTTCAGAATTGCACCTTGCAATGCGGAGAAATTACTGTTTGTGCATTTACAATATTCATTGATTTTTGCCATTGAAAAATGTCCAGAAATGATTGAAGCTACTGACTGAATGAAAGGAGCTGGCATCTCACTCTCTTTGAATCTTCTTTATCATGCTAAGAGGAGCAGGAAAAAGCAAAAAATTTCAGAATTGCGCCTTGCAATGCGGAGAAATTACTGTTTGTGCATTTACAAAATTCATTGATTTTTGCCATTGAAAAACATCATGTTATTCATATACCAGAAATGATTGAAGCTACTGACTGAAGGAAAGGAGCTGGCATCTCACTCTCTTTGAATCTTCTTTATCATGCTAAGAGGAGCAGGAAAAAGCAAAAAATTTCAGAATTGCACCTTGCAATGCGGAGAATTTACTGTTTGTGCATTTACAATATTCATTGATTTTTGCCATTGAAAAACGTCCAGAAATGATTGAAGCTACTGACTGAATGAAAGGAGCTGGCATCTCACTCTCTTTGAATCTTCTTTATCATGCTAAGAGGAGCAGGAAAAAGCAAAAAATTTCAGAATTGCACCTTGCAATGCGGAGAAATTACAGTTTGTGCATTTACAATATTCATTGATTTTTGCCATTGAAAAACGTCCAGAAATGATTGAAGCTACTGACTGAATGAAAGGAGCTGGCATCTCACTCTCTTTGAATCTTCTTTATCATGCTAAGAGGAGCAGGAAAAAGCAAAAAATTTCAGAATTGCACCTTGCAATGCGGAGAAATTACTGTTTGTGCATTTACAATATTCGTTGATTTTTGCCATTGAAAAACGTCCAGAAATGATTGAAGCTACTGACTGAATGAAAGGAGCTGGCATCTCACTCTCTTTGAATCTTCTTTATCATGCTAAGAGGAGCAGGAAAAAGCAAAAAATTTCAGAATTGCACCTTGCAATGCGGAGAAATTACTGTTTGTGCATTTACAATATTCATTGATTTTTGCCATTGAAAAACATCATGTTATTCATATACCAGAAATGTTTGAAGCTACTGACTGAATGAAAGGAGCTGGCATCTCACTCTCTTTGAATCTTCTTTATCATGCTAAGAGGAGCAGGAAAAAGCAAAAAATTTCAGAATTGCACCTTGCAATGCGGAGAAATTACTGTTTGTGCATTTACAATATTCATTGATTTTTGCCATTGAAAAACATAATGTTATTCATATACCAGAAATGTTTGAAGCTACTGACTGAATGAAAGGAGCTGGCATCTCAATCTCTTTGAATCTTCTTTATCATGCTAAGAGGAGCATGAAAAAGCAAAAAATTTCAGAATTGCACCTTGCAATGTGGAGAAATTACTGTTTGTGCATTTACAATATTCATTGATTTTTACCATTGAAAAACGTCCAGAAATGATTGAAGCTACTGACTGAATGAAAGTAGCTGGCATCTCACTCTCTTTGAATCTTCTTTATCATGCTAAGAGGAGCAGGAAAAAGCAAAAAATTTCAGACTTGCACCTTGCAATGCGGAGAAATTACTGTTTGTGCATTTACAATATTCATTGATTTTTGCCATTGAAAAACATCATGTTATTCATATACCAGAAATGTTTGAAGCTACTGACTGAATGAAAGGAGCTGGCATCTCACTCTCTTTGAATCTTCTTTATCATGCTAAGAGGAGCAGAAAAAAGCAAAAAATTTCAGACTTGCACCTTGCAATGCGGAGAAATTACTGTTTGTGCATTTACAATATTCATTGATTTTTGCCATTGAAAAACATCATGTTATTCATATACCAGAAATGTTTGAAGCTACTGACTGAATGAAAGGAGCTGGCATCTCACTCTCTTTGAATCTTCTTTATCATGCTAAGAGGAGCAGGAAAAAGCAAAAAATTTCAGAATTGCACCTTGCAATGCGGAGAAATTACTGTTTGTGCATTTACAATATTCATTGATTTTTGCCATTGAAAAACGTCCAGAAATGATTGAAGGTACTGACTGAATGAAAGGAGCTGGCATCTCACTCTCTTTGAATCTTCTTTATCATGCTAAGAGGAGCAGGAAAAAGCAAAAAATTTCAGAATTGCAACTTGCAATGCGGAGAAATTACTGTTTGTGCATTTACAATATTCATTGATTTTTGCCATTGAAAAACGTCCAGAAATGATTGAAGCTACTGACTGAATGAAAGGAGCTGGCATCTCACTCTCTTTGAATCTTCTTTATCATGCTAAGTGGAGCAGGAAAAAGCAAAAAATTTCAGAATTGCACCTTGCAATGCGGAGAAATTACAGTTTGTGCATTTACAATATTCATTGATTTTTGCCATTGAAAAACGTCCAGAAATGATTGAAGCTACTGACTGAATGAAAGGAGCTGGCATCTCACTCTCTTTGAATCTTCTTTATCATGCTAAGAGGAGCAGGAAAAAGCAAAAAATTTCAGAATTGCACCTTGCAATGCGGAGAAATTACTGTTTGTGCATTT
Organism: Phyllobates terribilis; assembly: GCF_046119375.1. Taxonomy (NCBI): domain Eukaryota; kingdom Metazoa; phylum Chordata; class Amphibia; order Anura; family Dendrobatidae; genus Phyllobates; species Phyllobates terribilis. The sequence goes on from NW_027363292.1 coordinate 824,772, forward strand.
TTCAATATTCGTTGATTTTTGCCATTGAAAAACGTCCAGAAATGATTGAAGCTACTGACTGAATGAAAGGAGCTGGCATCTCACTCTCTCTGAATCTTCTTTATCATGCTAAGAGGAGCAGGAAAAAGCAAAAAATTTCAGAATTGCACCTTGCAATGCGGAGAAATTACAGTTTGTGCATTTACAATATTCATTGATTTTTGCCATTGAAAAACGTCCAGAAATGATTGAAGCTACTGACTGAATGAAAGGAGCTGGCATCTCACTCTCTTTGAATCTTCTTTATCATGCTAAGAGGAGCAGGAAAAAGCAAAAAATTTCAGAATTGCACCTTGCAATGCGGAGAATTTACTGTTTGTGCATTTACAATATTCATTGATTTTTGCCATTGAAAAACATGTTATTCATATACCAGAAATGTTTGAAGCTCCTGACTGAATGAAAGGAGCTGGCACCTCACTCTCTTTGAATCTTCTTTATCATGCTAAGAGGAGCAGGAAAAAGCAAAAAATTTCAGAATTGCACCTTGCAATGCGGAGAAATTACTGTTTGTGCATTTACAATATTCATTGATTTTTGCCATTGAAAAACGTCCAGAAATGATTGAAGCTACTGACTGAATGAAAGGAGCTGGCATCTCACTCTCTTTGAATCTTCTTTATCATGCTAAGAGGAGCAGGAAAAAGCAAAAAATTTCAGAATTGCGCCTTGCAATGCGGAGAAATTACTGTTTGTGCATTTACAAAATTCATTGATTTTTGCCATTGAAAAACATCATGTTATTCATATACCAGAAATGATTGAAGCTACTGATTGAAGGAAAGGAGCTGGCATCTCACTCTCTTTGAATCTTCTTTATCATGCTAAGAGGAGGAGGAAAAAGCAAAAAATTTCAGAATTGCACCTTGCAATGCGGAGAATTTACTGTTTGTGCATTTACAATATTCATTGATTTTTGCCATTGAAAAACGTCCAGAAATGATTGAAGCTACTGACTGAATGAAAGGAGCTGGCATCTCAAACTCTTTGAATCTTCTTTATCATGCTAAGAGGAGCAGGAAAAAGCAAAAAATTTCAGAATTGCACCTTGCAATGCGGAGAAATTACAGTTTGTGCATTTACAATATTCATTGATTTTTGCCATTGAAAAACGTCCAGAAATGATTGAAGCTACTGACTGAATGAAAGGAGCTGGCATCTCGCTCTCTTTGAATCTTCTTTATCATGCTAAGAGGAGCAGGAAAAAGCAAAAAATTTCAGAATTGCACCTTGCAATGCGGAGAAATTACTGTTTGTGCATTTACAATATTCGTTGATTTTTGCCATTGAAAAACGTCCAGAAATGATTGAAGCTACTGACTGAATGAAAGGAGCTGGCATCTCACTCTCTTTGAATCTTCTTTATCATGCTAAGAGGAGCAGGAAAAAGCAAAAAATTTCAGAATTGCACCTTGCAATGCGGAGAAATTACAGTTTGTGCATTTACAATATTCATTGATTTTTGCCATTGAAAAACGTCCAGAAATGATTGAAGCTACTGACTGAATGAAAGGAGCTGGCATCTCACTCTCTTTGAATCTTCTTTATCATGCTAAGAGGAGCAGGAAAAAGCAAAAAATTTCAGAATTGCACCTTGCAATGCGGAGAAATTACTGTTTGTGCATTTACAATATTCATTGATTTTTGCCATTGAAAAACATGTTATTCATATACCAGAAATGTTTGAAGCTCCTGACTGAATGAAAGGAGCTGGCACCTCACTCTCTTTGAATCTTCTTTATCATGCTAAGAGGAGCAGGAAAAAGCAAAAAATTTCAGAATTGCACCTTGCAATGCGGAGAAATTACTGTTTGTGCATTTACAATATTCATTGATTTTTGCCATTGAAAAACGTCCAGAAATGATTGTAGCTACTGACTGAATGAAAGGAGCTGGCATCTCACTCTCTTTAAATCTTCTTTATCATGCTAAGAGGAGCAGGAAAAAGCAAAAAATTTCAGAATTGCACCTTGCAATGCGGAGAAATTACTGTTTGTGCATTTACAATATTCATTGACTTTTGCCATTGAAAAATGTCCAGAAATGATTGAAGCTACTGACTGAATGAAAGGAGCTGGCATCTCACTCTCTTTGAATCTTCTTTATCATGCTAAGAGGAGCAGGAAAAAGCAAAAAATTTCAGAATTGCGCCTTGCAATGCGGAGAAATTACTGTTTGTGCATTTACAAAATTCATTGATTTTTGCCATTGAAAAACATCATGTTATTCATATACCAGAAATGATTGAAGCTACTGACTGAAGGAAAGGAGCTGGCATCTCACTCTCTTTGAATCTTCTTTATCATGCTAAGAGGAGCAGGAAAAAGCAAAAAATTTCAGAATTGCACCTTGCAATGCGGAGAAATTACTGTTTGTGCATTTACAATATTCATTGATTTTTGCGATTGAAAAACATCATGTTATTCATATACCAGAAATGATTGAAGCTACTGACTGAATGAAAGGAGCTGGCATCTCACTCTCTTTGAATCTTCTTTATCATGCTAAGAGGAGCAGGAAAAAGCAAAAAATTTCAGAATTGCACCTTGCAATGCGGAGAAATTACAGTTTGTGCATTTACAATATTCATTGATTTTTGCCATTGAAAAACGTCCAGAAATGATTGAAGCTACTGACTGAATGAAAGGAGCTGGCATCTCACTCTCTTTGAATCTTCTTTATCATGCTAAGAGGAGCAGGAAAAAGCAAAAAATTTCAGAATTGCACCTTGCAATGCGGAGAAATTACTGTTTGTGCATTTACAATATTCATTGATTTTTGCCATTGAAAAACGTCCAGAAATGATTGAAGGTACTGACTGAATGAAAGGAGCTGGCATCTCACTCTCTTTGAATCTTCTTTATCATGCTAAGAGGAGCAGGAAAAAGCAAAAAATTTCAGAATTGCACCTTGCAATGCGGAGAAATTACTGTTTGTGCATTTACAATATTCATTGATTTTTGCCATTGAAAAACGTCCAGAAATGATTGAAGGTACTGACTGAATGAAAGGAGCTGGCATCTCACTCTCTTTGAATCTTCTTTATCATGCTAAGAGGAGCAGGAAAAAGCAAAAAATTTCAGAATTGCACCTTGCAATGCGGAGAAATTACTGTTTGTGCATTTACAATATTCATTGATTTTTGCCATTGAAAAACGTCCAGAAATGATTGAAGCTACTGACTGAATGAAAGGAGCTGGCATCTCACTCTCTTTGAATCTTCTTTATCATGCTAAGAGGAGCAGGAAAAAGCAAAAAATTTCAGAATTGCACCTTGCAATGCGGAGAAATTACTGTTTGTGCATTTACAATATTCATTGATTTTTGCCATTGAAAAATGTCCAGAAATGATTGAAGCTACTGACTGAATGAAAGGAGCTGGCATCTCACTCTCTTTGAATCTTCTTTATCATGCTAAGAGGAGCAGGAAAAAGCAAAAAATTTCAGAATTGCGCCTTGCAATGCGGAGAAATTACTGTTTGTGCATTTACAAAATTCATTGATTTTTGCAATTGAAAAACATCATGTTATTCATATACCAGAAATGATTGAAGCTACTGACTGAAGGAAAGGATCTGGCATCTCACTCTCTTTGAATCTTCTTTATCATGCTTAGAGGAGCAGGAAAAAGCAAAAAATTTCAGAATTGCACCTTGCAATGCGGAGAAATTACTGTTTGTGCATTTACAATATTCATTGATTTTTGCCATTGAAAAACGTCCAGAAATGATTGAAGCTACTGACTGAATGAAAGGAGCTGGCATCTCACTCTCTTTGAATCTTCTTTATCATGCTAAGAGGAGCATGAAAAAGCAAAAAATTTCAGAATTGCACCTTGCAATGCGGAGAAATTACTGTTTGTGCATTTACAATATTCATTGATTTTTGCGATTGAAAAACATCATGTTATTCATATACCAGAAATGATTGAAGCTACTGACTGAATGAAAGGAGCTGGCATCTCACTCTCTTTGAATCTTCTTTATCATGCTAAGAGGAGCAGGAAAAAGTAAAAAATTTCAGAATTGCACCTTGCAATGCGGAGAAATTACTGTTTGTGCATTTACAATATTCATTGATTTTTGCCATTGAAAAACATCCAGAAATGATTGAAGCTACTGACTGAATGAAAGGAGCTGGCATCTCACTCTCTTTGAATCTTCTTTATCATGCTAAGAGGAGCAGGAAAAAGCAAAAAATTTCAGAATTGCACCTTGCAATGCGGAGAAATTACTGTTTGTGCATTTACAATATTCATTGATTTTTGCTATTGAAAAACATCATGTTATTCATATACCAGAAATGATTGAAGCTACTGACTGAATGAAAGGAGCTGGCATCTCACTCTCTTTGAATCTTCTTTATCATGCTAAGAGAAGCAGGAAAAAGCAAAAAATTTCAGAATTGCACCTTGCAATGCGGAGAAATTACAGTTTGTGCATTTACAATATTCATTGATTTTTGCCATTGAAAAACGTCCAGAAATGATTGAAGCTACTGACTGAATGAAAGGAGCTGGCATCTCACTCTCTTTGAATCTTCTTTATCATGCTAAGAGGAGCAGGAAAAAGCAAAAAATTTCAGAATTGCACCTTGCAATGCGGAGAAATTACTGTTTGTGCATTTACAATATTCATTGATTTTTGCCATTGAAAAACGTCCAGAAATGATTGAAGGTACTGACTGAATGAAAGGAGCTGGCATCTCACTCTCTTTGAATCTTCTTTATCATGCTAAGAGGAGCAGGAAAAAGCAAAAAATTTCAGAATTGCACCTTGCAATGCGGAGAAATTACTGTTTGTGCATTTACAATATTCATTGATTTTTGCCATTGAAAAACGTCCAGAAATGATTGAAGCTACTGACTGAATGAAAGGAGCTGGCATCTCACTCTCTTTGAATCTTCTTTATCATGCTAAGAGGAGCAGGAAAAAGCAAAAAATTTCAGAATTGCACCTTGCAATGCGGAGAAATTACTGTTTGTGCATTTACAATATTCATTGATTTTTGCCATTGAAAAATGTCCAGAAATGATTGAAGCTACTGACTGAATGAAAGGAGCTGGCATCTCACTCTCTTTGAATCTTCTTTATCATGCTAAGAGGAGCAGGAAAAAGCAAAAAATTTCAGAATTGCGCCTTGCAATGCGGAGAAATTACTGTTTGTGCATTTACAAAATTCATTGATTTTTGCCATTGAAAAACATCATGTTATTCATATACCAGAAATGATTGAAGCTACTGACTGAAGGAAAGGATCTGGCATCTCACTCTCTTTGAATCTTCTTTATCATGCTTAGAGGAGCAGGAAAAAGCAAAAAATTTCAGAATTGCACCTTGCAATGCGGAGAAATTACTGTTTGTGCATTTACAATATTCATTGATTTTTGCCATTGAAAAACGTCCAGAAATGATTGAAGCTACTGACTGAATGAAAGGAGCTGGCATCTCACTCTCTTTGAATCTTCTTTATCATGCTAAGAGGAGCAGGAAAAAGCAAAAAATTTCAGAATTGCACCTTGCAATGCGGAGAAATTACTGTTTGTGCATTTACAATATTCATTGATTTTTGCGATTGAAAAATATCATGTTATTCATATACCAGAAATGATTGAAGCTACTGACTGAATGAAAGGAGCTGGCATCTCACTCTCTTTGAATCTTCTTTATCATGCTAAGAGGAGCAGGAAAAAGTAAAAAATTTCAGAATTGCACCTTGCAATGCGGAGAAATTACTGTTTGTGCATTTACAATATTCAATGATTTTTGCCATTGAAAAACGTCCAGAAATGATTGAAGCTACTGACTGAATGAAATGAGCTGGCATCTCACTGTCTTTGAATCTTGTTTATCATGCTAAGCGGAGCAGGAAAAAGCAAAAAATTTCAGAATTGCACCTTGCAATGCGGAGAAATTACTGTTTGTGCATTTACAATATTCATTGATTTTTGCCATTGAAAAACGTCCAGAAATGATTGAAGCTACTGACTGAATGAAAGGAGCTGGCATCTCACTCTCTTTGAATCTTCTTTATCATGCTAAGAGGAGCAGGAAAAAGCAAAAAATTTCAGAATTGCACCTTGCAATGCGGAGAAATTACTGTTTGTGCATTTACAATATTCATTGATTTTTGCCATTGAAAAACATCATGTTATTCATATACCAGAAATGATTGAAGCTACTGACTGAATGAAAGGAGCTGGCATCTCACTCTCTTTGAATCTTCTTTATCATGCTAAGAGGAGCAGGAAAAAGCAAAAAATTTCAGAATTGCACCTTGCAATGCGGAGAAATTACAGTTTGTGCATTTACAATATTCATTGATTTTTGCCATTGAAAAACGTCCAGAAATGATTGAAGCTACTGACTGAATGAAAGGAGCTGGCATCTCACTCTCTTTGAATCTTCTTTATCATGCTAAGAGGAGCAGGAAAAAGCAAAAAATTTCAGAATTGCACCTTGCAATGCGGAGAAATTACTGTTTGTGCATTTACAATATTCATTGATTTTTGCCATTGAAAAACGTCCAGAAATTATTGAAGGTACTGACTGAATGAAAGGAGCTGGCATCTCACTCTCTTTGAATCTTCTTTATCATGCTAAGAGGAGCAGGAAAAAGCAAAAAATTTCAGAATTGCACCTTGCAATGCAGAGAAATTACTGTTTGTGCATTTACAATATTCATTGATTTTTGCCATTGAAAAACGTCCAGAAATGATTGAAGGTACTGACTGAATGAAAGGAGCTGACATCTCACTCTCTTTGAATCTTCTTTATCATGCTAAGAGGAGCAGGAAAAAGCAAAAAATTTCAGAATTGCACCTTGCAATGCGGAGAAATTACTGTTTGTGCATTTACAATATTCATTGATTTTTGCCATTGAAAAACGTCCAGAAATGATTGAAGCTACTGACTGAATGAAAGGAGCTGGCATCTCACTCTCTTTGAATCTTCTTTATCATGCTAAGAGGAGCAGGAAAAAGCAAAAAATTTCAGAATTGCACCTTGCAATGCGGAGAAATTACTGTTTGTGCATTTACAATATTCATTGATTTTTGCGATTGAAAAACATCATGTTATTCATATACCAGAAATGATTGAAGCTACTGACTGAATGAAAGGAGCTGGCATCTCACTCTCTTTGAATCTTCTTTATCATGCTAAGAGGAGCAGGAAAAAGTAAAAAATTTCAGAATTGCACCTTGCAATGCGGAGAAATTACTGTTTGTGCATTTACAATATTCAATGATTTTTGCCATTGAAAAACGTCCAGAAATGATTGAAGCTACTGACTGAATGAAATGAGCTGGCATCTCACTGTCTTTGAATCTTGTTTATCATGCTAAGCGGAGCAGGAAAAAGCAAAAAATTTCAGAATTGCACCTTGCAATGCGGAGAAATTACTGTTTGTGCATTTACAATATTCATTGATTTTTGCCATTGAAAAACGTCCAGAAATGATTGAAGCTACTGACTGAATGAAAGGAGCTGGCTTCTCACTCTCTTTGAATCTTCTTTATCATGCTAAGAGGAGCAGGAAAAAGCAAAAAATTTCAGAATTGCACCTTGCAATGCGGAGAAATTACTGTTTGTGCATTTACAATATTCATTGATTTTTGCCATTGAAAAACATCATGTTATTCATATACCAGAAATGATTGAAGCTACTGACTGAATGAAAGGAGCTGGCATCTCACTCTCTTTGAATCTTCTTTATCATGCTAAGAGGAGCAGGAAAAAGCAAAAAATTTCAGAATTGCACCTTGCAATGCGGAGAAATTACAGTTTGTGCATTTACAATATTCATTGATTTTTGCCATTGAAAAACGTCCAGAAATGATTGAAGCTACTGACTGAATGAAAGGAGCTGGCATCTCACTCTCTTTGAATCTTCTTTATCATGCTAAGAGGAGCAGGAAAAAGCAAAAAATTTCAGAATTGCACCTTGCAATGCGGAGAAATTACTGTTTGTGCATTTACAATATTCATTGATTTTTGCCATTGAAAAACGTCCAGAAATGATTGAAGGTACTGACTGAATGAAAGGAGGTGGCATCTCACTCTCTTTGAATCTTCTTTATCATGCTAAGAGGAGCAGGAAAAAGCAAAAAATTTCAGAATTGCACCTTGCAATGCGGAGAAATTACTGTTTGTGCATTTACAATATTCATTGATTTTTGCCATTGAAAAACGTCCAGAAATGATTGAAGGTACTGACTGAATGAAAGGAGCTGGCATCTCACTCTCTTTGAATCTTCTTTATCATGCTAAGAGGAGCAGGAAAAAGCAAAAAATTTCAGAATTGCACCTTGCAATGCGGAGAAATTACTGTTTGTGCATTTACAATATTCATTGATTTTTGCCATTGAAAAACGTCCAGAAATGATTGAAGCTACTGACTGAATGAAAGGAGCTGGCATCTCACTCTCTTTGAATCTTCTTTATCATGCTAAGAGGAGCAGGAAAAAGCAAAAAATTTCAGAATTGCGCCTTGCAATGCGGAGAAATTACTGTTTGTGCATTTACAAAATTCATTGATTTTTGCGGTGGAAAAACATCATGTTATTCATATACCAGAAATGATTGAAGCTACTGACTGAATGAAAGGAGCTGGCATCTCACTCTCTTTGAATCTTCTTTATCATGCTAAGAGGAGCAGGAAAAAGTAAAAAATTTCAGAATTGCACCTTGCAATGCGGAGAAATTACTGTTTGTGCATTTACAATATTCATTGATTTTTGCCATTGAAAAACATCCAGAAATGATTGAAGCTACTGACTGAATGAAAGGAGCTGGCATCTCACTCTCTTTGAATCTTCTTTATCATGCTAAGAGGAGCAGGAAAAAGCAAAAAATTTCAGAATTGCACCTTGCAATGCGGAGAAATTACTGTTTGTGCATTTACAATATTCATTGATTTTTGCTATTGAAAAACATCATGTTATTCATATACCAGAAATGATTGAAGCTACTGACTGAATGAAAGGAGCTGGCATCTCACTCTCTTTGAATCTTCTTTATCATGCTAAGAGAAGCAGGAAAAAGCAAAAAATTTCAGAATTGCACCTTGCAATGCGGAGAAATTACAGTTTGTGCATTTACAATATTCATTGATTTTTGCCATTGAAAAACGTCCAGAAATGATTGAAGCTACTGACTGAATGAAAGGAGCTGGCATCTCACTCTCTTTGAATCTTCTTTATCATGCTAAGAGGAGCAGGAAAAAGCAAAAAATTTCAGAATTGCACCTTGCAATGCGGAGAAATTACTGTTTGTGCATTTACAATATTCATTGATTTTTGCCATTGAAAAACGTCCAGAAATGATTGAAGGTACTGACTGAATGAAAGGAGCTGGCATCTCACTCTCTTTGAATCTTCTTTATCATGCTAAGAGGAGCAGGAAAAAGCAAAAAATTTCAGAATTGCACCTTGCAATGCGGAGAAATTACTGTTTGTGCATTTACAATATTCATTGATTTTTGCCATTGAAAAACGTCCAGAAATGATTGAAGCTACTGACTGAATGAAAGGAGCTGGCATCTCACTCTCTTTGAATCTTCTTTATCATGCTAAGAGGAGCAGGAAAAAGCAAAAAATTTCAGAATTGCACCTTGCAATGCGGAGAAATTACTGTTTGTGCATTTACAATATTCATTGATTTTTGCCATTGAAAAATGTCCAGAAATGATTGAAGCTACTGACTGAATGAAAGGAGCTGGCATCTCACTCTCTTTGAATCTTCTTTATCATGCTAAGAGGAGCAGGAAAAAGCAAAAAATTTCAGAATTGCGCCTTGCAATGCGGAGAAATTACTGTTTGTGCATTTACAAAATTCATTGATTTTTGCCATTGAAAAACATCATGTTATTCATATACCAGAAATGATTGAAGCTACTGACTGAAGGAAAGGATCTGGCATCTCACTCTCTTTGAATCTTCTTTATCATGCTTAGAGGAGCAGGAAAAAGCAAAAAATTTCAGAATTGCACCTCGCAATGCGGAGAAATTACTGTTTGTGCATTTACAATATTCATTGATTTTTGCCATTGAAAAACGTCCAGAAATGATTGAAGCTACTGACTGAATGAAAGGAGCTGGCATCTCACTCTCTTTGAATCTTCTTTATCATGCTAAGAGGAGCAGGAAAAAGCAAAAAATTTCAGAATTGCACCTTGCAATGCGGAGAAATTACTGTTTGTGCATTTACAATATTCATTGATTTTTGCGATTGAAAAACATCATGTTATTCATATACCAGAAATGATTGAAGCTACTGACTGAATGAAAGGAGCTGGCATCTCACTCTCTTTGAATCTTCTTTATCATGCTAAGAGGAGCAGGAAAAAGTAAAAAATTTCAGAATTGCACCTTGCAATGCGGAGAAATTACTGTTTGTGCATTTACAATATTCAATGATTTTTGCCATTGAAAAACGTCCAGAAATGATTGAAGCTACTGACTGAATGAAATGAGCTGGCATCTCACTGTCTTTGAATCTTGTTTATCATGCTAAGCGGAGCAGGAAAAAGCAAAAAATTTCAGAATTGCACCTTGCAATGCGGAGAAATTACTGTTTGTGCATTTACAATATTCATTGATTTTTGCCATTGAAAAACGTCCAGAAATGATTGAAGCTACTGACTGAATGAAAGGAGCTGGCATCTCACTCTCTTTGAATCTTCTTTATCATGCTAAGAGGAGCAGGAAAAAGCAAAAAATTTCAGAATTGCACCTTGCAATGCGGAGAAATTACTGTTTGTGCATTTACAATATTCATTGATTTTTGCCATTGAAAAACGTCCAGAAATGATTAAAGCTACTGACTGAATGAAAGGAGCTGGCATCTCACTCTCTTTGAATCTTCTTTATCATGCTAAGAGGAGCAGGAAAAGCAAAAAATTTCAGAATTGCACCTTGCAATGCGGAGAAATTACTGTTTGTGCATTTACAATATTCATTGATTTTTGCCATTGAAAAACGTCCAGAAATGATTGAAGCTACTGACTGAATGAAAGGAGCTGGCATCTCACTCTCTTTGAAACTTCTTTATCATGCTAAGAGGAGCAGGAAAAAGCAAAAAATTTCAGAATTGCACCTTGCAATGCGGAGAAATTACTGTTTGTGCATTTACAATATTCATTGATTTTTGCCATTGAAAAATGTCCAGAAATGATTGAAGCTACTGACTGAATGAAAGGAGCTGGCATCTCACTCTCTTTGAATCTTCTTTATCATGCTAAGAGGAGCAGGAAAAAGCAAAAAATTTCAGAATTGCGCCTTGCAATGCGGAGAAATTACTGTTTGTGCATTTACAAAATTCATTGATTTTTGCCATTGAAAAACATCATGTTATTCATATACCAGAAATGATTGAAGCTACTGACTGAAGGAAAGGATCTGGCATCTCACTCTCTTTGAATCTTCTTTATCATGCTAAGAGGAGCAGGAAAAAGCAAAAAATTTCAGAATTGCACCTTGCAATGCGGAGAAATTACTGTTTGTGCATTTACAATATTCATTGATTTTTGCCATTGAAAAACGTCCAGAAATGATTGAAGCTACTGACTGAATGAAAGGAGCTGGCATCTCACTCTCTTTGAATCTTCTTTATCATGCTAAGAGGAGCAGGAAAAAGCAAAAAATTTCAGAATTGCACCTTGCAATGCGGAGAAATTACTGTTTGTGCATTTACAATATTCATTGATTTTTGCCATTGAAAAACGTCCAGAAATGATTGAAGCTACTGACTGAATGAAAGGAGCTGGCATCTCACTCTCTTTGAATCTTCTTTATCATGCTAAGAGGAGCAGGAAAAAGCAAAAAATTTCAGAATTGCACCTTGCAATGCGGAGAAATTACTGTTTGTGCATTTACAATATTCATTGATTTTTGCCATTGAAAAATGTCCAGAAATGATTGAAGCTACTGACTGAATGAAAGGAGCTGGCATCTCACTCTCTTTGAATCTTCTTTATCATGCTAAGAGGAGCAGGAAAAAGCAAAAAATTTCAGAATTGCGCCTTGCAATGCAGAGAAATTACTGTTTGTGCATTTACAAAATTCATTGATTTTTGCCATTGAAAAACATCATGTTATTCATATACCAGAAATGATTGAAGCTACTGACTGAAGGAAAGGATCTGGCATCTCACTCTCTTTGAATCTTCTTTATCATGCTAAGAGGAGCAGGAAAAAGCAAAAAATTTCAGAATTGCACCTTGCAATGCAGAGAAATTACTGTTTGTGCATTTACAATATTCATTGATTTTTGTCATTGAAAAACGTCCAGAAATGATTGAAGCTACTGACTGAATGAAAGGAGCTGGCATCTCACTCTCTTTGAATCTTCTTTATCATGCTAAGAGGAGCAGGAAAAAGCAAAAAATTTCAGAATTGCACCTTGCAATGCGGAGAAATTACTGTTTGTGCATTTACAATATTCATTGATTTTTGCCATTGAAAAATGTCCAGAAATGATTGAAGCTACTGACTGAATGAAAGGAGCTGGCATCTCACTCTCTTTGAATCTTCTTTATCATGCTAAGAGGAGCAGGAAAAAGCAAAAAATTTCAGAATTGCACATTGCAATGCGGAGAAATTACTGCTTGTGCATTTACAATATTCATTGATTTTTGCCATTGAAAAACGTCCAGAAATGATTGAAGCTACTGACTGAATGAAAGGAGCTGGCATCTCACTCTCTTTGAATCTTCTTTATCATGCTAAGAGGAGCAGGAAAAAGCAAAAAATTTCAGAATTGCACCTTGCAATGCGGAGAAATTACTGTTTGTGCATTTACAATATTCATTGATTTTTGCCATTGAAAAACGTCCAGAAATGATTGAAGCTACTGACTGAATGAAAGGAGCTGGCATCTCACTCTCTTTGAATCTTCTTTATCATGCTAAGAGGAGCAGGAAAAAGCAAAAAATTTCAGAATTGCACCTTGCAATGCGGAGAAATTACTGTTTGTGCATTTACAATATTCATTGATTTTTGCCATTGAAAAATGTCCAGAAATGATTGAAGCTACTGACTGAATGAAAGGAGCTGGCATCTCACTCTCTTTGAATCTTCTTTATCATGCTAAGAGGAGCAGGAAAAAGCAAAAAATTTCAGAATTGCGCCTTGCAATGCGGAGAAATTACTGTTTGTGCATTTACAAAATTCATTGATTTTTGCCATTGAAAAACATCATGTTATTCATATACCAGAAATGATTGAAGCTACTGACTGAAGGAAAGGATCTGGCATCTCACTCTCTTTGAATCTTCTTTATCATGCTAAGAGGAGCAGGAAAAAGCAAAAAATTTCAGAATTGCACCTTGCAATGCGGAGAAATTACTGTTTGTGCATTTACAATATTCATTGATTTTTGCCATTGAAAAACGTCCAGAAATGATTGAAGCTACTGACTGAATGAAAGGAGCTGGCATCTCACTCTCTTTGAATCTTCTTTATCATGCTAAGAGGAGCAGGAAAAAGCAAAAAATTTCAGAATTGCACCTTGCAATGCGGAGAAATTACTGTTTGTGCATTTACAATATTCATTGATTTTTGCATTGAAAAACGTCCAGAAATGATTGAAGCTACTGACTGAATGAAAGGAGCTGGCATCTCACTCTCTTTGAATCTTCTTTATCATGCTAAGAGGAGCAGGAAAAAGCAAAAAATTTCAGAATTGCACCTTGCAATGCGGAGAAATTACTGTTTGTGCATTTACAATATTCATTGATTTTTGCCATTGAAAAATGTCCAGAAATGATTGAAGCTACTGACTGAATGAAAGGAGCTGGCATCTCACTCTCTTTGAATCTTCTTTATCATGCTAAGAGGAGCAGGAAAAAGCAAAAAATTTCAGAATTGCGCCTTGCAATGCGGAGAAATTACTGTTTGTGCATTTACAAAATTCATTGATTTTTGCCATTGAAAAACATCATGTTATTCATATACCAGAAATGATTGAAGCTACTGACTGAAGGAAAGGATCTGGCATCTCACTCTCTTTGAATCTTCTTTATCATGCTAAGAGGAGCAGGAAAAAGCAAAAAATTTCAGAATTGCACCTTGCAATGCGGAGAAATTACTGTTTGTGCATTTACAATATTCATTGATTTTTGCCATTGAAAAACGTCCAGAAATGATTGAAGCTACTGACTGAATGAAAGGAGCTGGCATCTCACTCTCTTTGAATCTTCTTTATCATGCTAAGAGGAGCAGGAGAAAGCAAAACATTTCAGAATTGCACCTTGCAATGCGGAGAAATTACTGTTTGTGCATTTACAATATTCATTGATTTTTGCGATTGAAAAACATCATGTTATTCATATACCAGAAATGATTGAAGCTACTGACTGAATGAAAGGAGCTGGCATCTCACTCTCTTTGAATCTTCTTTATCATGCTAAGAGGAGCAGGAAAAAGTAAAAAATTTCAGAATTGCACCTTGCAATGCGGAGAAATTACTGTTTGTGCATTTACAATATTCAATGATTTTTGCCATTGAAAAACGTCCAGAAATGATTGAAGCTACTGACTGAATGAAAGGAGCTGGCATCTCACTCTCTTTGAATCTTGTTTATCATGCTAAGAGGAGCAGGAAAAAGCAAAAAATTTCAGAATTGCACCTTGCAATGCGGAGAAATTACTGTTTGTGCATTTACAATATTCATTGATTTTTGCCATTGAAAAACGTCCAGAAATGATTGAAGCTACTGACTGAATGAAAGGAGCTGGCATCTCACTCTCTTTGAATCTTCTTTATCATGCTAAGAGGAGCAGGAAAAAGCAAAAAATTTCAGAATTGCACCTTGCAATGCGGAGAAATTACTGTTTGTGCATTTACAATATTCATTGATTTTTGCTATTGAAAAACATCATGTTATTCATATACCAGAAATGATTGAAGCTACTGACTGAATGAAAGGAGCTGGCATCTCACTCTCTTTGAATCTTCTTTATCATGCTAAGAGGAGCAGGAAAAAGCAAAAAATATCAGAATTGCACCTTGCAATGCGGAGAAATTACAGTTTGTGCATTTACAATATTCATTGATTTTTGCCATTGAAAAACGTCCAGAAATGATTGAAGCTACTGACTGAATGAAAGGAGCTGGCATCTCACTCTCTTTGAATCTTCTTTATCATGCTAAGAGGAGCAGGAAAAAGCAAAAAATTTCAGAATTGCACCTTGCAATGCGGAGAAATTACTGTTTGTGCATTTATAATATTCATTGATTTTTGCCATTGAAAAACGTCCAGAAATGATTGAAGGTACTGACTGAATGAAAGGAGCTGGCATCTCACTCTCTTTGAATCTTCTTTATCATGCTAAGAGGAGCAGGAAAAAGCAAAAAATTTCAGAATTGCACCTTGCAATGCGGAGAAATTACTGTTTGTGCATTTACAATATTCATTGATTTTTGCCATTGAAAAACGTCCAGAAATGATTGAAGCTACTGACTGAATGAAAGGAGCTGGCATCTCACTCTCTTTGAATCTTCTTTATCATGCTAAGAGGAGCAGGAAAAAGCAAAAAATTTCAGAATTGCACCTTGCAATGTGGAGAAATTACTGTTTGTGCATTTACAATATTCATTGATTTTTGCCATTGAAAAATGTCCAGAAATGATTGAAGCTACTGACTGAATGAAAGGAGCTGGCATCTCACTCTCTTTGAATCTTCTTTATCATGCTAAGAGGAGCAGGAAAAAGCAAAAAATTTCAGAATTGCGCCTTGCAATGCGGAGAAATTACTGTTTGTGCATTTACAAAATTCATTGATTTTTGCCATTGAAAAACATCATGTTATTCATATACCAGAAATGATTGAAGCTACTGACTGAAGGAAAGGATATGGCATCTCACTCTCTTTGAATCTTCTTTATCATGCTTAGAGGAGCAGGAAAAAGCAAAAAATTTCAGAATTGCACCTTGCAATGCGGAGAAATTACTGTTTGTGCATTTACAATATTCATTGATTTTTGCCATTGAAAAACGTCCAGAAATGATTGAAGCTACTGACTGAATGAAAGGAGCTGGCATCTCACTCTCTTTGAATCTTCTTTATCATGCTAAGAGGAGCAGGAAAAAGCAAAAAATTTCAGAATTGCACCTTGCAATGCGGAGAAATTACTGTTTGTGCATTTACAATATTCATTGATTTTTGCGATTGAAAAACATCATGTTATTCATATACCAGAAATGATTGAAGCTACTGACTGAATGAAAGGAGCTGGCATCTCACTCTCTTTGAATCTTCTTTATCATGCTAAGAGGAGCAGGAAAAAGTAAAAAATTTCAGAATTGCACCTTGCAATGCGGAGAAATTACTGTTTGTGCATTTACAATATTCATTGATTTTTGCCATTGAAAAACGTCCAGAAATGATTGAAGCTACTGACTGAATGAAAGGAGCTGGCATCTCACTCTCTTTGAATCTTCTTTATCATGCTAAGAGGAGCAGGAAAAAGCAAAAAATTTCAGAATTGCACCTTGCAATGCGGAGAAATTACTGTTTGTGCATTTACAATATTCATTGATTTTTGCCATTGAAAAAGGTCCAGAAATAATTGAAGGTACTGACTGAATGAAAGGAGCTGGCATCTCACTCTCTTTGAATCTTCTTTATCATGCTAAGAGGAGCAGGAAAAAGCAAAAAATTTCAGAATTGCACCTTGCAATGCGGAGAAATTACTGTTTGTGCATTTACAATATTCATTGATTTTTGCCATTGAAAAACGTCCAGAAATAATTGAAGGTACTGACTGAATGAAAGGAGCTGGCATCTCACTCTCTTTGAATCTTCTTTATCATGCTAAGAGGAGCAGGAAAAAGCAAAAAATTTCAGAATTGCACCTTGCAATGCGGAGAAATTACTGTTTGTGCATTTACAATATTCATTGATTTTTGCCATTGAAAAACGTCCAGAAATGATTGAAGCTACTGACTGAATGAAAGGAGCTGGCATCTCACTCTCTTTGAATCTTCTTTATCATGCTAAGAGGAGCAGGAAAAAGCAAAAAATTTCAGAATTGCACCTTGCAATGCGGAGAAATTACTGTTTGTGCATTTACAATATTCATTGATTTTTGCCATTGAAAAATGTCCAGAAATGATTGAAGCTACTGACTGAATGAAAGGAGCTGGCATCTCACTCTCTTTAAATCTTCTTTATCATGCTAAGAGGAGCAGGAAAAAGCAAAAAATTTCAGAATTGCGCCTTGCAATGCGGAGAAATTACTGTTTGTGCATTTACAAAATTCATTGATTTTTGCCATTGAAAAACATCATGTTATTCATATACCAGAAATGATTGAAGCTACTGACTGAAGGAAAGGATCTGGCATCTCACTCTCTTTGAATCTTCTTTATCATGCTAAGAGGAGCAGGAAAAAGCAAAAAATTTCAGAATTGCACCTTGCAATGCGGAGAAATTACTGTTTGTGCATTTACAATATTCATTGATTTTTGCCATTGAAAAACGTCCAGAAATGATTGAAGCTACTGACTGAATGAAAGGAGCTGGCATCTCACTCTCTTTGAATCTTCTTTATCATGCTAAGAGGAGCAGGAAAAAGCAAAAAATTTCAGAATTGCACCTTGCAATGCGGAGAAATTACTGTTTGTGCATTTACAATATTCATTGATTTTTGCCATTGAAAAACGTCCAGAAATGATTGAAGCTACTGACTGAATGAAAGGAGCTGGCATCTCACTCTCTTTGAATCTTCTTTATCATGCTAAGAGGAGCAGGAAAAAGCAAAAAATTTCAGAATTGCACCTTGCAATGCGGAGAAATTACTGTTTGTGCATTTACAATATTCATTGATTTTTGCCATTGAAAAATGTCCAGAAATGATTGAAGCTACTGACTGAATGAAAGGAGCTGGCATCTCACTCTCTTTGAATCTTCTTTATCATGCTAAGAGGAGCAGGAAAAAGCAAAAAATTTCAGAATTGCGCCTTGCAATGCAGAGAAATTACTGTTTGTGCATTTACAAAATTCATTGATTTTTGCCATTGAAAAACATCATGTTATTCATATACCAGAAATGATTGAAGCTACTGACTGAAGGAAAGGATCTGGCATCTCACTCTCTTTGAATCTTCTTTATCATGCTAAGAGGAGCAGGAAAAAGCAAAAAATTTCAGAATTGCACCTTGCAATGCAGAGAAATTACTGTTTGTGCATTTACAATATTCATTGATTTTTGTCATTGAAAAACGTCCAGAAATGATTGAAGCTACTGACTGAATGAAAGGAGCTGGCATCTCACTCTCTTTGAATCTTCTTTATCATGCTAAGAGGAGCAGGAAAAAGCAAAAAATTTCAGAATTGCACCTTGCAATGCGGAGAAATTACTGTTTGTGCATTTACAATATTCATTGATTTTTGCCATTGAAAAATGTCCAGAAATGATTGAAGCTACTGACTGAATGAAAGGAGCTGGCATCTCACTCTCTTTGAATCTTCTTTATCATGCTAAGAGGAGCAGGAAAAAGCAAAAAATTTCAGAATTGCACATTGCAATGCGGAGAAATTACTGTTTGTGCATTTACAATATTCATTGATTTTTGCCATTGAAAAACGTCCAGAAATGATTGAAGCTACTGACTGAATGAAAGGAGCTGGCATCTCACTCTCTTTGAATCTTCTTTATCATGCTAAGAGGAGCAGGAAAAAGCAAAAAATTTCAGAATTGCACCTTGCAATGCGGAGAAATTACTGTTTGTGCATTTACAATATTCATTGATTTTTGCCATTGAAAAACGTCCAGAAATGAATGAAGCTACTGACTGAATGAAAGGAGCTGGCATCTCACTCTCTTTGAATCTTCTTTATCATGCTAAGAGGAGCAGGAAAAAGCAAAAAATTTCAGAATTGCACCTTGCAATGCGGAGAAATTACTGTTTGTGCATTTACAATATTCATTGATTTTTGCCATTGAAAAATGTCCAGAAATGATTGAAGCTACTGACTGAATGAAAGGAGCTGGCATCTCACTCTCTTTGAATCTTCTTTATCATGCTAAGAGGAGCAGGAAAAAGCAAAAAATTTCAGAATTGCGCCTTGCAATGCGGAGAAATTACTGTTTGTGCATTTACAAAATTCATTGATTTTTGCCATTGAAAAACATCATGTTATTCATATACCAGAAATGATTGAAGCTACTGACTGAAGGAAAGGATCTGGCATCTCACTCTCTTTGAATCTTCTTTATCATGCTAAGAGGAGCAGGAAAAAGCAAAAAATTTCAGAATTGCACCTTGCAATGCGGAGAAATTACTGTTTGTGCATTTACAATATTCATTGATTTTTGCCATTGAAAAACGTCCAGAAATGATTGAAGCTACTGACTGAATGAAAGGAGCTGGCATCTCACTCTCTTTGAATCTTCTTTATCATGCTAAGAGGAGCAGGAAAAAGCAAAAAATTTCAGAATTGCACCTTGCAATGCGGAGAAATTACTGTTTGTGCATTTACAATATTCATTGATTTTTGCCATTGAAAAACGTCCAGAAATGATTGAAGCTACTGACTGAATGAAAGGAGCTGGCATCTCACTCTCTTTGAATCTTCTTTATCATGCTAAGAGGAGCAGGAAAAAGCAAAAAATTTCAGAATTGCACCTTGCAATGCGGAGAAATTACTGTTTGTGCATTTACAATATTCATTGATTTTTGCCATTGAAAAATGTCCAGAAATGATTGAAGCTACTGACTGAATGAAAGGAGCTGGCATCTCACTCTCTTTGAATCTTCTTTATCATGCTAAGAGGAGCAGGAAAAAGCAAAAAATTTCAGAATTGCGCCTTGCAATGCGGAGAAATTACTGTTTGTGCATTTACAAAATTCATTGATTTTTGCCATTGAAAAACATCATGTTATTCATATACCAGAAATGATTGAAGCTACTGACTGAATGAAAGGAGCTGGCATCTCACTCTCTTTGAATCTTCTTTATCATGCTAAGAGGAGCAGGAAAAAGTAAAAAATTTCAGAATTGCACCTTGCAATGCGGAGAAATTACTGTTTGTGCATTTACAATATTCAATGATTTTTGCCATTGAAAAACGTCCAGAAATGATTGAAGCTACTGACTGAATGAAAGGAGCTGGCATCTCACTCTCTTTGAATCTTGTTTATCATGCTAAGAGGAGCAGGAAAAAGCAAAAAATTTCAGAATTGCACCTTGCAATGCGGAGAAATTACTGTTTGTGCATTTACAATATTCATTGATTTTTGCCATTGAAAAACGTCCAGAAATGATTGAAGCTACTGACTGAATGAAAGGAGCTGGCATCTCACTCTCTTTGAATCTTCTTTATCATGCTAAGAGGAGCAGGAAAAAGCAAAAAATTTCAGAATTGCACCTTGCAATGCGGAGAAATTACAGTTTGTGCATTTACAATATTCATTGATTTTTGCCATTGAAAAACGTCCAGAAATGATTGAAGCTACTGACTGAATGAAAGGAGCTGGCATCTCACTCTCTTTGAATCTTCTTTATCATGCTAAGAGGAGCAGGAAAAAGCAAAAAATTTCAGAATTGCACCTTGCAATGCGGAGAAATTACTGTTTGTGCATTTACAATATTCATTGATTTTTGCCATTGAAAAACGTCCAGAAATGATTGAAGGTACTGACTGAATGAAAGGAGCTGGCATCTCACTCTCTTTGAATCTTCTTTATCATGCTAAGAGGAGCAGGAAAAAGCAAAAAATTTCAGAATTGCACCTTGCAATGCGGAGAAATTACTGTTTGTGCATTTACAATATTCATTGATTTTTGCCATTGAAAAATGTCCAGAAATGATTGAATCTACTCACTGAATGAAAGGAGCTGGCATCTCACTCTCTTTGAATCTTCTTTATCATGCTAAGAGGAGCAGGAAAAAGCAAAAAATTTCAGAATTGCGCCTTGCAATGCGGAGAAATTACTGTTTGTGCATTTACAAAATTCATTGATTTTTGCCATTGAAAAACATCATGTTATTCATATACCAGAAATGATTGAAGCTACTGACTGAAGGAAAGGATATGGCATCTCACTCTCTTTGAATCTTCTTTATCATGCTTAGAGGAGCAGGAAAAAGCAAAAAATTTCAGAATTGCACCTTGCAATGCGGAGAAATTACTGTTTGTGCATTTACAATATTCATTGATTTTTGCCATTGAAAAACGTCCAGAAATGATTGAAGCTACTGACTGAATGAAAGGAGCTGGCATCTCACTCTCTTTGAATCTTCTTTATCATGCTAAGAGGAGCAGGAAAAAGCAAAAAATTTCAGAATTGCACCTTGCAATGCGGAGAAATTACTGTTTGTGCATTTACAATATTCATTGATTTTTGCGATTGAAAAACATCATGTTATTCATATACCAGAAATGATTGAAGCTACTGACTGAATGAAAGGAGCTGGCATCTCACTCTCTTTGAATCTTCTTTATCATGCTAAGAGGAGCAGGAAAAAGTAAAAAATTTCAGAATTGCACCTTGCAATGCGGAGAAATTACTGTTTGTGCATTTACAATATTCATTGATTTTTGCCATTGAAAAACGTCCAGAAATGATTGAAGCTACTGACTGAATGAAAGGAGCTGGCATCTCACTCTCTTTGAATCTTCTTTATCATGCTAAGAGGAGCAGGAAAAAGCAAAAAATTTCAGAATTGCACCTTGCAATGCGGAGAAATTACTGTTTGTGCATTTACAATATTCATTGATTTTTGCTATTGAAAAACATCACGTTATTCATATACCAGAAATGATTGAAGCTACTGACTGAATGAAAGGAGCTGGCATCTCACTCTCTTTGAATCTTCTTTATCATGCTAAGAGGAGCAGGAAAAAGCAAAAAATTTCAGAATTGCACCTTGCAATGCGGAGAAATTACAGTTTGTGCATTTACAATATTCATTGATTTTTGCCATTGAAAAACGTCCAGAAATGATTGAAGCTACTGACTGAATGAAAGGAGCTGGCATCTCACTCTCTTTGAATCTTCTTTATCATGCTAAGAGGAGCAGGAAAAAGCAAAAAATTTCAGAATTGCACCTTGCAATGCGGAGAAATTACTGTTTGTGCATTTACAATATTCATTGATTTTTGCCATTGAAAAAGGTCCAGAAATAATTGAAGGTACTGACTGAATGAAAGGAGCTGGCATCTCACTCTCTTTGAATCTTCTTTATCATGCTAAGAGGAGCAGGAAAAAGCAAAAAATTTCAGAATTGCACCTTGCAATGCGGAGAAATTACTGTTTGTGCATTTACAATATTCATTGATTTTTGCCATTGAAAAACGTCCAGAAATGATTGAAGCTACTGACTGAATGAAAGGAGCTGGCATCTCACTCTCTTTGAATCTTCTTTATCATGCTAAGAGGAGCAGGAAAAAGCAAAAAATTTCAGAATTGCACCTTGCAATGCGGAGAAATTACTGTTTGTGCATTTACAATATTCATTGATTTTTGCCATTGAAAAATGTCCAGAAATGATTGAAGCTACTGACTGAATGAAAGGAGCTGGCATCTCACTCTCTTTGAATCTTCTTTATCATGCTAAGAGGAGCAGGAAAAAGCAAAAAATTTCAGAATTGCGCCTTGCAATGCGGAGAAATTACTGTTTGTGCATTTACAAAATTCATTGATTTTTGCCATTGAAAAACATCATGTTATTCATATACCAGAAATGATTGAAGCTACTGACTGAAGGAAAGGATCTGGCATCTCACTCTCTTTGAATCTTCTTTATCATGCTTAGAGGAGCAGGAAAAAGCAAAAAATTTCAGAATTGCACCTTGCAATGCGGAGAAATTACTGTTTGTGCATTTACAATATTCATTGATTTTTGCCATTGAAAAACGTCCAGAAATGATTGAAGCTACTGACTGAATGAAAGGAGCTGGCATCTCACTCTCTTTGAATCTTCTTTATCATGCTAAGAGGAGCAGGAAAAAGCAAAAAATTTCAGAATTGCACCTTGCAATGCGGAGAAATTACTGTTTGTGCATTTACAATATTCATTGATTTTTGCCATTGAAAAACGTCCAGAAATGATTGAAGCTACTGACTGAATGAAAGGAGCTGGCATCTCACTCTCTTTGAATCTTCTTTATCATGCTAAGAGGAGCAGGAAAAAGCAAAAAATTTCAGAATTGCACCTTGCAATGCGGAGAAATTACTGTTTGTGCATTTACAATATTCATTGATTTTTGCCATTGAAAAACATCATGTTATTCATATACCAGAAATGATTGAAGCTACTGACTGAATGAAAGGAGCTGGCATCTCAATCTCTTTGAATCTTCTTTATCATGCTAAGAGGAGCAGGAAAAAGTAAAAAATTTCAGAATTGCACCTTGCAATGCGGAGAAATTACTGTTTGTGCATTTATAATATTCAATGATTTTTGCCATTGAAAAACGTCCAGAAATGATTGAAGCTACTGACTGAACGAAAGGAGCTGGCATCTCACTCTCTTTGAATCTTCTTTATCATGCTAAGAGGAGCAGGAAAAAGCAAAAAATTTCAGAATTGCACCTTGCAATGCGGAGAAATTACTGTTTGTGCATTTACAATATTCATTGATTTTTGCCATTGAAAAACATCATGTTATTCATATACCAGAAATGATTGAAGCTACTGACTGAAGGAAAGGATCTGGCATCTCACTCTCTTTGAATCTTCTTTATCATGCTAAGAGGAGCAGGAAAAAGCAAAAAATTTCAGAATTGCACCTTGCAATGCGGAGAAATTACTGTTTGTGCATTTACAATATTCATTGATTTTTGCCATTGAAAAACGTCCAGAAATGATTGAAGCTACTGACTGAATGAAAGGAGCTGGCATCTCACTCTCTTTGAATCTTCTTTATCATGCTAAGAGGAGCAGGAAAAAGCAAAAAATTTCAGAATTGCACCTTGCAATGCGGAGAAATTACTGTTTGTGCATTTACAATATTCATTGATTTTTGCCATTGAAAAACGTCCATAAATGATTGAAGCTACTGACTGAATGAAAGGAGCTGGCATCTCACTCTCTTTGAATCTTCTTTATCATGCTAAGAGGAGCAGGAAAAAGCAAAAAATTTCAGAATTGCACCTTGCAATGCGGAGAAATTACTGTTTGTGCATTTACAATATTCATTGATTTTTGCCATTGAAAAAGGTCCAGAAATAATTGAAGGTACTGACTGAATGAAAGGAGCTGGCATCTCACTCTCTTTGAATCTTCTTTATCATGCTAAGAGGAGCAGGAAAAAGCAAAAAATTTCAGAATTGCACCTTGCAATGCGGAGAAATTACTGTTTGTGCATTTACAATATTCATTGATTTTTGCCATTGAAAAACGTCCAGAAATGATTGAAGCTACTGACTGAATGAAAGGAGCTGGCATCTCACTCTCTTTGAATCTTCTTTATCATGCTAAGAGGAGCAGGAAAAAGCAAAAAATTTCAGAATTGCACCTTGCAATGCGGAGAAATTACTGTTTGTGCATTTACAATATTCATTGATTTTTGCCATTGAAAAATGTCCAGAAATGATTGAAGCTACTGACTGAATGAAAGGAGCTGGCATCTCACTCTCTTTGAATCTTCTTTATCATGCTAAGAGGAGCAGGAAAAAGCAAAAAATTTCAGAATTGCGCCTTGCAATGCGGAGAAATTACTGTTTGTGCATTTACAAAATTCATTGATTTTTGCCATTGAAAAACATCATGTTATTCATATACCAGAAATGATTGAAGCTACTGACTGAAGGAAAGGATCTGGCATCTCACTCTCTTTGAATCTTCTTTATCATGCTTAGAGGAGCAGGAAAAAGCAAAAAATTTCAGAATTGCACCTTGCAATGCGGAGAAATTACTGTTTGTGCATTTACAATATTCATTGATTTTTGCCATTGAAAAACGTCCAGAAATGATTGAAGCTACTGACTGAATGAAAGGAGCTGGCATCTCACTCTCTTTGAATCTTGTTTATCATGCTAAGAGGAGCAGGAAAAAGCAAAAAATTTCAGAATTGCACCTTGCAATGCGGAGAAATTACTGTTTGTGCATTTAAAATATTCATTGATTTTTGCCATTGAAAAACGTCCAGAAATGATTGAAGCTACTGACTGAATGAAAGGAGCTGGCATCTCACTCTCTTTGAATCTTCTTTATCATGCTAAGAGGAGCAGGAAAAAGCAAAAAATTTCAGAATTGCACCTTGCAATGCGGAGAAATTACTGTTTGTGCATTTACAATATTCATTGATTTTTGCCATTGAAAAACATCATGTTATTCATATACCAGAAATGATTGAAGCTACTGACTGAATGAAAGGAGCTGGCATCTCACTCTCTTTGAATCTTCTTTATCATGCTAAGAGGAGCAGGAAAAAGTAAAAAATTTCAGAATTGCACCTTGCAATGCGGAGAAATTACTGTTTGTGCATTTATAATATTCAATGATTTTTGCCATTGAAAAACGTCCAGAAATGATTGAAGCTACTGACTGAACGAAAGGAGCTGGCATCTCACTCTCTTTGAATCTTCTTTATCATGCTAAGAGGAGCAGGAAAAAGCAAAAAATTTCAGAATTGCACCTTGCAATGCGGAGAAATTACTGTTTGTGCATTTACAATATTCATTGATTTTTGCCATTGAAAAACATCATGTTATTCATGTACCAGAAATGTTTGAAGCTACTGACTGAATGAAAGGAGCTGGCATCTCACTCTCTTTGAATCTTCTTTATCATGCTAAGAGGAGCAGGAAAAAGCAAAAAATTTCAGAATTGCACATTGCAATGCGGAGAAATTACTGTTTGTGCATTTACAATATTCATTGATTTTTGCCATTGAAAAACGTCCAGAAATGATTGAAGCTACTGACTGAATGAAAGGAGCTGGCATCTCACTCTCTTTGAATCTTCTTTATCATGCTAAGAGGAGCAGGAAAAAGCAAAAAATTTCAGAATTGCACCTTGCAATGCGGAGAAATTACTGTTTGTGCATTTACAATATTCATTGATTTTTGCCATTGAAAAACGTCCAGAAATGATTGAAGCTACTGACTGAATGAAAGGAGCTGGCATCTCACTCTCTTTGAATCTTCTTTATCATGCTAAGAGGAGCAGGAAAAAGCAAAAAATTTCAGAATTGCACCTTGCAATGCGGAGAAATTACTGTTTGTGCATTTACAATATTCATTGATTTTTGCCATTGAAAAATGTCCAGAAATGATTGAAGCTACTGACTGAATGAAAGGAGCTGGCATCTCACTCTCTTTGAATCTTCTTTATCATGCTAAGAGGAGCAGGAAAAAGCAAAAAATTTCAGAATTGCGCCTTGCAATGCGGAGAAATTACTGTTTGTGCATTTACAAAATTCATTGATTTTTGCCATTGAAAAACATCATGTTATTCATATACCAGAAATGATTGAAGCTACTGACTGAAGGAAAGGATCTGGCATCTCACTCTCTTTGAATCTTCTTTATCATGCTAAGAGGAGCAGGAAAAAGCAAAAAATTTCAGAATTGCACCTTGCAATGCGGAGAAATTACTGTTTGTGCATTTACAATATTCATTGATTTTTGCCATTGAAAAACGTCCAGAAATGATTGAAGCTACTGACTGAATGAAAGGAGCTGGCATCTCACTCTCTTTGAATCTTCTTTATCATGCTAAGAGGAGCAGGAAAAAGCAAAAAATTTCAGAATTGCACTTTGCAATGCGGAGAAATTACTGTTTGTGCATTTACAATATTCATTGATTTTTGCCATTGAAAAACGTCCATAAATGATTGAAGCTACTGACTGAATGAAAGGAGCTGGCATCTCACTCTCTTTGAATCTTCTTTATCATGCTAAGAGGAGCAGGAAAAAGCAAAAAATTTCAGAATTGCACCTTGCAATGCGGAGAAATTACTGTTTGTGCATTTACAATATTCATTGATTTTTGCCATTGAAAAACGTCCATAAATGATTGAAGCTACTGACTGAATGAAAGGAGCTGGTATCTCACTCTCTTTGAATCTTCTTTATCATGCTAAGAGGAGCAGGAAAAAGCAAAAAATTTCAGAATTGCACCTTGCAATGCGGAGAAATTACTGTTTGTGCATTTACAATATTCATTGATTTTTGCCATTGAAAAATGTCCAGAAATGATTGAAGCTACTGACTGAATGAAAGGAGCTGGCATCTCACTCTCTTTGAATCTTCTTTATCATGCTAAGAGGAGCAGGAAAAAGCAAAAAATTTCAGAATTGCGCCTTGCAATGCGGAGAAATTACTGTTTGTGCATTTACAAAATTCATTGATTTTTGCCATTGAAAAACATCATGTTATTCATATACCAGAAATGATTGAAGCTACTGACTGAAGGAAAGGATCTGGCATCTCACTCTCTTTAAATCTTCTTTATCATGCTTAGAGGAGCAGGAAAAAGCAAAAAATTTCAGAATTGCACCTTGCAATGCGGAGAAATTACTGTTTGTGCATTTACAATATTCATTGATTTTTGCCATTGAAAAACGTCCAGAAATGATTGAAGCTACTGACTGAATGAAAGGAGCTGGCATCTCACTCTCTTTGAATCTTCTTTATCATGCTAAGAGGAGCAGGAAAAAGCAAAAAATTTCAGAATTGCACCTTGCAATGCGGAGAAATTACTGTTTGTGCATTTACAATATTCATTGATTTTTGCGATTGAAAAACATCATGTTATTCATATACCAGAAATGATTGAAGCTACTGACTGAATGAAAGGAGCTGGCATCTCACTCTCTTTGAATCTTCTTTATCATGCTAAGAGGAGCAGGAAAAAGTAAAAAATTTCAGAATTGCACCTTGCAATGCGGAGAAATTACTGTTTGTGCATTTACAATATTCAATGATTTTTGCCATTGAAAAACGTCCAGAAATGATTGAAGCTACTGACTGAATGAAAGAAGCTGGCATCTCACTCTCTTTGAATCTTGTTTATCATGCTAAGAGGAGCAGGAAAAAGCAAAAAATTTCAGAATTGCACCTTGCAATGCGGAGAAATTACTGTTTGTGCATTTACAATATTCATTGATTTTTGCCATTGAAAAACGTCCAGAAATGATTGAAGCTACTGACTGAATGAAAGGAGCTGGCATCTCACTCTCTTTGAATCTTCTTTATCATGCTAAGAGGAGCAGGAAAAAGCAAAAAATTTCAGAATTGCACCTTGCAATGCGGAGAAATTACTGTTTGTGCATTTACAATATTCATTGATTTTTGCCATTGAAAAACATCATGTTATTCATATACCAGAAATGATTGAAGCTACTGACTGAATGAAAGGAGCTGGCATCTCACTCTCTTTGAATCTTCTTTATCATGCTAAGAGGAGCAGGAAAAAGTAAAAAATTTCAGAATTGCACCTTGCAATGCGGAGAAATTACTGTTTGTGCATTTATAATATTCAATGATTTTTGCCATTGAAAAACGTCCAGAAATGATTGAAGCTACTGACTGAACGAAAGGAGCTGGCATCTCACTCTCTTTGAATCTTCTTTATCATGCTAAGAGGAGCAGGAAAAAGCAAAAAATTTCAGAATTGCACCTTGCAATGCGGAGAAATTACTGTTTGTGCATTTACAATATTCATTGATTTTTGCCATTGAAAAACATCATGTTATTCATGTACCAGAAATGTTTGAAGCTACTGACTGAATGAAAGGAGCTGGCATCTCACTCTCTTTGAATCTTCTTTATCATGCTAAGAGGAGCAGGAAAAAGCAAAAAATTTCAGAATTGCACATTGCAATGCGGAGAAATTACTGTTTGTGCATTTACAATATTCATTGATTTTTGCCATTGAAAAACGTCCAGAAATGATTGAAGCTACTGACTGAATGAAAGGAGCTGGCATCTCACTCTCTTTGAATCTTCTTTATCATGCTAAGAGGAGCAGGAAAAAGCAAAAAATTTCAGAATTGCACCTTGCAATGCGGAGAAATTACTGTTTGTGCATTTACAATATTCATTGATCTTTGCCATTGAAAAACGTCCAGAAATGATTGAAGCTACTGACTGAATGAAAGGAGCTGGCATCTCACTCTCTTTGAATCTTCTTTATCATGCTAAGAGGAGCAGGAAAAAGCAAAAAATTTCAGAATTGCACCTTGCAATGCGGAGAAATTACTGTTTGTGCATTTACAATATTCATTGATTTTTGCCATTGAAAAATGTCCAGAAATGATTGAAGCTACTGACTGAATGAAAGGAGCTGGCATCTCACTCTCTTTGAATCTTCTTTATCATGCTAAGAGGAGCAGGAAAAAGCAAAAAATTTCAGAATTGCGCCTTGCAATGCGGAGAAATTACTGTTTGTGCATTTACAAAATTCATTGATTTTTGCCATTGAAAAACATCATGTTATTCATATACCAGAAATGATTGAAGCTACTGACTGAAGGAAAGGATCTGGCATCTCACTCTCTTTGAATCTTCTTTATCATGCTAAGAGGAGCAGGAAAAAGCAAAAAATTTCAGAATTGCACCTTGCAATGCGGAGAAATTACTGTTTGTGCATTTACAATATTCATTGATTTTTGCCACTGAAAAACGTCCAGAAATGATTGAAGCTACTGACTGAATGAAAGGAGCTGGCATCTCACTCTCTTTGAATCTTCTTTATCATGCTAAGAGGAGCAGGAAAAAGCAAAAAATTTCAGAATTGCACCTTGCAATGCGGAGAAATTACTGTTTGTGCATTTACAATATTCATTGATTTTTGCCATTGAAAAACGTCCATAAATGATTGAAGCTACTGACTGAATGAAAGGAGCTGGCATCTCACTCTCTTTGAATCTTCTTTATCATGCTAAGAGGAGCAGGAAAAAGCAAAAAATTTCAGAATTGCACCTTGCAATGCGGAGAAATTACTGTTTGTGCATTTACAATATTCATTGATTTTTGCCATTGAAAAACGTCCATAAATGATTGAAGCTACTGACTGAATGAAAGGAGCTGGCATCTCACTCTCTTTGAATCTTCTTTATCATGCTAAGAGGAGCAGGAAAAAGCAAAAAATTTCAGAATTGCACCTTGCAATGCGGAGAAATTACTGTTTGTGCATTTACAATATTCATTGATTTTTGCCATTGAAAAATGTCCAGAAATGATTGAAGCTACTGACTGAATGAAAGGAGCTGGCATCTCACTCTCTTTGAATCTTCTTTATCATGCTAAGAGGAGCAGGAAAAAGCAAAAAATTTCAGAATTGCGCCTTGCAATGCGGAGAAATTACTGTTTGTGCATTTACAAAATTCATTGATTTTTGCCATTGAAAAACATCATGTTATTCATATACCAGAAATGATTGAAGCTACTGACTGAAGGAAAGGATCTGGCATCTCACTCTCTTTGAATCTTCTTTATCATGCTAAGAGGAGCAGGAAAAAGCAAAAAATTTCAGAATTGCACCTTGCAATGCGGAGAAATTACTGTTTGTGCATTTACAATATTCATTGATTTTTGCCATTGAAAAACGTCCAGAAATGATTGAAGCTACTGACTGAAAGAAAGGAGCTGGCATCTCACTCTCTTTGAATCTTCTTTATCATGCTAAGAGGAGCAGGAAAAAGCAAAAAATTTCAGAATTGCACCTTGCAATGCGGAGAAATTACTGTTTGTGCATTTACAATATTCATTGATTTTTGCCATTGAAAAACGTCCATAAATGATTGAAGCTACTGACTGAATGAAAGGAGCTGGCATCTCACTCTCTTTGAATCTTCTTTATCATGCTAAGAGGAGCAGGAAAAAGCAAAAAATTTCAGAATTGCACCTTGCAATGCGGAGAAATTACTGTTTGTGCATTTACAATATTCATTGATTTTTGCCATTGAAAAATGTCCAGAAATGATTGAAGCTACTGACTGAATGAAAGGAGCTGGCATCTCACTCTCTTTGAATCTTCTTTATCATGCTAAGAGGAGCAGGAAAAAGCAAAAAATTTCAGAATTGCGCCTTGCAATGCGGAGAAATTACTGTTTGTGCATTTACAAAATTCATTGATTTTTGCCATTGAAAAACATCATGTTATTCATATACCAGAAATGATTGAAGCTACTGACTGAAGGAAAGGATCTGGCATCTCACTCTCTTTGAATCTTCTTTATCATGCTAAGAGGAGCAGGAAAAAGCAAAAAGTTTCAGAATTGCACCTTGCAATGCGGAGAAATTACTGTTTGTGCATTTACAATATTCATTGGTTTTTGCCATTGAAAAACGTCCAGAAATGATTGAAGCTACTGACTGAATGAAAGGAGCTGGCATCTCACTCTCTTTGAATCTTCTTTATCATGCTAAGAGGAGCAGGAAAAAGCAAAAAATTTCAGAATTGCACCTTGCAATGCGGAGAAATTACTGTTTGTGCATTTACAATATTCATTGATTTTTGCGATTGAAAAACATCATGTTATTCATATACCAGAAATGATTGAAGCTACTGACTGAATGAAAGGAGCTGGCATCTCACTCTCTTTGAATCTTCTTTATCATGCTAAGAGGAGCAGGAAAAAGTAAAAAATTTCAGAATTGCACCTTGCAATGCGGAGAAATTACTGATTGTGCATTTACAATATTCAATGATTTTTGCCATTGAAAAACGTCCAGAAATGATTAAAGCTACTGACTGAATGAAAGGAGCTGGCATCTCACTCTCTTTGAATCTTCTTTATCATGCTAAGAGGAGCAGGAAAAAGCAAAAAATTTCAGAATTGCACCTTGCAATGCGGAGAAATTACTGTTTGTGCATTTACAATATTCATTGATTTTTGCCATTGAAAAACGTCCAGAAATGATTGAAGCTACTGACTAAATGAAAGGAGCTGGCATCTCACTCTCTTTGAATCTTCTTTATCATGCTAAGAGGAGCAGGAAAAAGCAAAAAATTTCAGAATTGCACCTTGCAATGCGGAGAAATTACTGTTTGTGCATTTACAATATTCATTGATTTTTGCCATTGAAAAACATCATGTTATTCATATACCAGAAATGATTGAAGCTACTGACTGAATGAAAGGAGCTGGCATCTCACTCTCTTTGAATCTTCTTTATCATGCTAAGAGGAGCAGGAAAAAGTAAAAAATTTCAGAATTGCGCCTTGCAATGCGGAGAAATTTCTGTTTGTGCATTTACAAAATTCATTGATTTTTGCCATTGAAAAACATCATGTTATTCATATACCAGAAATGATTGAAGCTACTGACTGAAGGAAAGGATCTGGCATCTCACTCTCTTTGAATCTTCTTTATCATGCTTAGAGGAGCAGGAAAAAGCAAAGAATTTCAGAATTGCACCTTGCAATGCGGAGAAATTACTGTTTGTGCATTTACAATATTCATTGATTTTTGCCATTGAAAAACGTCCAGAAATGATTGAAGCTACTGACTGAATGAAAGGAGCTGGCATCTCACTCTCTTTGAATCTTCTTTATCATGCTAAGAGGAGCAGGAAAAAGCAAAAAATTTCAGAATTGCACCTTGCAATGCGGAGAAATTACTGTTTGTGCATTTACAATATTCATTGATTTTTGCGATTGAAAAACATCATGCTATTCATATACCAGAAATGATTGAAGCTACTGACTGAATGAAAGGAGCTGGCATCTCACTCTCTTTGAATCTTCTTTATCATGCTAAGAGGAGCAGGAAAAAGTAAAAAATTTCAGAATTGCACCTTGCAATGCGGAGAAATTACTGTTTGTGCATTTACAATATTCATTGATTTTTGCCATTGAAAAACGTCCAGAAATGATTGAAGCTACTGACTGAATGAAAGGAGCTGGCATCTCACTCTCTTTGAATCTTCTTTATCATGCTAAGAGGAGCAGGAAAAAGCAAAAAATTTCAGAATTGCACCTTGCAATGCGGAGAAATTACTGTTTGTGCATTTACAATATTCATTGATTTTTGCTATTGAAAAACATCATGTTATTCATATACCAGAAATGATTGAAGCTACTGACTGAATGAAAGGAGCTGGCATCTCACTCTCTTTGAATCTTCTTTATCATGCTAAGAGGAGCAGGAAAAAGCAAAAAATTTCAGAATTGCACCTTGCAATGCGGAGAAATTACTGTTTGTGCATTTACAATATTCATTGATTTTTGCGATTGAAAAACATCATGTTATTCATATACCAGAAATGATTGAAGCTACTGACTGAATGAAAGGAGCTGGCATCTCACTCTCTTTGAATCTTCTTTATCATGCTAAGAGGAGCAGGAAAAAGTAAAAAATTTCAGAATTGCACCTTGCAATGCGGAGAAATTACTGTTTGTGCATTTACAATATTCATTGATTTTTGCCATTGAAAAACGTCCAGAAATGATTGAAGCTACTGACTGAATGAAAGGAGCTGGCATCTCACTCTCTTTGAATCTTCTTTATCATGCTAAGAGGAGCAGGAAAAAGCAAAAAATTTCAGAATTGCACCTTGCAATGCGGAGAACTTACTGTTTGTGCATTTACAATATTAATTGATTTTTGCTATTGAAAAACATCATGTTATTCATATACCAGAAATGATTGAAGCTACTGACTGAATGAAAGGAGCTGGCATCTCACTCTCTTTGAATCTTCTTTATCATGCTAAGAGGAGCAGGAAAAAGCAAAAAATTTCAGAATTGCACCTTGCAATGCGGAGAAATTACAGTTTGTGCATTTACAATATTCATTGATTTTTGCCATTGAAAAACGTCCAGAAATGATTGAAGCTACTGACTGAATGAAAGGAGCTGGCATCTCACTCTCTTTGAATCTTCTTTATCATGCTAAGAGGAGCAGGAAAAAGCAAAAAATTTCAGAATTGCACCTTGCAATGCGGAGAAATTACTGTTTGTGCATTTACAATATTCATTGATTTTTGCCATTGAAAAACGTCCAGAAATGATTGAAGGTACTGACTGAATGAAAGGAGCTGGCATCTCACTCTCTTTGAATCTTCTTTATCATGCTAAGAGGAGCAGGAAAAAGCAAAAAATTTCAGAATTGCACCTTGCAATGCGGAGAAATTACTGTTTGTGCATTTACAATATTCATTGATTTTTGCCATTGAAAAACGTCCAGAAATGATTGAAGCTACTGACTGAATGAAAGGAGCTGGCATCTCACTCTCTTTGAATCTTCTTTATCATGCTAAGAGGAGCAGGAAAAAGCAAAAAATTTCAGAATTACACCTTGCAATGCGGAGAGATTACTGTTTGTGCATTTACAATATTCATTGATTTTTGCCATTGAAAAATGTCCAGAAATGATTGAAGCTACTGACTGAATGAAAGGAGCTGGCATCTCACTCTCTTTGAATCTTCTTTATCATGCTAAGAGGAGCAGGAAAAAGCAAAAAATTTCAGAATTGCGCCTTGCAATGCGGAGAAATTACTGTTTGTGCATTTACAAAATTCATTGATTTTTGCCATTGAAAAACATCATGTTATTCATATACCAGAAATGATTGAAGCTACTGACTGAAGGAAAGGATCTGGCATCTCACTCTCTTTGAATCTTCTTTATCATGCTTAGAGGAGCAGGAAAAAGCAAAAAATTTCAGAATTGCACCTTGCAATGCGGAGAAATTACTGTTTGTGCATTTACAATATTCATTGATTTTTGCCATTGAAAAACGTCCAGAAATGATTGAAGCTACTGACTGAATGAAAGGAGCTGGCATCTCACTCTCTTTAAATCTTCTTTATCATGCTAAGAGGAGCAGGAAAAAGCAAAAAATTTCAGAATTGCACCTTGCAATGCGGAGAAATTACTGTTTGTGCATTTACAATATTCATTGATTTTTGCGATTGAAAAACATCATGTTATTCATATACCAGAAATGATTGAAGCTACTGACTGAATGAAAGGAGCTGGCATCTCACTCTCTTTGAATCTTCTTTATCATGCTAAGAGGAGCAGGAAAAAGTAAAAAATTTCAGAATTGCACCTTGCAATGCGGAGAAATTACTGTTTGTGCATTTACAATATTCAATGATTTTTGCCATTGAAAAACGTCCAGAAATGATTGAAGCTACTGACTGAATGAAAGGAGCTGGCATCTCACTCTCTTTGAATCTTGTTTATCATGCTAAGAGGAGCAGGAAAAAGCAAAAAATTTCAGAATTGCACCTTGCAATGCGGAGAAATTACTGTTTGTGCAATTACAATATTCATTGATTTTTGCCATTGAAAAACGTCCAGAAATGATTGAAGCTACTGACTGAATGAAAGGAGCTGGCATCTCACTCTCTTTGAATCTTCTTTATCATGCTAAGAGGAGCAGGAAAAAGCAAAAAATTTCAGAATTGCACCTTGCAATGCGGAGAAATTACTGTTTGTGCATTTACAATATTCATTGATTTTTGCCATTGAAAAACATCATGTTATTCATATACCAGAAATGATTGAAGCTACTGACTGAATGAAAGGAGCTGGCATCTCACTCTCTTTGAATCTTCTTTATCATGCTAAGAGGAGCAGGAAAAAGTAAAAAATTTCAGAATTGCACCTTGCAATGCGGAGAAATTACTGTTTGTGCATTTATAATATTCAATGATTTTTGCCATTGAAAAACGTCCAGAAATGATTGAAGCTACTGACTGAACGAAAGGAGCTGGCATCTCACTCTCTTTGAATCTTCTTTATCATGCTAAGAGGAGCAGGAAAAAGCAAAAAATTTCAGAATTGCACCTTGCAATGCGGAGAAATTACTGTTTGTGCATTTACAATATTCATTGATTTTTGCCATTGAAAAACATCATGTTATTCATGTACCAGAAATGTTTGAAGCTACTGACTGAATGAAAGGAGCTGGCATCTCACTCTCTTTGAATCTTCTTTATCATGCTAAGAGGAGCAGGAAAAAGCAAAAAATTTCAGAATTGCACATTGCAATGCGGAGAAATTACTGTTTGTGCATTTACAATATTCATTGATTTTTGCCATTGAAAAACGTCCAGAAATGATTGAAGCTACTGACTGAATGAAAGGAGCTGGCATCTCACTCTCTTTGAATCTTCTTTATCATGCTAAGAGGAGCAGGAAAAAGCAAAAAATTTCAGAATTGCACCTTGCAATGCGGAGAAATTACTGTTTGTGCATTTACAATATTCATTGATTTTTGCCATTGAAAAACGTCCAGAAATGATTGAAGCTACTGACTGAATGAAAGGAGCTGGCATCTCACTCTCTTTGAATCTTCTTTATCATGCTAAGAGGAGCAGGAAAAAGCAAAAAATTTCAGAATTGCACCTTGCAATGCGGAGAAATTACTGTTTGTGCATTTACAATATTCATTGATTTTTGCCATTGAAAAATGTCCAGAAATGATTGAAGCTACTGACTGAATGAAAGGAGCTGGCATCTCACTCTCTTTGAATCTTCTTTATCATGCTAAGAGGAGCAGGAAAAAGCAAAAAATTTCAGAATTGCGCCTTGCAATGCGGAGAAATTACTGTTTGTGCATTTACAAAATTCATTGATTTTTGCCATTGAAAAACATCATGTTATTCATATACCAGAAATGATTGAAGCTACTGACTGAAGGAAAGGATCTGGCATCTCACTCTCTTTGAATCTTCTTTATCATGCTAAGAGGAGCAGGAAAAAGCAAAAAAATTCAGATTTGCACCTTGCAATGCGGAGAAATTACTGTTTGTGCATTTACAATATTCATTGATTTTTGCCATTGAAAAACGTCCAGAAATGATTGAAGCTACTGACTGAATGAAAGGAGCTGGCATCTCACTCTCTTTGAATCTTCTTTATCATGCTAAGAGGAGCAGGAAAAAGCAAAAAATTTTAGAATTGCACCTTGCAATGCGGAGAAATTACTGTTTGTGCATTTACAATATTCATTGATTTTTGCCATTGAAAAACGTCCAGAAATGATTGAAGCTACTGACTGAATGAAAGGAGCTGGCATCTCACTCTCTTTGAATCTTCTTTATCATGCTAAGAGGAGCAGGAAAAAGCAAAAAATTTCAGAATTGCGCCTTGCAATGCGGAGAAATTACTGTTTGTGCATTTACAAAATTCATTGATTTTTGCCATTGAAAAACATCATGTTATTCATATACCAGAAATGATTGAAGCTACTGACTGAAGGAAAGGATCTGGCATCTCACTCTCTTTGAATCTTCTTTATCATGCTAAGAGGAGCAGGAAAAAGCAAAAAAATTCAGAATTGCACCTTGCAATGCGGAGAAATTACTGTTTGTGCATTTACAATATTCATTGATTTTTGCCATTGAAAAACGTCCAGAAATGATTGAAGCTACTGACTGAATGAAAGGAGCTGGCATCTCACTCTCTTTGAATCTTCTTTATCATGCTAAGAGGAGCAGGAAAAAGCAAAAAATTTCAGAATTGCACCTTGCAATGCGGAGAAATTACTGTTTGTGCATTTACAATATTCATTGATTTTTGCCATTGAAAAACGTCCAGAAATGATTGAAGCTACTGACTGAATGAAAGGAGCTGGCATCTCACTCTCTTTGAATCTTCTTTATCATGCTAAGAGGAGCAGGAAAAAGCAAAAAATTTCAGAATTGCGCCTTGCAATGCGGAGAAATTACTGTTTGTGCATTTACAAAATTCATTGATTTTTGCCATTGAAAAACATCATGTTATTCATATACCAGAAATGATTGAAGCTACTGACTGAAGGAAAGGATCTTTCATCTCACTCTCTTTGAATCTTCTTTATCATGCTAAGAGGAGCAGGAAAAAGCAAAAAATTTTAGAATTGCACCTTGCAATGCGGAGAAATTACTGTTTGTGCATTTACAATATTCATTGGTTTTTGCCATTGAAAAACGTCCAGAAATGATTGAAGCTACTGACTGAATGAAAGGAGCTGGCATCTCACTCTCTTTGAATCTTCTTTATCATGCTAAGAGGAGCAGGAAAAAGCAAAAAATTTCAGAATTGCACCTTGCAATGCGGAGAAATTACTGTTTGTGCATTTACAATATTCATTGATTTTTGCGATTGAAAAACATCATGTTATTCATATACCAGAAATGATTGAAGCTACTGACTGAATGAAAGGAGCTGGCATCTCACTCTCTTTGAATCTTCTTTATCATGCTAAGAGGAGCAGGAAAAAGTAAAAAATTTCAGAATTGCACCTTGCAATGCGGAGAAATTACTGATTGTGCATTTACAATATTCAATGATTTTTGCCATTGAAAAACGTCCAGAAATGATTAAAGCTACTGACTGAATGAAAGGAGCTGGCATCTCACTCTCTTTGAATCTTCTTTATCATGCTAAGAGGAGCAGGAAAAAGCAAAAAATTTCAGAATTGCACCTTGCAATGCGGAGAAATTACTGTTTGTGCATTTACAATATTCATTGATTTTTGCCATTGAAAAACGTCCAGAAATGATTGAAGCTACTGACTGAATGAAAGGAGCTGGCATCTCACTCTCTTTGAATCTTCTTTATCATGCTAAGAGGAGCAGGAAAAAGCAAAAAATTTCAGAATTGCACCTTGCAATGCGGAGAAATTACTGTTTGTGCATTTACAATATTCATTGATTTTTGCCATTGAAAAACATCATGTTATTCATATACCAGAAATGATTGAAGCTACTGACTGAATGAAAGGAGCTGGCATCTCACTCTCTTTGAATCTTCTTTATCATGCTAAGAGGAGCAGGAAAAAGCAAAAAATTTCAGAATTGCACATTGCAATGCGGAGAAATTACTGTTTGTGCATTTACAATATTCATTGATTTTTGCCATTGAAAAACGTCCAGAAATGATTGAAGCTACTGACTGAATGAAAGGAGCTGGCATCTCACTCTCTTTGAATCTTCTTTATCATGCTAAGAGGAGCAGGAAAAAGCAAAAAATTTCAGAATTGCACCTTGCAATGCGGAGAAATTACTGTTTGTGCATTTACAATATTCATTGATTTTTGCCATTGAAAAACGTCCAGAAATGATTGAAGCTACTGACTGAATGAAAGGAGCTGGCATCTCACTCTCTTTGAATCTTCTTTATCATGCTAAGAGGAGCAGGAAAAAGCAAAAAATTTCAGAATTGCACCTTGCAATGCGGAGAAATTACTGTTTGTGCATTTACAATATTCATTGATTTTTGCCATTGAAAAACGTCCAGAAATGATTGAAGCTACTGACTGAATGAAAGGAGCTGGCATCTCACTCTCTTTGAATCTTCTTTATCATGCTAAGAGGAGCAGGAAAAAGCAAAAAATTTCAGAATTGCACCTTGCAATGCGGAGAAATTACTGTTTGTGCATTTACAATATTCATTGATTTTTGCCATTGAAAAACGTCCAGAAATGATTGAAGCTACTGACTGAATGAAAGGAGCTGTCATCTCACTCTCTTTGAATCTTCTTTATCATGCTAAGAGGAGCAGGAAAAAGCAAAAAATTTCAGAATTGCACCTTGCAATGCGGAGAAATTACTGTTTGTGCATTTACAATATTCATTGATTTTTGCCATTGAAAAATGTCCAGAAATGATTGAAGCTACTGACTGAATGAAAGGAGCTGGCATCTCACTCTCTTTGAATCTTCTTTATCATGCTAAGAGGAGCAGGAAAAAGCAAAAAATTTCAGAATTGCACCTTGCAATGCGGAGAAATTACTGTTTGTGCATTTACAATATTCATTGATTTTTGCCATTGAAAAACATCATGTTATTCATATACCAGAAATGTTTGAAGCTACTGACTGAATGAAAGGAGCTGGCATCTCACTCTCTTTGAATCTTCTTTATCATGCTAAGAGGAGCAGGAAAAAGCAAAAAATTTCAGAATTGCACCTTGCAATGCGGAGAAATTACTGTTTGTGCATTTACAATATTCATTGATTTTTGGCCTTGAAAAACATCATGTTATTCATATACCAGAAATGTTTGAAGCTACTGACTGAATGAAAGGAGCTGGCATCTCACTCTCTTTGAATCTTCTTTATCATGCTAAGAGGAGCAGAAAAAAGCAAAAAATTTCAGACTTGCACCTTGCAATGCGGAGAAATTACTGTTTGTGCATTTACAATATTCATTGATTTTTGCCATTGAAAAACATCATGTTATTCATATACCAGAAATGTTTGAAGCTACTGACTGAATGAAAGGAGCTGGCATCTCACTCTCTTTGAATCTTCTTTATCATGCTAAGAGGAGCAGGAAAAAGCAAAAAATTTCAGAATTGCACCTTGCAATGCGGAGAAATTACTGTTTGTGCATTTACAATATTCATTGATTTTTGCCATTGAAAAACGTCCAGAAATGATTGAAGGTACTGACTGAATGAAAGGAGCTGGCATCTCACTCTCTTTGAATCTTCTTTATCATGCTAAGAGGAGCAGGAAAAAGCAAAAAGTTTCAGAATTGCAACTTGCAATGCGGAGAAATTACTGTTTGTGCATTTACAAAATTCATTGATTTTTGCCATTGAAAAACGTCCAGAAATGATTGAAGCTACTGACTGAATGAAAGGAGCTGGCATCTCACTCTCTTTGAATCTTCTTTATCATGCTAAGTGGAGCAGGAAAAAGCAAAAAATTTCAGAATTGCACCTTGCAATGCGGAGAAATTACAGTTTGTGCATTTACAATATTCATTGATTTTTGCCATTGAAAAACGTCCAGAAATGATTGAAGCTACTGACTGAATGAAAGGAGCTGGCATCTCACTCTCTTTGAATCTTCTTTATCATGCTAAGAGGAGCAGGAAAAAGCAAAAAATTTCAGAATTGCGCCTAGCAATGCGGAGAAATTACTGTTTGTGCATTTACAAAATTCATTGATTTTTGCCATTGAAAAACATCATGTTATTCATATACCAGAAATGATTGAAGCTACTGACTGAAGGAAAGGATCTTTCATCTCACTCTCTTTGAATCTTCTTTATCATGCTAAGAGGAGCAGGAAAAAGCAAAAAATTTTAGAATTGCACCTTGCAATGCGGAGAAATTACTGTTTGTGCATTTACAATATTCATTGGTTTTTGCCATTGAAAAACGTCCAGAAATGATTGAAGCTACTGACTGAATGAAAGGAGCTGGCATCTCACTCTCTTTGAATCTTCTTTATCATGCTAAGAGGAGCAGGAAAAAGCAAAAAATTTCAGAATTGCACCTTGCAATGCGGAGAAATTACTGTTTGTGCATTTACAATATTCATTGATTTTTGCGATTGAAAAACATCATGTTATTCATATACCAGAAATGATTGAAGCTACTGACTGAATGAAAGGAGCTGGCATCTCACTCTCTTTGAATCTTCTTTATCATGCTAAGAGGAGCAGGAAAAAGTAAAAAATTTCAGAATTGCACCTTGCAATGCGGAGAAATTACTGATTGTGCATTTACAATATTCAATGATTTTTGCCATTGAAAAACGTCCAGAAATGATTAAAGCTACTGACTGAATGAAAGGAGCTGGCATCTCACTCTCTTTGAATCTTCTTTATCATGCTAAGAGGAGCAGGAAAAAGCAAAAAATTTCAGAATTGCACCTTGCAATGCGGAGAAATTACTGTTTGTGCATTTACAATATTCATTGATTTTTGCCATTGAAAAACGTCCAGAAATGATTGAAGCTACTGACTGAATGAAAGGAGCTGGCATCTCACTCTCTTTGAATCTTCTTTATCATGCTAAGAGGAGCAGGAAAAAGCAAAAAATTTCAGAATTGCACCTTGCAATGCGGAGAAATTACTGTTTGTGCATTTACAATATTCATTGATTTTTGCCATTGAAAAACATCATGTTATTCATATACCAGAAATGATTGAAGCTACTGACTGAATGAAAGGAGCTGGCATCTCACTCTCTTTGAATCTTCTTTATCATGCTAAGAGGAGCAGGAAAAAGCAAAAAATTTCAGAATTGCACATTGCAATGCGGAGAAATTACTGTTTGTGCATTTACAATATTCATTGATTTTTGCCATTGAAAAACGTCCAGAAATGATTGAAGCTACTGACTGAATGAAAGGAGCTGGCATCTCACTCTCTTTGAATCTTCTTTATCATGCTAAGAGGAGCAGGAAAAAGCAAAAAATTTCAGAATTGCACCTTGCAATGCGGAGAAATTACTGTTTGTGCATTTACAATATTCATTGATTTTTGCCATTGAAAAACGTCCAGAAATGATTGAAGCTACTGACTGAATGAAAGGAGCTGGCATCTCACTCTCTTTGAATCTTCTTTATCATGCTAAGAGGAGCAGGAAAAAGCAAAAAATTTCAGAATTGCACCTTGCAATGCGGAGAAATTACTGTTTGTGCATTTACAATATTCATTGATTTTTGCCATTGAAAAACATCATGTTATTCATATACCAGAAATGTTTGAAGCTACTGACTGAATGAAAGGAGCTGGCATCTCACTCTCTTTGAATCTTCTTTATCATGCTAAGAGGAGCAGGAAAAAGCAAAAAATTTCAGAATTGCACCTTGCAATGCGGAGAAATTACTGTTT
This sequence comes from Phyllobates terribilis, assembly GCF_046119375.1. Classification (NCBI taxonomy): domain Eukaryota; kingdom Metazoa; phylum Chordata; class Amphibia; order Anura; family Dendrobatidae; genus Phyllobates; species Phyllobates terribilis. Next base: position 867,288 of record NW_027363292.1, read on the forward strand.
GTGCATTTACAATATTCATTGATTTTTGCCATTGAAAAACATAATGTTATTCATATACCAGAAATGTTTGAAGCTACTGACTGAATGAAAGGAGCTGGCATCTCAATCTCTTTGAATCTTCTTTATCATGCTAAGAGGAGCATGAAAAAGCAAAAAATTTCAGAATTGCACCTTGCAATGTGGAGAAATTACTGTTTGTGCATTTACAATATTCATTGATTTTTACCATTGAAAAACGTCCAGAAATGATTGAAGCTACTGACTGAATGAAAGTAGCTGGCATCTCACTCTCTTTGAATCTTCTTTATCATGCTAAGAGGAGCAGGAAAAAGCAAAAAATTTCAGACTTGCACCTTGCAATGCGGAGAAATTACTGTTTGTGCATTTACAATATTCATTGATTTTTGCCATTGAAAAACATCATGTTATTCATATACCAGAAATGTTTGAAGCTACTGACTGAATGAAAGGAGCTGGCATCTCACTCTCTTTGAATCTTCTTTATCATGCTAAGAGGAGCAGGAAAAAGCAAAAAATTTCAGAATTGCACCTTGCAATGCGGAGAAATTACTGTTTGTGCATTTACAATATTCATTGATTTTTGCCATTGAAAAATGTCCAGAAATGATTGAAGGTACTGACTGAATGAAAGGAGCTGGCATCTCACTCTCTTTGAATCTTCTTTATCATGCTAAGAGGAGCAGGAAAAAGCAAAAAATTTCAGAATTGCAACTTGCAATGCGGAGAAATTACTGTTTGTGCATTTACAATATTCATTGATTTTTGCCATTGAAAAACGTCCAGAAATGATTGAAGCTACTGACTGAATGAAAGGAGCTGGCATCTCACTCTCTTTGAATCTTCTTTATCATGCTAAGTGGAGCAGGAAAAAGCAAAAAATTTCAGAATTGCACCTTGCAATGCGGAGAAATTACAGTTTGTGCATTTACAATATTCATTGATTTTTGCCATTGAAAAACGACCAGAAATGATTGAAGCTACTGACTGAATGAAAGGAGCTGGCATCTCACTCTCTTTGAATCTTCTTTATCATGCTAAGAGGAGCAGGAAAAAGCAAAAAATTTCAGAATTGCACCTTGCAATGCGGAGAAATTACTGTTTGTGCATTTACAATATTCGTTGATTTTTGCCATTGAAAAACGTCCAGAAATGATTGAAGCTACTGACTGAATGAAAGGAGCTGGCATCTCACTCTCTTTGAATCTTCTTTATCATGCTAAGAGGAGCAGGAAAAAGCAAAAAATTTCAGAATTGCACCTTGCAATGCGGAGAAATTACAGTTTGTGCATTTACAATATTCATTGATTTTTGCCATTGAAAAACGTCCAGAAATGATTGAAGCTACTGACTGAATGAAAGGAGCTGGCATCTCACTCTCTTTGAATCTTCTTTATCATGCTAAGAGGAGCAGGAAAAAGCAAAAAATTTCAGAATTGCACCTTGCAATGCGGAGAATTTACTGTTTGTGCATTTACAATATTCATTGATTTTTGCCATTGAAAAACATGTTATTCATATACCAGAAATGTTTGAAGCTCCTGACTGAATGAAAGGAGCTGGCACCTCACTCTCTTTGAATCTTCTTTATCATGCTAAGAGGAGCAGGAAAAAGCAAAAAATTTCAGAATTGCACCTTGCAATGCGGAGAAATTACTGTTTGTGCATTTACAATATTCATTGATTTTTGCCATTGAAAAACGTCCAGAAATGATTGAAGCTACTGACTGAATGAAAGGAGCTGGCATCTCACTCTCTTTGAATCTTCTTTATCATGCTAAGAGGAGCAGGAAAAAGCAAAAAATTTCAGAATTGCACCTTGCAATGCGGAGAAATTACTGTTTGTGCATTTACAATATTCATTGATTTTTGCCATTGAAAAATGTCCAGAAATGATTGAAGCTACTGACTGAATGAAAGGAGCTGGCATCTCACTCTCTTTGAATCTTCTTTATCATGCTAAGAGGAGCAGGAAAAAGCAAAAAATTTCAGAATTGCGCCTTGCAATGCGGAGAAATTACTGTTTGTGCATTTACAAAATTCATTGATTTTTGCCATTGAAAAACATCATGTTATTCATATACCAGAAATGATTGAAGCTACTGACTGAAGGAAAGGAGCTGGCATCTCACTCTCTTTGAATCTTCTTTATCATGCTAAGAGGAGCAGGAAAAAGCAAAAAATTTCAGAATTGCACCTTGCAATGCGGAGAATTTACTGTTTGTGCATTTACAATATTCATTGATTTTTGCCATTGAAAAACGTCCAGAAATGATTGAAGCTACTGACTGAATGAAAGGAGCTGGCATCTCACTCTCTTTGAATCTTCTTTATCATGCTAAGAGGAGCAGGAAAAAGCAAAAAATTTCAGAATTGCACCTTGCAATGCGGAGAAATTACAGTTTGTGCATTTACAATATTCATTGATTTTTGCCATTGAAAAACGTCCAGAAATGATTGAAGCTACTGACTGAATGAAAGGAGCTGGCATCTCGCTCTCTTTGAATCTTCTTTATCATGCTAAGAGGAGCAGGAAAAAGCAAAAAATTTCAGAATTGCACCTTGCAATGCGGAGAAATTACTGTTTGTGCATTTACAATATTCGTTGATTTTTGCCATTGAAAAACGTCCAGAAATGATTGAAGCTACTGACTGAATGAAAGGAGCTGGCATCTCACTCTCTTTGAATCTTCTTTATCATGCTAAGAGGAGCAGGAAAAAGCAAAAAATTTCAGAATTGCACCTTGCAATGCGGAGAAATTACAGTTTGTGCATTTACAATATTCATTGATTTTTGCCATTGAAAAACGTCCAGAAATGATTGAAGCTACTGACTGAATGAAAGGAGCTGGCATCTCACTCTCTTTGAATCTTCTTTATCATGCTAAGAGGAGCAGGAAAAAGCAAAAAATTTCAGAATTGCACCTTGCAATGCGGAGAAATTACTGTTTGTGCATTTACAATATTCATTGATTTTTGCTATTGAAAAACATCATGTTATTCATATACCAGAAATGATTGAAGCTACTGACTGAATGAAAGGAGCTGGCATCTCACTCTCTTTGAATCTTCTTTATCATGCTAAGAGGAGCAGGAAAAAGCAAAAAATTTCAGAATTGCACCTTGCAATGCGGAGAAATTACAGTTTGTGCATTTACAATATTCATTGATTTTTGCCATTGAAAAACGTCCAGAAATGATTGAAGCTACTGACTGAATGAAAGGAGCTGGCATCTCACTCTCTTTGAATCTTCTTTATCATGCTAAGAGGAGCAGGAAAAAGCAAAAAATTTCAGAATTGCACCTTGCAATGCGGAGAAATTACTGTTTGTGCATTTACAATATTCATTGATTTTTGCCATTGAAAAACGTCCAGAAATGATTGAAGGTACTGACTGAATGAAAGGAGCTGGCATCTCACTCTCTTTGAATCTTCTTTATCATGCTAAGAGGAGCAGGAAAAAGCAAAAAATTTCAGAATTGCACCTTGCAATGCGGAGAAATTACTGTTTGTGCATTTACAATATTCATTGATTTTTGCCATTGAAAAACGTCCAGAAATGATTGAAGGTACTGACTGAATGAAAGGAGCTGGCATCTCACTCTCTTTGAATCTTCTTTATCATGCTAAGAGGAGCAGGAAAAAGCAAAAAGTTTCAGAATTGCAACTTGCAATGCGGAGAAATTACTGTTTGTGCATTTACAAAATTCATTGATTTTTGCCATTGAAAAACGTCCAGAAATGATTGAAGCTACTGACTGAATGAAAGGAGCTGGCATCTCACTCTCTTTGAATCTTCTTTATCATGCTAAGTGGAGCAGGAAAAAGCAAAAAATTTCAGAATTGCACCTTGCAATGCGGAGAAATTACAGTTTGTGCATTTACAATATTCATTGATTTTTGCCATTGAAAAACGTCCAGAAATGATTGAAGCTACTGACTGAATGAAAGGAGCTGGCATCTCACTCTCTTTGAATCTTCTTTATCATGCTAAGAGGAGCAGGAAAAAGCAAAAAATTTCAGAATTGCACCTTGCAATGCGGAGAAATTACTGTTTGTGCATTTACAATATTCGTTGATTTTTGCCATTGAAAAACGTCCAGAAATGATTGAAGCTACTGACTGAATGAAAGGAGCTGGCATCTCACTCTCTTTGAATCTTCTTTATCATGCTAAGAGGAGCAGGAAAAAGCAAAAAATTTCAGAATTGCACCTTGCAATGCGGAGAAATTACAGTTTGTGCATTTACAATATTCATTGATTTTTGCCATTGAAAAACGTCCAGAAATGATTGAAGCTACTGACTGAATGAAAGGAGCTGGCATCTCACTCTCTTTGAATCTTCTTTATCATGCTAAGAGGAGCAGGAAAAAGCAAAAAATTTCAGAATTGCACCTTGCAATGCGGAGAATTTACTGTTTGTGCATTTACAATATTCATTGATTTTTGCCATTGAAAAACATGTTATTCATATACCAGAAATGTTTGAAGCTCCTGACTGAATGAAAGGAGCTGGCACCTCACTCTCTTTGAATCTTCTTTATCATGCTAAGAGGAGCAGGAAAAAGCAAAAAATTTCAGAATTGCACCTTGCAATGCGGAGAAATTACTGTTTGTGCATTTACAATATTCATTGATTTTTGCCATTGAAAAACGTCCAGAAATGATTGAAGCTACTGACTGAATGAAAGGAGCTGGCATCTCACTCTCTTTGAATCTTCTTTATCATGCTAAGAGGAGCAGGAAAAAGCAAAAAATTTCAGAATTGCACCTTGCAATGCGGAGAGATTACTGTTTGTGCATTTACAATATTCATTGATTTTTGCCATTGAAAAATGTCCAGAAATGATTGAAGCTACTGACTGAATGAAAGGAGCTGGCATCTCACTCTCTTTGAATCTTCTTTATCATGCTAAGAGGAGCAGGAAAAAGCAAAAAATTTCAGAATTGCGCCTTGCAATGCGGAGAAATTACTGTTTGTGCATTTACAAAATTCATTGATTTTTGCCATTGAAAAACATCATGTTATTCATATACCAGAAATGATTGAAGCTACTGACTGAAGGAAAGGAGCTGGCATCTCACTCTCTTTGAATCTTCTTTATCATGCTAAGAGGAGCAGGAAAAAGCAAAAAATTTCAGAATTGCACCTTGCAATGCGGAGAAATTACTGTTTGTGCATTTACAATATTCATTGATTTTTGCCATTGAAAAATGTCCAGAAATGATTGAAGCTACTGACTGAATGAAAGGAGCTGGCATCTCACTCTCTTTGAATCTTCTTTATCATGCTAAGAGGAGCAGGAAAAAGCAAAAAATTTCAGAATTGCGCCTTGCAATGCGGAGAAATTACTGTTTGTGCATTTACAAAATTCATTGATTTTTGCCATTGAAAAACATCATGTTATTCATATACCAGAAATGATTGAAGCTACTGACTGAAGGAAAGGATCTGGCATCTCACTCTCTTTGAATCTTCTTTATCATGCTAAGAGGAGCAGGAAAAAGCAAAAAAATTCAGATTTGCACCTTGCAATGCGGAGAAATTACTGTTTGTGCATTTACAATATTCATTGATTTTTGCCATTGAAAAACGTCCAGAAATGATTGAAGCTACTGACTGAATGAAAGGAGCTGGCATCTCACTCTCTTTGAATCTTCTTTATCATGCTAAGAGGAGCAGGAAAAAGCAAAAAATTTTAGAATTGCACCTTGCAATGCGGAGAAATTACTGTTTGTGCATTTACAATATTCATTGATTTTTGCCATTGAAAAACGTCCAGAAATGATTGAAGCTACTGACTGAATGAAAGGAGCTGGCATCTCACTCTCTTTGAATCTTCTTTATCATGCTAAGAGGAGCAGGAAAAAGCAAAAAATTTCAGAATTGCGCCTTGCAATGCGGAGAAATTACTGTTTGTGCATTTACAAAATTCATTGATTTTTGCCATTGAAAAACATCATGTTATTCATATACCAGAAATGATTGAAGCTACTGACTGAAGGAAAGGATCTGGCATCTCACTCTCTTTGAATCTTCTTTATCATGCTAAGAGGAGCAGGAAAAAGCAAAAAAATTCAGAATTGCACCTTGCAATGCGGAGAAATTACTGTTTGTGCATTTACAATATTCATTGATTTTTGCCATTGAAAAACGTCCAGAAATGATTGAAGCTACTGACTGAATGAAAGGAGCTGGCATCTCACTCTCTTTGAATCTTCTTTATCATGCTAAGAGGAGCAGGAAAAAGCAAAAAATTTCAGAATTGCACCTTGCAATGCGGAGAAATTACTGTTTGTGCATTTACAATATTCATTGATTTTTGCCATTGAAAAACGTCCAGAAATGATTGAAGCTACTGACTGAATGAAAGGAGCTGGCATCTCACTCTCTTTGAATCTTCTTTATCATGCTAAGAGGAGCAGGAAAAAGCAAAAAATTTCAGAATTGCGCCTTGCAATGCGGAGAAATTACTGTTTGTGCATTTACAAAATTCATTGATTTTTGCCATTGAAAAACATCATGTTATTCATATACCAGAAATGATTGAAGCTACTGACTGAAGGAAAGGATCTTTCATCTCACTCTCTTTGAATCTTCTTTATCATGCTAAGAGGAGCAGGAAAAAGCAAAAAATTTTAGAATTGCACCTTGCAATGCGGAGAAATTACTGTTTGTGCATTTACAATATTCATTGGTTTTTGCCATTGAAAAACGTCCAGAAATGATTGAAGCTACTGACTGAATGAAAGGAGCTGGCATCTCACTCTCTTTGAATCTTCTTTATCATGCTAAGAGGAGCAGGAAAAAGCAAAAAATTTCAGAATTGCACCTTGCAATGCGGAGAAATTACTGTTTGTGCATTTACAATATTCATTGATTTTTGCGATTGAAAAACATCATGTTATTCATATACCAGAAATGATTGAAGCTACTGACTGAATGAAAGGAGCTGGCATCTCACTCTCTTTGAATCTTCTTTATCATGCTAAGAGGAGCAGGAAAAAGTAAAAAATTTCAGAATTGCACCTTGCAATGCGGAGAAATTACTGATTGTGCATTTACAATATTCAATGATTTTTGCCATTGAAAAACGTCCAGAAATGATTAAAGCTACTGACTGAATGAAAGGAGCTGGCATCTCACTCTCTTTGAATCTTCTTTATCATGCTAAGAGGAGCAGGAAAAAGCAAAAAATTTCAGAATTGCACCTTGCAATGCGGAGAAATTACTGTTTGTGCATTTACAATATTCATTGATTTTTGCCATTGAAAAACGTCCAGAAATGATTGAAGCTACTGACTGAATGAAAGGAGCTGGCATCTCACTCTCTTTGAATCTTCTTTATCATGCTAAGAGGAGCAGGAAAAAGCAAAGAATTTCAGAATTGCACCTTGCAATGTGGAGAAATTACTGTTTGTGCATTTACAATATTCATTGATTTTTGCCATTGAAAAACATCATGTTATTCATATACCAGAAATGATTGAAGCTACTGACTGAATGAAAGGAGCTGGCATCTCACTCTCTTTGAATCTTCTTTATCATGCTAAGAGGAGCAGGAAAAAGCAAAAAATTTCAGAATTGCACATTGCAATGCGGAGAAATTACTGTTTGTGCATTTACAATATTCATTGATTTTTGCCATTGAAAAACGTCCAGAAATGATTGAAGCTACTGACTGAATGAAAGGAGCTGGCATCTCACTCTCTTTGAATCTTCTTTATCATGCTAAGAGGAGCAGGAAAAAGCAAAAAATTTCAGAATTGCACCTTGCAATGCGGAGAAATTACTGTTTGTGCATTTACAATATTCATTGATTTTTGCCATTGAAAAACGTCCAGAAATGATTGAAGCTACTGACTGAATGAAAGGAGCTGGCATCTCACTCTCTTTGAATCTTCTTTATCATGCTAAGAGGAGCAGGAAAAAGCAAAAAATTTCAGAATTGCACCTTGCAATGCGGAGAAATTACTGTTTGTGCATTTACAATATTCATTGATTTTTGCCATTGAAAAACATGTTATTCATATACCAGAAATGTTTGAAGCTCCTGACTGAATGAAAGGAGCTGGCACCTCACTCTCTTTGAATCTTCTTTATCATGCTAAGAGGAGCAGGAAAAAGCAAAAAATTTCAGAATTGCACCTTGCAATGCGGAGAAATTACTGTTTGTGCATTTACAATATTCATTGATTTTTGCCATTGAAAAACGTCCAGAAATGATTGAAGCTACTGACTGAATGAAAGGAGCTGTCATCTCACTCTCTTTGAATCTTCTTTATCATGCTAAGAGGAGCAGGAAAAAGCAAAAAATTTCAGAATTGCACCTTGCAATGCGGAGAAATTACTGTTTGTGCATTTACAATATTCATTGATTTTTGCCATTGAAAAATGTCCAGAAATGATTGAAGCTACTGACTGAATGAAAGGAGCTGGCATCTCACTCTCTTTGAATCTTCTTTATCATGCTAAGAGGAGCAGGAAAAAGCAAAAAATTTCAGAATTGCACCTTGCAATGCGGAGAAATTACTGTTTGTGCATTTAGAATATTCATTGATTTTTGCCATTGAAAAACATCATGTTATTCATATACCAGAAATGTTTGAAGCTACTGACTGAATGAAAGGAGCTGGCATCTCACTCTCTTTGAATCTTCTTTATCATGCTAAGAGGAGCAGGAAAAAGCAAAAAATTTCAGAATTGCACCTTGCAATGCGGAGAAATTACTGTTTGTGCATTTACAATATTCATTGATTTTTGGCCTTGAAAAACATCATGTTATTCATATACCAGAAATGTTTGAAGCTACTGACTGAATGAAAGGAGCTGGCATCTCACTCTCTTTGAATCTTCTTTATCATGCTAAGAGGAGCAGAAAAAAGCAAAAAATTTCAGACTTGCACCTTGCAATGCGGAGAAATTACTGTTTGTGCATTTACAATATTCATTGATTTTTGCCATTGAAAAACATCATGTTATTCATATACCAGAAATGTTTGAAGCTACTGACTGAATGAAAGGAGCTGGCATCTCACTCTCTTTGAATCTTCTTTATCATGCTAAGAGGAGCAGGAAAAAGCAAAAAATTTCAGAATTGCACCTTGCAATGCGGAGAAATTACTGTTTGTGCATTTACAATATTCATTGATTTTTGCCATTGAAAAACGTCCAGAAATGATTGAAGGTACTGACTGAATGAAAGGAGCTGGCATCTCACTCTCTTTGAATCTTCTTTATCATGCTAAGAGGAGCAGGAAAAAGCAAAAAGTTTCAGAATTGCAACTTGCAATGCGGAGAAATTACTGTTTGTGCATTTACAAAATTCATTGATTTTTGCCATTGAAAAACGTCCAGAAATGATTGAAGCTACTGACTGAATGAAAGGAGCTGGCATCTCACTCTCTTTGAATCTTCTTTATCATGCTAAGTGGAGCAGGAAAAAGCAAAAAATTTCAGAATTGCACCTTGCAATGCGGAGAAATTACAGTTTGTGCATTTACAATATTCATTGATTTTTGCCATTGAAAAACGTCCAGAAATGATTGAAGCTACTGACTGAATGAAAGGAGCTGGCATCTCACTCTCTTTGAATCTTCTTTATCATGCTAAGAGGAGCAGGAAAAAGCAAAAAATTTCAGAATTGCGCCTTGCAATGCGGAGAAATTACTGTTTGTGCATTTACAAAATTCATTGATTTTTGCCATTGAAAAACATCATGTTATTCATATACCAGAAATGATTGAAGCTACTGACTGAAGGAAAGGATCTTTCATCTCACTCTCTTTGAATCTTCTTTATCATGCTAAGAGGAGCAGGAAAAAGCAAAAAATTTTAGAATTGCACCTTGCAATGCGGAGAAATTACTGTTTGTGCATTTACAATATTCATTGATTTTTGGCCTTGAAAAACATCATGTTATTCATATACCAGAAATGTTTGAAGCTACTGACTGAATGAAAGGAGCTGGCATCTCACTCTCTTTGAATCTTCTTTATCATGCTAAGAGGAGCAGAAAAAAGCAAAAAATTTCAGACTTGCACCTTGCAATGCGGAGAAATTACTGTTTGTGCATTTACAATATTCATTGATTTTTGCCATTGAAAAACATCATGTTATTCATATACCAGAAATGTTTGAAGCTACTGACTGAATGAAAGGAGCTGGCATCTCACTCTCTTTGAATCTTCTTTATCATGCTAAGAGGAGCAGGAAAAAGCAAAAAATTTCAGAATTGCACCTTGCAATGCGGAGAAATTACTGTTTGTGCATTTACAATATTCATTGATTTTTGCCATTGAAAAACGTCCAGAAATGATTGAAGGTACTGACTGAATGAAAGGAGCTGGCATCTCACTCTCTTTGAATCTTCTTTATCATGCTAAGAGGAGCAGGAAAAAGCAAAAAGTTTCAGAATTGCAACTTGCAATGCGGAGAAATTACTGTTTGTGCATTTACAAAATTCATTGATTTTTGCCATTGAAAAACGTCCAGAAATGATTGAAGCTACTGACTGAATGAAAGGAGCTGGCATCTCACTCTCTTTGAATCTTCTTTATCATGCTAAGTGGAGCAGGAAAAAGCAAAAAATTTCAGAATTGCACCTTGCAATGCGGAGAAATTACAGTTTGTGCATTTACAATATTCATTGATTTTTGCCATTGAAAAACGTCCAGAAATGATTGAAGCTACTGACTGAATGAAAGGAGCTGGCATCTCACTCTCTTTGAATCTTCTTTATCATGCTAAGAGGAGCAGGAAAAAGCAAAAAATTTCAGAATTGCGCCTTGCAATGCGGAGAAATTACTGTTTGTGCATTTACAAAATTCATTGATTTTTGCCATTGAAAAACATCATGTTATTCATATACCAGAAATGATTGAAGCTACTGACTGAAGGAAAGGATCTTTCATCTCACTCTCTTTGAATCTTCTTTATCATGCTAAGAGGAGCAGGAAAAAGCAAAAAATTTTAGAATTGCACCTTGCAATGCGGAGAAATTACTGTTTGTGCATTTACAATATTCATTGGTTTTTGCCATTGAAAAACGTCCAGAAATGATTGAAGCTACTGACTGAATGAAAGGAGCTGGCATCTCACTCTCTTTGAATCTTCTTTATCATGCTAAGAGGAGCAGGAAAAAGCAAAAAATTTCAGAATTGCACCTTGCAATGCGGAGAAATTACTGTTTGTGCATTTACAATATTCATTGATTTTTGCGATTGAAAAACATCATGTTATTCATATACCAGAAATGATTGAAGCTACTGACTGAATGAAAGGAGCTGGCATCTCACTCTCTTTGAATCTTCTTTATCATGCTAAGAGGAGCAGGAAAAAGTAAAAAATTTCAGAATTGCACCTTGCAATGCGGAGAAATTACTGATTGTGCATTTACAATATTCAATGATTTTTGCCATTGAAAAACGTCCAGAAATGATTAAAGCTACTGACTGAATGAAAGGAGCTGGCATCTCACTCTCTTTGAATCTTCTTTATCATGCTAAGAGGAGCAGGAAAAAGCAAAAAATTTCAGAATTGCACCTTGCAATGCGGAGAAATTACTGTTTGTGCATTTACAATATTCATTGATTTTTGCCATTGAAAAACGTCCAGAAATGATTGAAGCTACTGACTGAATGAAAGGAGCTGGCATCTCACTCTCTTTGAATCTTCTTTATCATGCTAAGAGGAGCAGGAAAAAGCAAAAAATTTCAGAATTGCACCTTGCAATGCGGAGAAATTACTGTTTGTGCATTTACAATATTCATTGATTTTTGCCATTGAAAAACATCATGTTATTCATATACCAGAAATGATTGAAGCTACTGACTGAATGAAAGGAGCTGGCATCTCACTCTCTTTGAATCTTCTTTATCATGCTAAGAGGAGCAGGAAAAAGCAAAAAATTTCAGAATTGCACATTGCAATGCGGAGAAATTACTGTTTGTGCATTTACAATATTCATTGATTTTTGCCATTGAAAAACGTCCAGAAATGATTGAAGCTACTGACTGAATGAAAGGAGCTGGCATCTCACTCTCTTTGAATCTTCTTTATCATGCTAAGAGGAGCAGGAAAAAGCAAAAAATTTCAGAATTGCACCTTGCAATGCGGAGAAATTACTGTTTGTGCATTTACAATATTCATTGATTTTTGCCATTGAAAAACGTCCAGAAATGATTGAAGCTACTGACTGAATGAAAGGAGCTGGCATCTCACTCTCTTTGAATCTTCTTTATCATGCTAAGAGGAGCAGGAAAAAGCAAAAAATTTCAGAATTGCACCTTGCAATGCGGAGAAATTACTGTTTGTGCATTTACAATATTCATTGATTTTTGCCATTGAAAAACATGTTATTCATATACCAGAAATGTTTGAAGCTCCTGACTGAATGAAAGGAGCTGGCACCTCACTCTCTTTGAATCTTCTTTATCATGCTAAGAGGAGCAGGAAAAAGCAAAAAATTTCAGAATTGCACCTTGCAATGCGGAGAAATTACTGTTTGTGCATTTACAATATTCATTGATTTTTGCCATTGAAAAACGTCCAGAAATGATTGAAGCTACTGACTGAATGAAAGGAGCTGTCATCTCACTCTCTTTGAATCTTCTTTATCATGCTAAGAGGAGCAGGAAAAAGCAAAAAATTTCAGAATTGCACCTTGCAATGCGGAGAAATTACTGTTTGTGCATTTACAATATTCATTGATTTTTGCCATTGAAAAATGTCCAGAAATGATTGAAGCTACTGACTGAATGAAAGGAGCTGGCATCTCACTCTCTTTGAATCTTCTTTATCATGCTAAGAGGAGCAGGAAAAAGCAAAAAATTTCAGAATTGCACCTTGCAATGCGGAGAAATTACTGTTTGTGCATTTACAATATTCATTGATTTTTGCCATTGAAAAACATCATGTTATTCATATACCAGAAATGTTTGAAGCTACTGACTGAATGAAAGGAGCTGGCATCTCACTCTCTTTGAATCTTCTTTATCATGCTAAGAGGAGCAGGAAAAAGCAAAAAATTTCAGAATTGCACCTTGCAATGCGGAGAAATTACTGTTTGTGCATTTACAATATTCATTGATTTTTGGCCTTGAAAAACATCATGTTATTCATATACCAGAAATGTTTGAAGCTACTGACTGAATGAAAGGAGCTGGCATCTCACTCTCTTTGAATCTTCTTTATCATGCTAAGAGGAGCAGAAAAAAGCAAAAAATTTCAGACTTGCACCTTGCAATGCGGAGAAATTACTGTTTGTGCATTTACAATATTCATTGATTTTTGCCATTGAAAAACATCATGTTATTCATATACCAGAAATGTTTGAAGCTACTGACTGAATGAAAGGAGCTGGCATCTCACTCTCTTTGAATCTTCTTTATCATGCTAAGAGGAGCAGGAAAAAGCAAAAAATTTCAGAATTGCACCTTGCAATGCGGAGAAATTACTGTTTGTGCATTTACAATATTCATTGATTTTTGCCATTGAAAAACGTCCAGAAATGATTGAAGGTACTGACTGAATGAAAGGAGCTGGCATCTCACTCTCTTTGAATCTTCTTTATCATGCTAAGAGGAGCAGGAAAAAGCAAAAAGTTTCAGAATTGCAACTTGCAATGCGGAGAAATTACTGTTTGTGCATTTACAAAATTCATTGATTTTTGCCATTGAAAAACGTCCAGAAATGATTGAAGCTACTGACTGAATGAAAGGAGCTGGCATCTCACTCTCTTTGAATCTTCTTTATCATGCTAAGTGGAGCAGGAAAAAGCAAAAAATTTCAGAATTGCACCTTGCAATGCGGAGAAATTACAGTTTGTGCATTTACAATATTCATTGATTTTTGCCATTGAAAAACGTCCAGAAATGATTGAAGCTACTGACTGAATGAAAGGAGCTGGCATCTCACTCTCTTTGAATCTTCTTTATCATGCTAAGAGGAGCAGGAAAAAGCAAAAAATTTCAGAATTGCACCTTGCAATGCGGAGAAATTACTGTTTGTGCATTTACAATATTCGTTGATTTTTGCCATTGAAAAACGTCCAGAAATGATTGAAGCTACTGACTGAATGAAAGGAGCTGGCATCTCACTCTCTTTGAATCTTCTTTATCATGCTAAGAGGAGCAGGAAAAAGCAAAAAATTTCAGAATTGCACCTTGCAATGCGGAGAAATTACAGTTTGTGCATTTACAATATTCATTGATTTTTGCCATTGAAAAACGTCCAGAAATGATTGAAGCTACTGACTGAATGAAAGGAGCTGGCATCTCACTCTCTTTGAATCTTCTTTATCATGCTAAGAGGAGCAGGAAAAAGCAAAAAATTTCAGAATTGCACCTTGCAATGCGGAGAATTTACTGTTTGTGCATTTACAATATTCATTGATTTTTGCCATTGAAAAACATGTTATTCATATACCAGAAATGTTTGAAGCTCCTGACTGAATGAAAGGAGCTGGCACCTCACTCTCTTTGAATCTTCTTTATCATGCTAAGAGGAGCAGGAAAAAGCAAAAAATTTCAGAATTGCACCTTGCAATGCGGAGAAATTACTGTTTGTGCATTTACAATATTCATTGATTTTTGCCATTGAAAAACGTCCAGAAATGATTGAAGCTACTGACTGAATGAAAGGAGCTGGCATCTCACTCTCTTTGAATCTTCTTTATCATGCTAAGAGGAGCAGGAAAAAGCAAAAAATTTCAGAATTGCACCTTGCAATGCGGAGAAATTACTGTTTGTGCATTTACAATATTCATTGATTTTTGCCATTGAAAAATGTCCAGAAATGATTGAAGCTACTGACTGAATGAAAGGAGCTGGCATCTCACTCTCTTTGAATCTTCTTTATCATGCTAAGAGGAGCAGGAAAAAGCAAAAAATTTCAGAATTGCGCCTTGCAATGCGGAGAAATTACTGTTTGTGCATTTACAAAATTCATTGATTTTTGCCATTGAAAAACATCATGTTATTCATATACCAGAAATGATTGAAGCTACTGACTGAAGGAAAGGAGCTGGCATCTCACTCTCTTTGAATCTTCTTTATCATGCTAAGAGGAGCAGGAAAAAGCAAAAAATTTCAGAATTGCACCTTGCAATGCGGAGAATTTACTGTTTGTGCATTTACAATATTCATTGATTTTTGCCATTGAAAAACGTCCAGAAATGATTGAAGCTACTGACTGAATGAAAGGAGCTGGCATCTCACTCTCTTTGAATCTTCTTTATCATGCTAAGAGGAGCAGGAAAAAGCAAAAAATTTCAGAATTGCACCTTGCAATGCGGAGAAATTACAGTTTGTGCATTTACAATATTCATTGATTTTTGCCATTGAAAAACGTCCAGAAATGATTGAAGCTACTGACTGAATGAAAGGAGCTGGCATCTCACTCTCTTTGAATCTTCTTTATCATGCTAAGAGGAGCAGGAAAAAGCAAAAAATTTCAGAATTGCACCTTGCAATGCGGAGAAATTACTGTTTGTGCATTTACAATATTCGTTGATTTTTGCCATTGAAAAACGTCCAGAAATGATTGAAGCTACTGACTGAATGAAAGGAGCTGGCATCTCACTCTCTTTGAATCTTCTTTATCATGCTAAGAGGAGCAGGAAAAAGCAAAAAATTTCAGAATTGCACCTTGCAATGCGGAGAAATTACTGTTTGTGCATTTACAATATTCATTGATTTTTGCCATTGAAAAACATCATGTTATTCATATACCAGAAATGTTTGAAGCTACTGACTGAATGAAAGGAGCTGGCATCTCACTCTCTTTGAATCTTCTTTATCATGCTAAGAGGAGCAGGAAAAAGCAAAAAATTTCAGAATTGCACCTTGCAATGCGGAGAAATTACTGTTTGTGCATTTACAATATTCATTGATTTTTGCCATTGAAAAACATAATGTTATTCATATACCAGAAATGTTTGAAGCTACTGACTGAATGAAAGGAGCTGGCATCTCAATCTCTTTGAATCTTCTTTATCATGCTAAGAGGAGCATGAAAAAGCAAAAAATTTCAGAATTGCACCTTGCAATGTGGAGAAATTACTGTTTGTGCATTTACAATATTCATTGATTTTTACCATTGAAAAACGTCCAGAAATGATTGAAGCTACTGACTGAATGAAAGTAGCTGGCATCTCACTCTCTTTGAATCTTCTTTATCATGCTAAGAGGAGCAGGAAAAAGCAAAAAATTTCAGACTTGCACCTTGCAATGCGGAGAAATTACTGTTTGTGCATTTACAATATTCATTGATTTTTGCCATTGAAAAACATCATGTTATTCATATACCAGAAATGTTTGAAGCTACTGACTGAATGAAAGGAGCTGGCATCTCACTCTCTTTGAATCTTCTTTATCATGCTAAGAGGAGCAGGAAAAAGCAAAAAATTTCAGAATTGCACCTTGCAATGCGGAGAAATTACTGTTTGTGCATTTACAATATTCATTGATTTTTGCCATTGAAAAATGTCCAGAAATGATTGAAGGTACTGACTGAATGAAAGGAGCTGGCATCTCACTCTCTTTGAATCTTCTTTATCATGCTAAGAGGAGCAGGAAAAAGCAAAAAATTTCAGAATTGCAACTTGCAATGCGGAGAAATTACTGTTTGTGCATTTACAATATTCATTGATTTTTGCCATTGAAAAACGTCCAGAAATGATTGAAGCTACTGACTGAATGAAAGGAGCTGGCATCTCACTCTCTTTGAATCTTCTTTATCATGCTAAGAGGAGCAGGAAAAAGCAAAAAATTTCAGAATTGCACCTTGCAATGCGGAGAAATTACTGTTTGTGCATTTACAATATTCGTTGATTTTTGCCATTGAAAAACGTCCAGAAATGATTGAAGCTACTGACTGAATGAAAGGAGCTGGCATCTCACTCTCTTTGAATCTTCTTTATCATGCTAAGAGGAGCAGGAAAAAGCAAAAAATTTCAGAATTGCACCTTGCAATGCGGAGAAATTACTGTTTGTGCATTTACAATATTCATTGATTTTTGCCATTGAAAAACATCATGTTATTCATATACCAGAAATGTTTGAAGCTACTGACTGAATGAAAGGAGCTGGCATCTCACTCTCTTTGAATCTTCTTTATCATGCTAAGAGGAGCAGGAAAAAGCAAAAAATTTCAGAATTGCACCTTGCAATGCGGAGAAATTACTGTTTGTGCATTTACAATATTCATTGATTTTTGCCATTGAAAAACATAATGTTATTCATATACCAGAAATGTTTGAAGCTACTGACTGAATGAAAGGAGCTGGCATCTCACTCTCTTTGAATCTTCTTTATCATGCTAAGAGGAGCAGGAAAAAGCAAAAAATTTCAAAATTGCACCTTGCAATGCGGAGAAATTACTGTTTGTGCATTTACAATATTCATTGATTTTTGCCATTGAAAAATGTCCAGAAATGATTGAAGGTACTGACTGAATGAAAGGAGCTGGCATCTCACTCTCTTTGAATCTTCTTTATCATGCTAAGAGGAGCAGGAAAAAGCAAAAAATTTCAGAATTGCAACTTGCAATGCGGAGAAATTACTGTTTGTGCATTTACAATATTCATTGATTTTTGCCATTGAAAAACGTCCAGAAATGATTGAAGCTACTGACTGAATGAAAGGAGCTGGCATCTCACTCTCTTTGAATCTTCTTTATCATGCTAAGTGGAGCAGGAAAAAGCAAAAAATTTCAGAATTGCACCTTGCAATGCGGAGAAATTACAGTTTGTGCATTTACAATATTCATTGATTTTTGCCATTGAAAAACGACCAGAAATGATTGAAGCTACTGACTGAATGAAAGGAGCTGGCATCTCACTCTCTTTGAATCTTCTTTATCATGCTAAGAGGAGCAGGAAAAAGCAAAAAATTTCAGAATTGCACCTTGCAATGCGGAGAAATTACTGTTTGTGCATTTACAATATTCGTTGATTTTTGCCATTGAAAAACGTCCAGAAATGATTGAAGCTACTGACTGAATGAAAGGAGCTGGCATCTCACTCTCTTTGAATCTTCTTTATCATGCTAAGAGGAGCAGGAAAAAGCAAAAAATTTCAGAATTGCACCTTGCAATGCGGAGAAATTACAGTTTGTGCATTTACAATATTCATTGATTTTTGCCATTGAAAAACGTCCAGAAATGATTGAAGCTACTGACTGAATGAAAGGAGCTGGCATCTCACTCTCTTTGAATCTTCTTTATCATGCTAAGAGGAGCAGGAAAAAGCAAAAAATTTCAGAATTGCACCTTGCAATGCGGAGAATTTACTGTTTGTGCATTTACAATATTCATTGATTTTTGCCATTGAAAAACATGTTATTCATATACCAGAAATGTTTGAAGCTCCTGACTGAATGAAAGGAGCTGGCACCTCACTCTCTTTGAATCTTCTTTATCATGCTAAGAGGAGCAGGAAAAAGCAAAAAATTTCAGAATTGCACCTTGCAATGCGGAGAAATTACTGTTTGTGCATTTACAATATTCATTGATTTTTGCCATTGAAAAACGTCCAGAAATGATTGAAGCTACTGACTGAATGAAAGGAGCTGGCATCTCACTCTCTTTGAATCTTCTTTATCATGCTAAGAGGAGCAGGAAAAAGCAAAAAATTTCAGAATTGCACCTTGCAATGCGGAGAAATTACTGTTTGTGCATTTACAATATTCATTGATTTTTGCCATTGAAAAATGTCCAGAAATGATTGAAGCTACTGACTGAATGAAAGGAGCTGGCATCTCACTCTCTTTGAATCTTCTTTATCATGCTAAGAGGAGCAGGAAAAAGCAAAAAATTTCAGAATTGCGCCTTGCAATGCGGAGAAATTACTGTTTGTGCATTTACAAAATTCATTGATTTTTGCCATTGAAAAACATCATGTTATTCATATACCAGAAATGATTGAAGCTACTGACTGAAGGAAAGGAGCTGGCATCTCACTCTCTTTGAATCTTCTTTATCATGCTAAGAGGAGCAGGAAAAAGCAAAAAATTTCAGAATTGCACCTTGCAATGCGGAGAATTTACTGTTTGTGCATTTACAATATTCATTGATTTTTGCCATTGAAAAACGTCCAGAAATGATTGAAGCTACTGACTGAATGAAAGGAGCTGGCATCTCACTCTCTTTGAATCTTCTTTATCATGCTAAGAGGAGCAGGAAAAAGCAAAAAATTTCAGAATTGCACCTTGCAATGCGGAGAAATTACAGTTTGTGCATTTACAATATTCATTGATTTTTGCCATTGAAAAACGTCCAGAAATGATTGAAGCTACTGACTGAATGAAAGGAGCTGGCATCTCGCTCTCTTTGAATCTTCTTTATCATGCTAAGAGGAGCAGGAAAAAGCAAAAAATTTCAGAATTGCACCTTGCAATGCGGAGAAATTACTGTTTGTGCATTTACAATATTCGTTGATTTTTGCCATTGAAAAACGTCCAGAAATGATTGAAGCTACTGACTGAATGAAAGGAGCTGGCATCTCACTCTCTTTGAATCTTCTTTATCATGCTAAGAGGAGCAGGAAAAAGCAAAAAATTTCAGAATTGCACCTTGCAATGCGGAGAAATTACAGTTTGTGCATTTACAATATTCATTGATTTTTGCCATTGAAAAACGTCCAGAAATGATTGAAGCTACTGACTGAATGAAAGGAGCTGGCATCTCACTCTCTTTGAATCTTCTTTATCATGCTAAGAGGAGCAGGAAAAAGCAAAAAATTTCAGAATTGCACCTTGCAATGCGGAGAAATTACTGTTTGTGCATTTACAATATTCATTGATTTTTGCCATTGAAAAACATGTTATTCATATACCAGAAATGTTTGAAGCTCCTGACTGAATGAAAGGAGCTGGCACCTCACTCTCTTTGAATCTTCTTTATCATGCTAAGAGGAGCAGGAAAAAGCAAAAAATTTCAGAATTGCACCTTGCAATGCGGAGAAATTACAGTTTGTGCATTTACAATATTCATTGATTTTTGCCATTGAAAAACGTCCAGAAATGATTGAAGCTACTGACTGAATGAAAGGAGCTGGCATCTCGCTCTCTTTGAATCTTCTTTATCATGCTAAGAGGAGCAGGAAAAAGCAAAAAATTTCAGAATTGCACCTTGCAATGCGGAGAAATTACTGTTTGTGCATTTACAATATTCATTGACTTTTGCCATTGAAAAATGTCCAGAAATGATTGAAGCTACTGACTGAATGAAAGGAGCTGGCATCTCACTCTCTTTGAATCTTCTTTATCATGCTAAGAGGAGCAGGAAAAAGCAAAAAATTTCAGAATTGCGCCTTGCAATGCGGAGAAATTACTGTTTGTGCATTTACAAAATTCATTGATTTTTGCCATTGAAAAACATCATGTTATTCATATACCAGAAATGATTGAAGCTACTGACTGAAGGAAAGGAGCTGGCATCTCACTCTCTTTGAATCTTCTTTATCATGCTAAGAGGAGCAGGAAAAAGCAAAAAATTTCAGAATTGCTCCTTGCAATGCGGAGAAATTACTGTTTGTGCATTTACAATATTCATTGATTTTTGCGATTGAAAAACATCATGTTATTCATATACCAGAAATGATTGAAGCTACTGACTGAATGAAAGGAGCTGGCATCTCACTCTCTTTGAATCTTCTTT
This sequence comes from Phyllobates terribilis, assembly GCF_046119375.1. Taxonomy (NCBI): domain Eukaryota; kingdom Metazoa; phylum Chordata; class Amphibia; order Anura; family Dendrobatidae; genus Phyllobates; species Phyllobates terribilis. The sequence goes on from NW_027363292.1 coordinate 887,966, forward strand.
ATCATGCTAAGAGGAGCAGGAAAAAGCAAAAAATTTCAGAATTGCACCTTGCAATGCGGAGAAATTACAGTTTGTGCATTTACAATATTCATTGATTTTTGCCATTGAAAAACGTCCAGAAATGATTGAAGCTACTGACTGAATGAAAGGAGCTGGCATCTCACTCTCTTTGAATCTTCTTTATCATGCTAAGAGGAGCAGGAAAAAGCAAAAAATTTCAGAATTGCACCTTGCAATGCGGAGAAATTACTGTTTGTGCATTTACAATATTCATTGATTTTTGCCATTGAAAAACGTCCAGAAATGATTGAAGGTACTGACTGAATGAAAGGAGCTGGCATCTCACTCTCTTTGAATCTTCTTTATCATGCTAAGAGGAGCAGGAAAAAGCAAAAAATTTCAGAATTGCACCTTGCAATGCGGAGAAATTACTGTTTGTGCATTTACAATATTCATTGATTTTTGCCATTGAAAAACGTCCAGAAATGATTGAAGGTACTGACTGAATGAAAGGAGCTGGCATCTCACTCTCTTTGAATCTTCTTTATCATGCTAAGAGGAGCAGGAAAAAGCAAAAAATTTCAGAATTGCACCTTGCAATGCGGAGAAATTACTGTTTGTGCATTTACAATATTCATTGATTTTTGCCATTGAAAAACGTCCAGAAATGATTGAAGCTACTGACTGAATGAAAGGAGCTGGCATCTCACTCTCTTTGAATCTTCTTTATCATGCTAAGAGGAGCAGGAAAAAGCAAAAAATTTCAGAATTGCACCTTGCAATGCGGAGAAATTACTGTTTGTGCATTTACAATATTCATTGATTTTTGCCATTGAAAAATGTCCAGAAATGATTGAAGCTACTGACTGAATGAAAGGAGCTGGCATCTCACTCTCTTTGAATCTTCTTTATCATGCTAAGAGGAGCAGGAAAAAGCAAAAAATTTCAGAATTGCGCCTTGCAATGCGGAGAAATTACTGTTTGTGCATTTACAAAATTCATTGATTTTTGCAATTGAAAAACATCATGTTATTCATATACCAGAAATGATTGAAGCTACTGACTGAAGGAAAGGATCTGGCATCTCACTCTCTTTGAATCTTCTTTATCATGCTTAGAGGAGCAGGAAAAAGCAAAAAATTTCAGAATTGCACCTTGCAATGCGGAGAAATTACTGTTTGTGCATTTACAATATTCATTGATTTTTGCCATTGAAAAACGTCCAGAAATGATTGAAGCTACTGACTGAATGAAAGGAGCTGGCATCTCACTCTCTTTGAATCTTCTTTATCATGCTAAGTGGAGCAGGAAAAAGCAAAAAATTTCAGAATTGCACCTTGCAATGCGGAGAAATTACTGTTTGTGCATTTACAATATTCATTGATTTTTGCGATTGAAAAACATCATGTTATTCATATACCAGAAATGATTGAAGCTACTGACTGAATGAAAGGAGCTGGCATCTCACTCTCTTTGAATCTTCTTTATCATGCTAAGAGGAGCAGGAAAAAGTAAAAAATTTCAGAATTGCACCTTGCAATGCGGAGAAATTACTGTTTGTGCATTTACAATATTCATTGATTTTTGCCATTGAAAAACATCCAGAAATGATTGAAGCTACTGACTGAATGAAAGGAGCTGGCATCTCACTCTCTTTGAATCTTCTTTATCATGCTAAGAGGAGCAGGAAAAAGCAAAAAATTTCAGAATTGCACCTTGCAATGCGGAGAAATTACTGTTTGTGCATTTACAATATTCATTGATTTTTGCTATTGAAAAACATCATGTTATTCATATACCAGAAATGATTGAAGCTACTGACTGAATGAAAGGAGCTGGCATCTCACTCTCTTTAAATCTTCTTTATCATGCTAAGAGGAGCAGGAAAAAGCAAAAAATTTCAGAATTGCACCTTGCAATGCGGAGAAATTACAGTTTGTGCATTTACAATATTCATTGATTTTTGCCATTGAAAAACGTCCAGAAATGATTGAAGCTACTGACTGAATGAAAGGAGCTGGCATCTCACTCTCTTTGAATCTTCTTTATCATGCTAAGAGGAGCAGGAAAAAGCAAAAAATTTCAGAATTGCACCTTGCAATGCGGAGAAATTACTGTTTGTGCATTTACAATATTCATTGATTTTTGCCATTGAAAAACGTCCAGAAATGATTGAAGGTACTGACTGAATGAAAGGAGCTGGCATCTCACTCTCTTTGAATCTTCTTTATCATGCTAAGAGGAGCAGGAAAAAGCAAAAAATTTCAGAATTGCACCTTGCAATGCGGAGAAATTACTGTTTGTGCATTTACAATATTCATTGATTTTTGCCATTGAAAAACGTCCAGAAATGATTGAAGCTACTGACTGAATGAAAGGAGCTGGCATCTCACTCTCTTTGAATCTTCTTTATCATGCTAAGAGGAGCAGGAAAAAGCAAAAAATTTCAGAATTGCACCTTGCAATGCGGAGAAATTACTGTTTGTGCATTTACAATATTCATTGATTTTTGCCATTGAAAAATGTCCAGAAATGATTGAAGCTACTGACTGAATGAAAGGAGCTGGCATCTCACTCTCTTTGAATCTTCTTTATCATGCTAAGAGGAGCAGGAAAAAGCAAAAAATTTCAGAATTGCGCCTTGCAATGCGGAGAAATTACTGTTTGTGCATTTACAAAATTCATTGATTTTTGCCATTGAAAAACATCATGTTATTCATATACCAGAAATGATTGAAGCTACTGACTGAAGGAAAGGATCTGGCATCTCACTCTCTTTGAATCTTCTTTATCATGCTTAGAGGAGCAGGAAAAAGCAAAAAATTTCAGAATTGCACCTTGCAATGCGGAGAAATTACTGTTTGTGCATTTACAATATTCATTGATTTTTGCCATTGAAAAACGTCCAGAAATGATTGAAGCTACTGACTGAATGAAAGGAGCTGGCATCTCACTCTCTTTGAATCTTCTTTATCATGCTAAGAGGAGCAGGAAAAAGCAAAAAATTTCAGAATTGCACCTTGCAATGCGGAGAAATTACTGTTTGTGCATTTACAATATTCATTGATTTTTGCGATTGAAAAACATCATGTTATTCATATACCAGAAATGATTGAAGCTACTGACTGAATGAAAGGAGCTGGCATCTCACTCTCTTTGAATCTTCTTTATCATGCTAAGAGGAGCAGGAAAAAGAAAAAAATTTCAGAATTGCACCTTGCAATGCGGAGAAATTACTGTTTGTGCATTTACAATATTCAATGATTTTTGCCATTGAAAAACGTCCAGAAATGATTGAAGCTACTGACTGAATGAAATGAGCTGGCATCTCACTGTCTTTGAATCTTGTTTATCATGCTAAGCGGAGCAGGAAAAAGCAAAAAATTTCAGAATTGCACCTTGCAATGCGGAGAAATTACTGTTTGTGCATTTACAATATTCATTGATTTTTGCCATTGAAAAACGTCCAGAAATGATTGAAGCTACTGACTGAATGAAAGGAGCTGGCATCTCACTCTCTTTGAATCTTCTTTATCATGCTAAGAGGAGCAGGAAAAAGCAAAAAATTTCAGAATTGCACCTTGCAATGCGGAGAAATTACTGTTTGTGCATTTACAATATTCATTGATTTTTGCCATTGAAAAACATCATGTTATTCATATACCAGAAATGATTGAAGCTACTGACTGAATGAAAGGAGCTGGCATCTCACTCTCTTTGAATCTTCTTTATCATGCTAAGAGGAGCAGGAAAAAGTAAAAAATTTCAGAATTGCACCTTGCAATGCGGAGAAATTACTGTTTGTGCATTTATAATATTCAATGATTTTTGCCATTGAAAAACGTCCAGAAATGATTGAAGCTACTGACTGAACGAAAGGAGCTGGCATCTCACTCTCTTTGAATCTTCTTTATCATGCTAAGAGGAGCAGGAAAAAGCAAAAAATTTCAGAATTGCACTTTGCAATGCGGAGAAATTACTGTTTGTGCATTTACAATATTCATTGATTTTTGCCATTGAAAAACATCATGTTATTCATGTACCAGAAATGTTTGAAGCTACTGACTGAATGAAAGGAGCTGGCATCTCACTCTCTTTGAATCTTCTTTATCATGCTAAGAGGAGCAGGAAAAAGCAAAAAATTTCAGAATTGCACATTGCAATGCGGAGAAATTACTGTTTGTGCATTTACAATATTCATTGATTTTTGCCATTGAAAAACGTCCAGAAATGATTGAAGCTACTGACTGAATGAAAGGAGCTGGCATCTCACTCTCTTTGAATCTTCTTTATCATGCTAAGAGGAGCAGGAAAAGCAAAAAATTTCAGAATTGCACCTTGCAATGCGGAGAAATTACTGTTTGTGCATTTACAATATTCATTGATTTTTGCCATTGAAAAACGTCCAGAAATGATTGAAGCTACTGACTGAATGAAAGGAGCTGGCATCTCACTCTCTTTGAATCTTCTTTATCATGCTAAGAGGAGCAGGAAAAAGCAAAAAATTTCAGAATTGCACCTTGCAATGCGGAGAAATTACTGTTTGTGCATTTACATTATTCATTGATTTTTGCCATTGAAAAATGTCCAGAAATGATTGAAGCTACTGACTGAATGAAAGGAGCTGGCATCTCACTCTCTTTGAATCTTCTTTATCATGCTAAGAGGAGCAGGAAAAAGCAAAAAATTTCAGAATTGCGCCTTGCAATGCGGAGAAATTACTGTTTGTGCATTTACAAAATTCATTGATTTTTGCCATTGAAAAACATCATGTTATTCATATACCAGAAATGATTGAAGCTACTGACTGAAGGAAAGGATCTGGCATCTCACTCTCTTTGAATCTTCTTTATCATGCTAAGAGGAGCAGGAAAAAGCAAAAAATTTCAGAATTGCACCTTGCAATGCGGAGAAATTACTGTTTGTGCATTTACAATATTCATTGATTTTTGCCATTGAAAAACGTCCAGAAATGATTGAAGCTACTGACTGAATGAAAGGAGCTGGCATCTCACTCTCTTTGAATCTTCTTTATCATGCTAAGAGGAGCAGGAAAAAGCAAAAAATTTCAGAATTGCACCTTGCAATGCGGAGAAATTACTGTTTGTGCATTTACAATATTCATTGATTTTTGCCATTGAAAAACGTCCAGAAATGATTGAAGCTACTGACTGAATGAAAGGAGCTGGCATCTCACTCTCTTTGAATCTTCTTTATCATGCTAAGAGGAGCAGGAAAAAGCAAAAAATTTCAGAATTGCACCTTGCAATGCGGAGAAATTACTGTTTGTGCATTTACAATATTCATTGATTTTTGCCATTGAAAAATGTCCAGAAATGATTGAAGCTACTGACTGAATGAAAGGAGCTGGCATCTCACTCTCTTTGAATCTTCTTTATCATGCTAAGAGGAGCAGGAAAAAGCAAAAAATTTCAGAATTGCGCCTTGCAATGCAGAGAAATTACTGTTTGTGCATTTACAAAATTCATTGATTTTTGCCATTGAAAAACATCATGTTATTCATATACCAGAAATGATTGAAGCTACTGACTGAAGGAAAGGATCTGGCATCTCACTCTCTTTGAATCTTCTTTATCATGCTAAGAGGAGCAGGAAAAAGCAAAAAATTTCAGAATTGCACCTTGCAATGCAGAGAAATTACTGTTTGTGCATTTACAATATTCATTGATTTTTGTCATTGAAAAACGTCCAGAAATGATTGAAGCTACTGACTGAATGAAAGGAGCTGGCATCTCACTCTCTTTGAATCTTCTTTATCATGCTAAGAGGAGCAGGAAAAAGCAAAAAATTTCAGAATTGCACCTTGCAATGCGGAGAAATTACTGTTTGTGCATTTACAATATTCATTGATTTTTGCCATTGAAAAATGTCCAGAAATGATTGAAGCTACTGACTGAATGAAAGGAGCTGGCATCTCACTCTCTTTGAATCTTCTTTATCATGCTAAGAGGAGCAGGAAAAAGCAAAAAATTTCAGAATTGCACATTGCAATGCGGAGAAATTACTGTTTGTGCATTTACAATATTCATTGATTTTTGCCATTGAAAAACGTCCAGAAATGATTGAAGCTACTGACTGAATGAAAGGAGCTGGCATCTCACTCTCTTTGAATCTTCTTTATCATGCTAAGAGGAGCAGGAAAAAGCAAAAAATTTCAGAATTGCGCCTTGCAATGCGGAGAAATTACTGTTTGTGCATTTACAATATTCATTGATTTTTGCCATTGAAAAACGTCCAGAAATGACTGAAGCTACTGACTGAATGAAAGGAGCTGGCATCTCACTCTCTTTGAATCTTCTTTATCATGCTAAGAGGAGCAGGAAAAAGCAAAAAATTTCAGAATTGCACCTTGCAATGCGGAGAAATTACTGTTTGTGCATTTACAATATTCATTGATTTTTGCCATTGAAAAATGTCCAGAAATGATTGAAGCTACTGACTGAATGAAAGGAGCTGGCATCTCACTCTCTTTGAATCTTCTTTATCATGCTAAGAGGAGCAGGAAAAATCAAAAAATTTCAGAATTGCGCCTTGCAATGCGGAGAAATTACTGTTTGTGCATTTACAAAATTCATTGATTTTTGCCATTGAAAAACATCATGTTATTCATATACCAGAAATGATTGAAGCTACTGACTGAAGGAAAGGATCTGGCATCTCACTCTCTTTGAATCTTCTTTATCATGCTAAGAGGAGCAGGAAAAAGCAAAAAATTTCAGAATTGCACCTTGCAATGCGGAGAAATTACTGTTTGTGCATTTACAATATTCATTGATTTTTGCCATTGAAAAACGTCCAGAAATGATTGAAGCTACTGACTGAATGAAAGGAGCTGGCATCTCACTCTCTTTGAATCTTCTTTATCATGCTAAGAGGAGCAGGAAAAAGCAAAAAATTTCAGAATTGCACCTTGCAATGCGGAGAAATTACTGTTTGTGCATTTACAATATTCATTGATTTTTGCCATTGAAAAACGTCCAGAAATGATTGAAGCTACTGACTGAATGAAAGGAGCTGGCATCTCACTCTCTTTGAATCTTCTTTATCATGCTAAGAGGAGCAGGAAAAAGCAAAAAATTTCAGAATTGCACCTTGCAATGCGGAGAAATTACTGTTTGTGCATTTACAATATTCATTGATTTTTGCCATTGAAAAATGTCCAGAAATGATTGAAGCTACTGACTGAATGAAAGGAGCTGGCATCTCACTCTCTTTGAATCTTCTTTATCATGCTAAGAGGAGCAGGAAAAAGCAAAAAATTTCAGAATTGCGCCTTGCAATGCGGAGAAATTACTGTTTGTGCATTTACAAAATTCATTGATTTTTGCCATTGAAAAACATCATGTTATTCATATACCAGAAATGATTGAAGCTACTGACTGAAGGAAAGGATCTGGCATCTCACTCTCTTTGAATCTTCTTTATCATGCTAAGAGGAGCAGGAAAAAGCAAAAAATTTCAGAATTGCACCTTGCAATGCGGAGAAATTACTGTTTGTGCATTTACAATATTCATTGATTTTTGCCATTGAAAAACGTCCAGAAATGATTGAAGCTACTGACTGAATGAAAGGAGCTGGCATCTCACTCTCTTTGAATCTTCTTTATCATGCTAAGAGGAGCAGGAGAAAGAAAAAAATTTCAGAATTGCACCTTGCAATGCGGAGAAATTACTGTTTGTGCATTTACAATATTCATTGATTTTTGCCATTGAAAAACATCATGTTATTCATATACCAGAAATGATTGAAGCTACTGACTGAATGAAAGGAGCTGGCATCTCACTCTCTTTGAATCTTCTTTATCATGCTAAGAGGAGCAGGAAAAAGTAAAAAATTTCAGAATTGCACCTTGCAATGCGGAGAAATTACTGTTTGTGCATTTACAATATTCAATGATTTTTGCCATTGAAAAACGTCCAGAAATGATTGAAGCTACTGACTGAATGAAAGGAGCTGGCATCTCACTCTCTTTGAATCTTGTTTATCATGCTAAGAGGAGCAGGAAAAAGCAAAAAATTTCAGAATTGCACCTTGCAATGCGGAGAAATTACTGTTTGTGCATTTACAATATTCATTGATTTTTGCCATTGAAAAACGTCCAGAAATGATTGAAGCTACTGACTGAATGAAAGGAGCTGGCATCTCACTCTCTTTGAATCTTCTTTATCATGCTAAGAGGAGCAGAAAAAAGCAAAAAATTTCAGAATTGCACCTTGCAATGCGGAGAAATTACTGTTTGTGCATTTACAATATTCATTGATTTTTGCTATTGAAAAACATCATGTTATTCATATACCAGAAATGATTGAAGCTACTGACTGAATGAAAGGAGCTGGCATCTCACTCTCTTTGAATCTTCTTTATCATGCTAAGAGGAGCAGGAAAAAGCAAAAAATTTCAGAATTGCACCTTGCAATGCGGAGAAATTACAGTTTGTGCATTTACAATATTCATTGATTTTTGCCATTGAAAAACGTCCAGAAATGATTGAAGCTACTGACTGAATGAAAGGAACTGGCATCTCACTCTCTTTTAATCTTCTTTATCATGCTAAGAGGAGCAGGAAAAAGCAAAAAATTTCAGAATTGCACCTTGCAATGCGGAGAAATTACTGTTTGTGCATTTACAATATTCATTGATTTTTGCCATTGAAAAACGTCCAGAAATGATTGAAGGTACTGACTGAATGAAAGGAGCTGGCATCTCACTCTCTTTGAATCTTCTTTATCATGCTAAGAGGAGCAGGAAAAAGCAAAAAATTTCAGAATTGCACCTTGCAATGTGGAGAAATTACTGTTTGTGCATTTACAATATTCATTGATTTTTGCCATTGAAAAATGTCCAGAAATGATTGAAGCTACTGACTGAATGAAAGGAGCTGGCATCTCACTCTCTTTGAATCTTCTTTATCATGCTAAGAGGAGCAGGAAAAAGCAAAAAATTTCAGAATTGCGCCTTGCAATGCGGAGAAATTACTGTTTGTGCATTTACAAAATTCATTGATTTTTGCCATTGAAAAACATCATGTTATTCATATACCAGAAATGATTGAAGCTACTGACTGAAGGAAAGGATATGGCATCTCACTCTCTTTGAATCTTCTTTATCATGCTTAGAGGAGCAGGAAAAAGCAAAAAATTTCAGAATTGCACCTTGCAATGCGGAGAAATTACTGTTTGTGCATTTACAATATTCATTGATTTTTGCCATTGAAAAACGTCCAGAAATGATTGAAGCTACTGACTGAATGAAAGGAGCTGGCATCTCACTCTCTTTGAATCTTCTTTATCATGCTAAGAGGAGCAGGAAAAAGCAAAAAATTTCAGAATTGCACCTTGCAATGCGGAGAAATTACTGTTTGTGCATTTACAATATTCATTGATTTTTGCGATTGAAAAACATCATGTTATTCATATACCAGAAATGATTGAAGCTACTGACTGAATGAAAGGAGCTGGCATCTCACTCTCTTTGAATCTTCTTTATCATGCTAAGAGGAGCAGGAAAAAGTAAAAAATTTCAGAATTGCACCTTGCAATGCGGAGAAATTACTGTTTGTGCATTTACAATATTCATTGATTTTTGCCATTGAAAAATGTCCAGAAATGATTGAAGCTACTGACTGAATGAAAGGAGCTGGCATCTCACTCTCTTTGAATCTTCTTTATCATGCTAAGAGGAGCAGGAAAAAGCAAAAAATTTCAGAATTGCACCTTGCAATGCGGAGAAATTACTGTTTGTGCATTTACAATATTCATTGATTTTTGCTATTGAAAAACATCATGTTATTCATATACCAGAAATGATTGAAGCTACTGACTGAATTAAAGGAGCTGGCATCTCACTCTCTTTGAATCTTCTTTATCATGCTAAGAGGAGCAGGAAAAAGCAAAAAATTTCAGAATTGCACCTTGCAATGCGGAGAAATTACAGTTTGTGCATTTACAATATTCATTGATTTTTGCCATTGAAAAACGTCCAGAAATGATTGAAGCTACTGACTGAATGAAAGGAGCTGGCATCTCACTCTCTTTGAATCTTCTTTATCATGCTAAGAGGAGCAGGAAAAAGCAAAAAATTTCAGAATTGCACCTTGCAATGCGGAGAAATTACTGTTTGTGCATTTACAATATTCATTGATTTTTGCCATTGAAAAAGGTCCAGAAATAATTGAAGGTACTGACTGAATGAAAGGAGCTGGCATCTCACTCTCTTTGAATCTTCTTTATCATGCTAAGAGGAGCAGGAAAAAGCAAAAAATTTCAGAATTGCACCTTGCAATGCGGAGAAATTACTGTTTGTGCATTTACAATATTCATTGATTTTTGCCATTGAAAAACGTCCAGAAATGATTGAAGCTACTGACTGAATGAAAGGAGCTGGCATCTCACTCTCTTTGAATCTTCTTTATCATGCTAAGAGGAGCAGGAAAAAGCAAAAAATTTCAGAATTGCACCTTGCAATGCGGAGAAATTACTGTTTGTGCATTTACAATATTCATTGATTTTTGCCATTGAAAAATGTCCAGAAATGATTGAAGCTACTGACTGAATGAAAGGAGCTGGCATCTCACTCTCTTTGAATCTTCTTTATCATGCTAAGAGGAGCAGGAAAAAGCAAAAAATTTCAGAATTGCGCCTTGCAATGCGGAGAAATTACTGTTTGTGCATTTACAATATTCATTGATTTTTGCCATTGAAAAACATCATGTTATTCATATACCAGAAATGTTTGAAGCTACTGACTGAATGAAAGGAGCTGGCATCTCACTCTCTTTGAATCTTCTTTATCATGCTAAGAGGAGCAGGAAAAAGCAAAAAATTTCAGAATTGCACCTTGCAATGCGGAGAAATTACTGTTTGTGCATTTACAATATTCATTGATTTTTGCCATTGAAAAACATCATGTTATTCATATACCAGAAATGTTTGAAGCTACTGACTGAATGAAAGGAGCTGGCATCTCACTCTCTTTGAATCTTCTTTATCATGCTAAGAGGAGCAGGAAAAAGCAAAAAATTTCAGAATTGCACCTTGCAATGCGGAGAAATTACAGTTTGTGCATTTACAATATTCATTGATTTTTGCCATTGAAAAACGTCCAGAAATGATTGAAGCTACTGACTGAATGAAAGGAACTGGCATCTCACTCTCTTTGAATCTTCTTTATCATGCTAAGAGGAGCAGGAAAAAGCAAAAAATTTCAGAATTGCACCTTGCAATGCGGAGAAATTACTGTTTGTGCATTTACAATATTCATTGATTTTTGCCATTGAAAAACGTCCAGAAATGATTGAAGGTACTGACTGAATGAAAGGAGCTGGCATCTCACTCTCTTTGAATCTTCTTTATCATGCTAAGAGGAGCAGGAAAAAGCAAAAAATTTCAGAATTGCACCTTGCAATGTGGAGAAATTACTGTTTGTGCATTTACAATATTCATTGATTTTTGCCATTGAAAAATGTCCAGAAATGATTGAAGCTACTGACTGAATGAAAGGAGCTGGCATCTCACTCTCTTTGAATCTTCTTTATCATGCTAAGAGGAGCAGGAAAAAGCAAAAAATTTCAGAATTGCGCCTTGCAATGCTGAGAAATTACTGTTTGTGCATTAACAAAATTCATTGATTTTTGCCATTGAAAAACATCATGTTATTCATATACCAGAAATGATTGAAGCTACTGACTGAAGGAAAGGATATGGCATCTCACTCTCTTTGAATCTTCTTTATCATGCTTAGAGGAGCAGGAAAAAGCAAAAAATTTCAGAATTGCACCTTGCAATGCGGAGAAATTACTGTTTGTGCATTTACAATATTCATTGATTTTTGCCATTGAAAAACGTCCAGAAATGATTGAAGCTACTGACTGAATGAAAGGAGCTGGCATCTCACTCTCTTTGAATCTTCTTTATCATGCTAAGAGGAGCAGGAAAAAGCAAAAAATTTCAGAATTGCACCTTGCAATGCGGAGAAATTACTGTTTGTGCATTTACAATATTCATTGATTTTTGCGATTGAAAAACATCATGTTATTCATATACCAGAAATGATTGAAGCTACTGACTGAATGAAAGGAGCTGGCATCTCACTCTCTTTGAATCTTCTTTATCATGCTAAGAGGAGCAGGAAAAAGTAAAAAATTTCAGAATTGCACCTTGCAATGCGGAGAAATTACTGTTTGTGCATTTACAATATTCATTGATTTTTGCCATTGAAAAATGTCCAGAAATGATTGAAGCTACTGACTGAATGAAAGGAGCTGGCATCTCACTCTCTTTGAATCTTCTTTATCATGCTAAGAGGAGCAGGAAAAAGCAAAAAATTTCAGAATTGCACCTTGCAATGCGGAGAAATTACTGTTTGTGCATTTACAATATTCATTGATTTTTGCTATTGAAAAACATCATGTTATTCATATACCAGAAATGATTGAAGCTACTGACTGAATGAAAGGAGCTGGCATCTCACTCTCTTTGAATCTTCTTTATCATGCTAAGAGGAGCAGGAAAAAGCAAAAAATTTCAGAATTGCACCTTGCAATGCGGAGAAATTACAGTTTGTGCATTTACAATATTCATTGATTTTTGCCATTGAAAAACGTCCAGAAATGATTGAAGCTACTGACTGAATGAAAGGAGCTGGCATCTCACTCTCTTTGAATCTTCTTTATCATGCTAAGAGGAGCAGGAAAAAGCAAAAAATTTCAGAATTGCACCTTGCAATGCGGAGAAATTACTGTTTGTGCATTTACAATATTCATTGATTTTTGCCATTGAAAAAGGTCCAGAAATAATTGAAGGTACTGACTGAATGAAAGGAGCTGGCATCTCACTCTCTTTGAATCTTCTTTATCATGCTAAGAGGAGCAGGAAAAAGCAAAAAATTTCAGAATTGCACCTTGCAATGCGGAGAAATTACTGTTTGTGCATTTACAATATTCATTGATTTTTGCCATTGAAAAACGTCCAGAAATGATTGAAGCTACTGACTGAATGAAAGGAGCTGGCATCTCACTCTCTTTGAATCTTCTTTATCATGCTAAGAGGAGCAGGAAAAAGCAAAAAATTTCAGAATTGCACCTTGCAATGCGGAGAAATTACTGTTTGTGCATTTACAATATTCATTGATTTTTGCCATTGAAAAATGTCCAGAAATGATTGAAGCTACTGACTGAATGAAAGGAGCTGGCATCTCACTCTCTTTGAATCTTCTTTATCATGCTAAGAGGAGCAGGAAAAAGCAAAAAATTTCAGAATTGCGCCTTGCAATGCGGAGAAATTACTGTTTGTGCATTTACAAAATTCATTGATTTTTGCCATTGAAAAACATCATGTTATTCATATACCAGAAATGATTGAAGCTACTGACTGAAGGAAAGGATCTGGCATCTCACTCTCTTTGAATCTTCTTTATCATGCTAAGAGGAGCAGGAAAAAGCAAAAAATTTCAGAATTGCACCTTGCAATGCGGAGAAATTACTGTTTGTGCATTTACAATATTCATTGATTTTTGCCATTGAAAAACATCATGTTATTCATATACCAGAAATGTTTGAAGCTACTGACTGAATGAAAGGAGCTGGCATCTCACTCTCTTTGAATCTTCTTTATCATGCTAAGAGGAGCAGGAAAAAGCAAAAAATTTCAGAATTGCACCTTGCAATGCGGAGAAATTACAGTTTGTGCATTTACAATATTCATTGATTTTTGCCATTGAAAAACGTCCAGAAATGATTGAAGCTACTGACTGAATGAAAGGAACTGGCATCTCACTCTCTTTGAATCTTCTTTATCATGCTAAGAGGAGCAGGAAAAAGCAAAAAATTTCAGAATTGCACCTTGCAATGCGGAGAAATTACTGTTTGTGCATTTACAATATTCATTGATTTTTGCCATTGAAAAACGTCCAGAAATGATTGAAGGTACTGACTGAATGAAAGGAGCTGGCATCTCACTCTCTTTGAATCTTCTTTATCATGCTAAGAGGAGCAGGAAAAAGCAAAAAATTTCAGAATTGCACCTTGCAATGTGGAGAAATTACTGTTTGTGCATTTACAATATTCATTGATTTTTGCCATTGAAAAATGTCCAGAAATGATTGAAGCTACTGACTGAATGAAAGGAGCTGGCATCTCACTCTCTTTGAATCTTCTTTATCATGCTAAGAGGAGCAGGAAAAAGCAAAAAATTTCAGAATTGCGCCTTGCAATGCGGAGAAATTACTGTTTGTGCATTAACAAAATTCATTGATTTTTGCCATTGAAAAACATCATGTTATTCATATACCAGAAATGATTGAAGCTACTGACTGAAGGAAAGGATATGGCATCTCACACTCTTTGAATCTTCTTTATCATGCTTAGAGGAGCAGGAAAAAGCAAAAAATTTCAGAATTGCACCTTGCAATGCGGAGAAATTACTGTTTGTGCATTTACAATATTCATTGATTTTTGCCATTGAAAAACGTCCAGAAATGATTGAAGCTACTGACTGAATGAAAGGAGGTGGCATCTCACTCTCTTTGAATCTTCTTTATCATGCTAAGAGGAGCAGGAAAAAGCAAAAAATTTCAGAATTGCACCTTGCAATGCGGAGAAATTACTGTTTGTGCATTTACAATATTCATTGATTTTTGCGATTGAAAAACATCATGTTATTCATATACCAGAAATGATTGAAGCTACTGACTGAATGAAAGGAGCTGGCATCTCACTCTCTTTGAATCTTCTTTATCATGCTAAGAGGAGCAGGAAAAAGTAAAAAATTTCAGAATTGCACCTTGCAATGCGGAGAAATTACTGTTTGTGCATTTACAATATTCATTGATTTTTGCCATTGAAAAATGTCCAGAAATGATTGAAGCTACTGACTGAATGAAAGGAGCTGGCATCTCACTCTCTTTGAATCTTCTTTATCATGCTAAGAGGAGCAGGAAAAAGCAAAAAATTTCAGAATTGCACCTTGCAATGCGGAGAAATTACTGTTTGTGCATTTACAATATTCATTGATTTTTGCTATTGAAAAACATCATGTTATTCATATACCAGAAATGATTGAAGCTACTGACTGAATGAAAGGAGCTGGCATCTCACTCTCTTTGAATCTTCTTTATCATGCTAAGAGGAGCAGGAAAAAGCAAAAAATTTCAGAATTGCACCTTGCAATGCGGAGAAATTACAGTTTGTGCATTTACAATATTCATTGATTTTTGCCATTGAAAAACGTCCAGAAATGATTGAAGCTACTGACTGAATGAAAGGAGCTGGCATCTCACTCTCTTTGAATCTTCTTTATCATGCTAAGAGGAGCAGGAAAAAGCAAAAAATTTCAGAATTGCACCTTGCAATGCGGAGAAATTACTGTTTGTGCATTTACAATATTCATTGATTTTTGCCATTGAAAAAGGTCCAGAAATAATTGAAGGTACTGACTGAATGAAAGGAGCTGGCATCTCACTCTCTTTGAATCTTCTTTATCATGCTAAGAGGAGCAGGAAAAAGCAAAAAATTTCAGAATTGCACCTTGCAATGCGGAGAAATTACTGTTTGTGCATTTACAATATTCATTGATTTTTGCCATTGAAAAACGTCCAGAAATGATTGAAGCTACTGACTGAATGAAAGGAGCTGGCATCTCACTCTCTTTGAATCTTCTTTATCATGCTAAGAGGAGCAGGAAAAAGCAAAAAATTTCAGAATTGCACCTTGCAATGCGGAGAAATTACTGTTTGTGCATTTACAATATTCATTGATTTTTGCCATTGAAAAATGTCCAGAAATGATTGAAGCTACTGACTGAATGAGAGGAGCTGGCATCTCACTCTCTTTGAATCTTCTTTATCATGCTAAGAGGAGCAGGAAAAAGCAAAAAATTTCAGAATTGCGCCTTGCAATGCGGAGAAATTACTGTTTGTGCATTTACAAAATTCATTGATTTTTGCCATTGAAAAACATCATGTTATTCATATACCAGAAATGATTGAAGCTACTGACTGAAGGAAAGGATCTGGCATCTCACTCTCTTTTAATCTTCTTTATCATGCTAAGAGGAGCAGGAAAAAGCAAAAAATTTCAGAATTGCACCTTGCAATGCGGAGAAATTACTGTTTGTGCATTTACAATATTCATTGTTTTTTGCCATTGAAAAACGTCCAGAAATGATTGAAGCTACTGACTGAATGAAAGGAGCTGGCATCTCACTCTCTTTGAATCTTCTTTATCATGCTAAGAGGAGCAGGAAAAAGCAAAAAATTTCAGAATTGCACCTTGCAATGCGGAGAAATTACTGTTTGTGCATTTACAATATTCATTGATTTTTGCCATTGAAAAACGTCCAGAAATGATTGAAGCTACTGACTGAATGAAAGGAGCTGGCATCTCACTCTCTTTGAATCTTCTTTATCATGCTAAGAGGAGCAGGAAAAAGCAAAAAATTTCAGAATTGCACCTTGCAATGCGGAGAAATTACTGTTTGTGCATTTACAATATTCATTGATTTTTGCCATTGAAAAATGTCCAGAAATGATTGAAGCTACTAACTGAATGAAAGGAGCTGGCATCTCACTCTCTTTGAATCTTCTTTATCATGCTAAGAGGAGCAGGAAAAAGCAAAAAATTTCAGAATTGCGCCTTGCAATGCAGAGAAATTACTGTTTGTGCATTTACAAAATTCATTGATTTTTGCCATTGAAAAACATCATGTTATTCATATACCAGAAATGATTGAAGCTACTGACTGAAGGAAAGGATCTGGCATCTCACTCTCTTTGAATCTTCTTTATCATGCTAAGAGGAGCAGGAAAAAGCAAAAAATTTCAGAATTGCACCTTGCAATGCAGAGAAATTACTGTTTGTGCATTTACAAGATTCATTGATTTTTGTCATTGAAAAACGTCCAGAAATGATTGAAGCTACTGACTGAATGAAAGGAGCTGGCATCTCACTCTCTTTGAATCTTCTTTATCATGCTAAGAGGAGCAGGAAAAAGCAAAAAATTTCAGAATTGCACCTTGCAATGCGGAGAAATTACTGTTTGTGCATTTACAATATTCATTGATTTTTGCCATTGAAAAATGTCCAGAAATGATTGAAGCTACTGACTGAATGAAAGGAGCTGGCATCTCACTCTCTTTGAATCTTCTTTATCATGCTAAGAGGAGCAGGAAAAAGCAAAAAATTTCAGAATTGCACATTGCAATGCGGAGAAATTACTGTTTGTGCATTTACAATATTCATTGATTTTTGCCATTGAAAAACGTCCAGAAATGATTGAAGCTACTGACTGAATGAAAGGAGCTGGCATCTCACTCTCTTTGAATCTTCTTTATCATGCTAAGAGGAGCAGGAAAAAGCAAAAAATTTCAGAATTGCACCTTGCAATGCGGAGAAATTACTGTTTGTGCATTTACAATATTCATTGATTTTTGCCATTGAAAAACGTCCAGAAATGATTGAAGCTACTGACTGAATGAAAGGAGCTGGCATCTCACTCTCTTTGAATCTTCTTTATCATGCTAAGAGGAGCAGGAAAAAGCAAAAAATTTCAGAATTGCACCTTGCAATGCGGAGAAATTACTGTTTGTGCATTTACAATATTCATTGATTTTTGCCATTGAAAAATGTCCAGAAATGATTGAAGCTACTGACTGAATGAAAGGAGCTGGCATCTCACTCTCTTTTGAATCTTCTTTATCATGCTAAGAGGAGCAGGAAAAAGCAAAAAATTTCAGAATTGCGCCTTGCAATGCGGAGAAATTACTGTTTGTGCATTTACAAAATTCATTGATTTTTGCCATTGAAAAACATCATGTTATTCATATACCAGAAATGATTGAAGCTACTGACTGAAGGAAAGGATCTGGCATCTCACTCTCTTTGAATCTTCTTTATCATGCTAAGAGGAGCAGGAAAAAGCAAAAAATTTCAGAATTGCACCTTGCAATGCGGAGAAATTACTGTTTGTGCATTTACAATATTCATTGATTTTTGCCATTGAAAAACGTCCAGAAATGATTGAAGCTACTGACTGAATGAAAGGAGCTGGCATCTCACTCTCTTTGAATCTTCTTTATCATGCTAAGAGGAGCAGGAAAAAGCAAAAAATTTCAGAATTGCACCTTGCAGTGCGGAGAAATTACTGTTTGTGCATTTACAATATTCATTGATTTTTGCCATTGAAAAACGTCCAGAAATGATTGAAGCTACTGACTGAATGAAAGGAGCTGGCATCTCACTCTCTTTGAATCTTCTTTATCATGCTAAGAGGAGCAGGAAAAAGCAAAAAATTTCAGAATTGCACCTTGCAATGCGGAGAAATTACTGTTTGTGCATTTACAATATTCATTGATTTTTGCCATTGAAAAATGTCCAGAAATGATTGAAGCTACTGACTGAATGAAAGGAGCTGGCATCTCACTCTCTTTGAATCTTCTTTATCATGCTAAGAGGAGCAGGAAAAAGCAAAAAATTTCAGAATTGCGCCTTGCAATGCGGAGAAATTACTGTTTGTGCATTTACAAAATTCATTGATTTTTGCCATTGAAAAACATCATGTTATTCATATACCAGAAATGATTGAAGCTACTGACTGAAGGAAAGGATCTGGCATCTCACTCTCTTTGAATCTTCTTTATCATGCTAAGAGGAGCAGGAAAAAGCAAAAAATTTCAGAATTGCACCTTGCAATGCGGAGAAATTACTGTTTGTGCATTTACAATATTCATTGATTTTTGCCATTGAAAAACGTCCAGAAATGATTGAAGCTACTGACTGAATGAAAGGAGCTGGCATCTCACTCTCTTTGAATCTTCTTTATCATGCTAAGAGGAGCAGGAAAAAGCAAAAAATTTCAGAATTGCACCTTGCAATGCGGAGAAATTACTGTTTGTGCATTTACAATATTCATTGATTTTTGCGATTGAAAAACATCATGTTATTCATATACCAGAAATGATTGAAGCTACTGACTGAATGAAAGGAGCTGGCATCTCACTCTCTTTGAATGTTCTTTATCATGCTAAGAGGAGCAGGAAAAAGTAAAAAATTTCAGAATTGCACCTTGCAATGCGGAGAAATTACTGTTTGTGCATTTACAATATTCAATGATTTTTGCCATTGAAAAACGTCCAGAAATGATTGAAGCTACTGACTGAATGAAAGGAGCTGGCATCTCACTCTCTTTGAATCTTGTTTATCATGCTAAGAGGAGCAGGAAAAAGCAAAAAATTTCAGAATTGCACCTTGCAATGCGGAGAAATTACTGTTTGTGCATTTACAATATTCATTGATTTTTGCCATTGAAAAACGTCCAGAAATGATTGAAGCTACTGACTGAATGAAAGGAGCTGGCATCTCACTCTCTTTGAATCTTCTTTATCATGCTAAGAGGAGCAGGAAAAAGCAAAAAATTTCAGAATTGCACCTTGCAATGCGGAGAAATTACTGTTTGTGCATTTACAATATTCATTGATTTTTGCTATTGAAAAACATCATGTTATTCATATACCAGAAATGATTGAAGCTACTGACTGAATGAAAGGAGCTGGCATCTCACTCTCTTTGAATCTTCTTTATCATGCTAAGAGGAGCAGGAAAAAGCAAAAAATTTCAGAATTGCACCTTGCAATGCGGAGAAATTACAGTTTGTGCATTTACAATATTCATTGATTTTTGCCATTGAAAAACGTCCAGAAATGATTGAAGCTACTGACTGAATGAAAGGAGCTGGCATCTCACTCTCTTTGAATCTTCTTTATCATGCTAAGAGGAGCAGGAAAAAGCAAAAAATTTCAGAATTGCACCTTGCAATGCGGAGAAATTACTGTTTGTGCATTTACAATATTCATTGATTTTTGCCATTGAAAAACGTCCAGAAATGATTGAAGGTACTGACTGAATGAAAGGAGCTGGCATCTCACTCTCTTTGAATCTTCTTTATCATGCTAAGAGGAGCAGGAAAAAGCAAAAAATTTCAGAATTGCACCTTGCAATGCGGAGAAATTACTGTTTGTGCATTTACAATATTCATTGATTTTTGCCATTGAAAAACGTCCAGAAATGATTGAAGCTACTGACTGAATGAAAGGAGCTGGCATCTCACTCTCTTTGAATCTTCTTTATCATGCTAAGAGGAGCAGGAAAAAGCAAAAAATTTCAGAATTGCACCTTGCAATGCGGAGAAATTACTGTTTGTGCATTTACAATATTCATTGATTTTTGCCATTGAAAAATGTCCAGAAATGATTGAAGCTACTGACTGAATGAAAGGAGCTGGCATCTCACTCTCTTTGAATCTTCTTTATCATGCTAAGAGGAGCAGGAAAAAGCAAAAAATTTCAGAATTGCGCCTTGCAATGCGGAGAAATTACTGTTTGTGCATTTACAAAATTCATTGATTTTTGCCATTGAAAAACATCATGTTATTCATATACCAGAAATGATTGAAGCTACTGACTGAAGGAAAGGATATGTCATCTCACTCTCTTTGAATCTTCTTTATCATGCTTAGAGGAGCAGGAAAAAGCAAAAAATTTCAGAATTGCACCTTGCAATGCGGAGAAATTACTGTTTGTGCATTTACAATATTCATTGATTTTTGCCATTGAAAAACGTCCAGAAATGATTGAAGCTACTGACTGAATGAAAGGAGCTGGCATCTCACTCTCTTTGAATCTTCTTTATCATGCTAAGAGGAGCAGGAAAAAGCAAAAAATTTCAGAATTGCACCTTGCAATGCCGAGAAATTACTGTTTGTGCATTTACAATATTCATTGATTTTTGCGATTGAAAAACATCATGTTATTCATATACCAGAAATGATTGAAGCTACTGACTGAATGAAAGGAGCTGGCATCTCACTCTCTTTGAATCTTCTTTATCATGCTAAGAGGAGCAGGAAAAAGTAAAAAATTTCAGAATTGCACCTTGCAATGCGGAGAAATTACTGTTTGTGCATTTACAATATTCATTGATTTTTGCCATTGAAAAACGTCCAGAAATGATTGAAGCTACTGACTGAATGAAAGGAGCTGGCATCTCACTCTCTTTGAATCTTCTTTATCATGCTAAGAGGAGCAGGAAAAAGCAAAAAATTTCAGAATTGCACCTTGCAATGCGGAGAAATTACTGTTTGTGCATTTACAATATTCATTGATTTTTGCTATTGAAAAACATCATGTTATTCATATACCAGAAATGATTGAAGCTACTGACTGAATGAAAGGAGCTGGCATCTCACTCTCTTTGAATCTTCTTTATCATGCTAAGAGGAGCAGGAAAAAGCAAAAAATTTCAGAATTGCACCTTGCAATGCGGAGAAATTACAGTTTGTGCATTTACAATATTCATTGATTTTTGCCATTGAAAAACGTCCAGAAATGATTGAAGCTACTGACTGAATGAAAGGAGCTGGCATCTCACTCTCTTTGAATCTTCTTTATCATGCTAAGAGGAGCAGGAAAAAGCAAAAAATTTCAGAATTGCACCTTGCAATGCGGAGAAATTACTGTTTGTGCATTTACAATATTCATTGATTTTTGCCATTGAAAAAGGTCCAGAAATAATTGAAGGTACTGACTGAATGAAAGGAGCTGGCATCTCACTCTCTTTGAATCTTCTTTATCATGCTAAGAGGAGCAGGAAAAAGCAAAAAATTTCAGAATTGCACCTTGCAATGCGGAGAAATTACTGTTTGTGCATTTACAATATTCATTGATTTTTGCCATTGAAAAACGTCCAGAAATGATTGAAGCTACTGACTGAATGAAACGAGCTGGCATCTCACTCTCTTTGAATCTTCTTTATCATGCTAAGAGGAGCAGGAAAAAGCAAAAAATTTCAGAATTGCACCTTGCAATGCGGAGAAATTACTGTTTGTGCATTTACAATATTCATTGATTTTTGCCATTGAAAAATGTCCAGAAATGATTAAAGCTACTGACTGAATGAAAGGAGCTGGCATCTCACTCTCTTTGAATCTTCTTTATCATGCTAAGAGGAGCAGGAAAAAGCAAAAAATTTCAGAATTGCGCCTTGCAATGCGGAGAAATTACTGTTTGTGCATTTACAAAATTCATTGATTTTTGCCATTGAAAAACATCATGTTATTCATATACAAGAAATGAGTGAAGCTACTGACTGAAGGAAAGGATCTGGCATCTCACTCTCTTTGAATCTTCTTTATCATGCTTAGAGGAGCAGGAAAAAGCAAAAAATTTCAGAATTGCACCTTGCAATGCGGAGAAATTACTGTTTGTGCATTTACAATATTCATTGATTTTTGCCATTGAAAAACGTCCAGAAATGATTGAAGCTACTGACTGAATGAAAGGAGCTGGCATCTCACTCTCTTTGAATCTTCTTTATCATGCTAAGAGGAGCAGGAAAAAGCAAAAAATTTCAGAATTGCACCTTGCAATGCGGAGAAATTACTGTTTGTGCATTTACAATATTCATTGATTTTTGCCATTGAAAAACGTCCAGAAATGATTGAAGCTACTGACTGAATGAAAGGAGCTGGCATCTCACTCTCTTTGAATCTTCTTTATCATGCTAAGAGGAGCAGGAAAAAGCAAAAAATTTCAGAATTGCACCTTGCAATGCGGAGAAATTACTGTTTGTGCATTTACAATATTCATTGATTTTTGCCATTGAAAAACATCATGTTATTCATATACCAGAAATGATTGAAGCTACTGACTGAATGAAAGGAGCTGGCATCTCAATCTCTTTGAATCTTCTTTATCATGCTAAGAGGAGCAGGAAAAAGTAAAAAATTTCAGAATTGCACCTTGCAATGCGGAGAAATTACTGTTTGTGCATTTATAATATTCAATGATTTTTGCCATTGAAAAACGTCCAGAAATGATTGAAGCTACTGACTGAACGAAAGGAGCTGGCATCTCACTCTCTTTGAATCTTCTTTATCATGCTAAGAGGAGCAGGAAAAAGCAAAAAATTTCAGAATTGCACCTTGCAATGCGGAGAAATTACTGTTTGTGCATTTACAATATTCATTGATTTTTGCCATTGAAAAACGTCCATAAATGATTGAAGCTACTGACTGAATGAAAGGAGCTGGCATCTCACTCTCTTTGAATCTTCTTTATCATGCTAAGAGGAGCAGGAAAAAGCAAAAAATTTCAGAATTGCACCTTGCAATGCGGAGAAATTACTGTTTGTGCAATTACAATATTCATTGATTTTTGCCATTGAAAAAGGTCCAGAAATAATTGAAGGTACTGACTGAATGAAAGGAGCTGGCATCTCACTCTCTTTGAATCTTCTTTATCATGCTAAGAGGAGCAGGAAAAAGCAAAAAATTTCAGAATTGCACCTTGCAATGCGGAGAAATTACTGTTTGTGCATTTACAATATTCATTGATTTTTGCCATTGAAAAACGTCCAGAAATGATTGAAGCTCCTGACTGAATGAAAGGAGCTGGCATCTCACTCTCTTTGAATCTTCTTTATCATGCTAAGAGGAGCAGGAAAAAGCAAAAAATTTCAGAATTGCACCTTGCAATGCGGAGAAATTACTGTTTGTGCATTTACAATATTCATTGATTTTTGCCATTGAAAAATGTCCAGAAATGATTGAAGCTACTGACTGAATGAAAGGAGCTGGCATCTCACTCTCTTTGAATCTTCTTTATCATGCTAAGAGGAGCAGGAAAAAGCAAAAAATTTCAGAATTGCGCCTTGTAATGCGGAGAAATTACTGTTTGTGCATTTACAAAATTCATTGATTTTTGCCATTGAAAAACATCATGTTATTCATATACCAGAAATGATTGAAGCTACTGACTGAAGGAAAGGATCTGGCATCTCACTCTCTTTGAATCTTCTTTATCATGCTAAGAGGAGCAGGAAAAAGCAAAAAATTTCAGAATTGCACCTTGCAATGCGGAGAAATTACTGTTTGTGCATTTACAATATTCATTGATTTTTGCCATTGAAAAACGTCCAGAAATGATTGAAGCTACTGACTGAATGAAAGGAGCTGGCATCTCACTCTCTTTGAATCTTCTTTATCATGCTAAGAGGAGCAGGAAAAAGCAAAAAATTTCAGAATTGCACCTTGCAATGCGGAGAAATTACTGTTTGTGCATTTACAATATTCATTGATTTTTGCCATTGAAAAACGTCCATAAATGATTGAAGCTACTGACTGAATGAAAGGAGCTGGCATCTCACTCTCTTTGAATCTTCTTTATCATGCTAAGAGGAGCAGGAAAAAGCAAAAAATTTCAGAATTGCACCTTGCAATGCGGAGAAATTACTGTTTGTGCATTTACAATATTCATTGATTTTTGCCATTGAAAAAGGTCCAGAAATAATTGAAGGTACTGACTGAATGAAAGGAGCTGGCATCTCACTCTCTTTGAATCTTCTTTATCATGCTAAGAGGAGCAGGAAAAAGCAAAAAATTTCAGAATTGCACCTTGCAATGCGGAGAAATTACTGTTTGTGCATTTACAATATTCATTGATTTTTGCCATTGAAAAACGTCCAGAAATGATTGAAGCTACTGACTGAATGAAAGGAGCTGGCATCTCACTCTCTTTGAATCTTCTTTATCATGCTAAGAGGAGCAGGAAAAAGCAAAAAATTTCAGAATTGCACCTTGCAATGCGGAGAAATTACTGTTTGTGCATTTACAATATTCATTGATTTTTGCCATTGAAAAATGTCCAGAAATGATTGAAGCTACTGACTGAATGAAAGGAGCTGGCATCTCACTCTCTTTGAATCTTCTTTATCATGCTAAGAGGAGCAGGAAAAAGCAAAAAATTTCAGAATTGCGCCTTGCAATGCGGAGAAATTACTGTTTGTGCATTTACAAAATTCATTGATTTTTGCCATTGAAAAACATCATGTTATTCATATACCAGAAATGATTGAAGCTACTGACTGAAGGAAAGGATCTGGCATCTCACTCTCTTTGAATCTTCTTTATCATGCTTAGAGGAGCAGGAAAAAGCAAAAAATTTCAGAATTGCACCTTGCAATGCGGAGAAATTACTGTTTGTGCATTTACAATATTCATTGATTTTTGCCATTGAAAAACGTCCAGAAATGATTGAAGCTACTGACTGAATGAAAGGAGCTGGCATCTCACTCTCTTTGAATCTTCTTTATCATGCTAAGAGGAGCAGGAAAAAGCAAAAAATTTCAGAATTGCACCTTGCAATGCGGAGAAATTACTGTTTGTGCATTTACAATATTCATTGATTTTTGCGATTGAAAAACATCATGTTATTCATATACCAGAAATGATTGAAGCTACTGACTGAATGAAAGGAGCTGGCATCTCACTCTCTTTGAATCTTCTTTATCATGCTAAGAGGAGCAGGAAAAAGTAAAAAATTTCAGAATTGCACCTTGCAATGCGGAGAAATTACTGTTTGTGCATTTACAATATTCAATGATTTTTGCCATTGAAAAACGTCCAGAAATGATTGAAGCTACTGACTGAATGAAAGGAGCTGGCATCTCACTCACTTTGAATCTTGTTTATCATGCTAAGAGGAGCAGGAAAAAGCAAAAAATTTCAGAATTGCACCTTGCAATGCGGAGAAATTACTGTTTGTGCATTTACAATATTCATTGATTTTTGCCATTGAAAAACGTCCAGAAATGATTGAAGCTACTGACTGAATGAAAGGAGCTGGCATCTCACTCTCTTTGAATCTTCTTTATCATGCTAAGAGGAGCAGGAAAAAGCAAAAAATTTCAGAATTGCACCTTGCAATGCGGAGAAATTACTGTTTGTGCATTTACAATATTCATTGATTTTTGCGATTGAAAAACATCATGTTATTCATATACCAGAAATGATTGAAGCTACTGACTGAATGAAAGGAGCTGGCATCTCACTCTCTTTGAATCTTCTTTATCATGCTAAGAGGAGCAGGAAAAAGTAAAAAATTTCAGAATTGCACCTTGCAATGCGGAGAAATTACTGTTTGTGCATTTACAATATTCAATGATTTTTGCCATTGAAAAACGTCCAGAAAAGATTGAAGCTACTGACTGAATGAAAGGAGCTGGCATCTCACTCTCTTTGAATCTTGTTTATCATGCTAAGAGGAGCAGGAAAAAGCAAAAAATTTCAGAATTGCACCTTGCAATGCGGAGAAATTACTGTTTGTGCATTTACAATATTCATTGATTTTTGCCATTGAAAAACGTCCAGAAATGATTGAAGCTACTGACTGAATGAAAGGAGCTGGCATCTCACTCTCTTTGAATCTTCTTTATCATGCTAAGAGGAGCAGGAAAAAGCAAAAAATTTCAGAATTGCACCTTGCAATGCGGAGAAATTACTGTTTGTGCATTTACAATATTCATTGATTTTTGCCATTGAAAAACATCATGTTATTCATATACCAGAAATGATTGAAGCTACTGACTGAATGAAAGGAGCTGGTATCTCACTCTCTTTGAATCTTCTTTATCATGCTAAGAGGAGCAGGAAAAAGTAAAAAATTTCAGAATTGCACCTTGCAATGCGGAGAAATTACTGTTTGTGCATTTATAATATTCAATGATTTTTGCCATTGAAAAACGTCCAGAAATGATTGAAGCTACTGACTGAACAAAAGGAGCTGGCATCTCACTCTCTTTGAATCTTCTTTATCATGCTAAGAGGAGCAGGAAAAAGCAAAAAATTTCAGAATTGCACCTTGCAATGCGGAGAAATTACTGTTTGTGCATTTACAATATTCATTGATTTTTGCCATTGAAAAACATCATGTTATTCATGTACCAGAAATGTTTGAAGCTACTGACTGAATGAAAGGAGCTGGCATCTCACTCTCTTTGAATCTTCTTTATCATGCTAAGAGGAGCAGGAAAAAGCAAAAAATTTCAGAATTGCACATTGCAATGCGGAGAAATTACTGTTTGTGCATTTACAATATTCATTGATTTTTGCCATTGAAAAACGTCCAGAAATGATTGAAGCTACTGACTGAATGAAAGGAGCTGGCATCTCACTCTCTTTGAATCTTCTTTATCATGCTAAGAGGAGCAGGAAAAAGCAAAAAATTTCAGAATTGCACCTTGCAATGCGGAGAAATTACTGTTTGTGCATTTACAATATTCATTGATTTTTGCCATTGAAAAACGTCCAGAAATGATTGAAGCTACTGACTGAATGAAAGGAGCTGGCATCTCACTCTCTTTGAATCTTCTTTATCATGCTAAGAGGAGCAGGAAAAAGCAAAAAATTTCAGAATTGCACCTTGCAATGCGGAGAAATTACTGTTTGTGCATTTACAATATTCATTGATTTTTGCCATTGAAAAATGTCCAGAAATGATTGAAGCTACTGACTGAATGAAAGGAGCTGGCATCTCACTCTCTTTGAATCTTCTTTATCATGCTAAGAGGAGCAGGAAAAAGCAAAAAATTTCAGAATTGCGCCTTGCAATGCGGAGAAATTACTGTTTGTGCATTTACAAAATTCATTGATTTTTGCCATTGAAAAACATCATGTTATTCATATACCAGAAATGATTGAAGCTACTGACTGAAGGAAAGGATCTGGCATCTCACTCTCTTTGAATCTTCTTTATCATGCTAAGAGGAGCAGGAAAAAGCAAAAAATTTCAGAATTGCACCTTGCAATGCGGAGAAATTACTGTTTGTGCATTTACAATATTCATTGATTTTTGCCATTGAAAAACGTCCAGAAATGATTGAAGCTACTGACTGAATGAAAGGAGCTGGCATCTCACTCTCTTTGAATCTTCTTTATCATGCTAAGAGGAGCAGGAAAAAGCAAAAAATTTCAGAATTGCACCTTGCAATGCGGAGAAATTACTGTTTGTGCATTTACAATATTCATTGATTTTTGCCATTGAAAAACGTCCATAAATGATTGAAGCTACTGACTGAATGAAAGGAGCTGGCATCTCACTCTCTTTGAATCTTCTTTATCATGCTAAGAGGAGCAGGAAAAAGCAAAAAATTTCAGAATTGCACCTTGCAATGCGGAGAAATTACTGTTTGTGCATTTACAATATTCATTGATTTTTGCCATTGAAAAACGTCCATAAATGATTGAAGCTACTGACTGAATGAAAGGAGCTGGCATCTCACTCTCTTTGAATCTTCTTTATCATGCTAAGAGGAGCAGGAAAAAACAAAAAATTTCAGAATTGCACCTTGCAATGCGGAGAAATTACTGTTTGTGCATTTACAATATTCATTGATTTTTGCCATTGAAAAATGTCCAGAAATGATTGAAGCTACTGACTGAATGAAAGGAGCTGGCATCTCACTCTCTTTGAATCTTCTTTATCATGCTAAGAGGAGCAGGAAAAAGCAAAAAATTTCAGAATTGCGCCTTGCAATGCGGAGAAATTACTGTTTGTGCATTTACAAAATTCATTGATTTTTGCCATTGAAAAACATCATGTTATTCATATACCAGAAATGATTGAAGCTACTGACTGAAGGAAAGGATCTGGCATCTCACTCTCTTTGAATCTTCTTTATCATGCTTAGAGGAGCAGGAAAAAGCAAAAAATTTCAGAATTGCACCTTGCAATGCGGAGAAATTACTGTTTGTGCATTTACAATATTCATTGATTTTTGCCATTGAAAAACGTCCAGAAATGATTGAAGCTACTGACTGAATGAAAGGAGCTGGCATCTCACTCTCTTTGAATCTTCTTTATCATGCTAAGAGGAGCAGGAAAAAGCAAAAAATTTCAGAATTGCACCTTGCAATGCGGAGAAATTACTGTTTGTGCATTTACAATATTCATTGATTTTTGCGATTGAAAAACATCATGTTATTCATATACCAGAAATGATTGAAGCTACTGACTGAATGAAAGGAGCTGGCATCTCACTCTCTTTGAATCTTCTTTATCATGCTAAGAGGAGCAGGAAAAAGTAAAAAATTTCAGAATTGCACCTTGCAATGCGGAGAAATTACTGTTTGTGCATTTACAATATTCAATGATTTTTGCCATTGAAAAACGTCCAGAAATGATTGAAGCTACTGACTGAATGAAAGGAGCTGGCATCTCACTCTCTTTGAATCTTGTTTATCATGCTAAGAGGAGCAGGAAAAAGCAAAAAATTTCAGAATTGCACCTTGCAATGCGGAGAAATTACTGTTTGTGCATTTACAATATTCATTGATTTTTGCCATTGAAAAACGTCCAGAAATGATTGAAGCTACTGACTGAATGAAAGGAGCTGGCATCTCACTCTCTTTGAATCTTCTTTATCATGCTAAGAGGAGCAGGAAAAAGCAAAAAATTTCAGAATTGCACCTTGCAATGCGGAGAAATTACTGTTTGTGCATTTACAATATTCATTGATTTTTGCCATTGAAAAACATCATGTTATTCATATACCAGAAATGATTGAAGCTACTGACTGAATGAAAGGAGCTGGCATCTCACTCTCTTTGAATCTTCTTTATCATGCTAAGAGGAGCAGGAAAAAGTAAAAAATTTCAGAATTGCACCTTGCAATGCGGAGAAATTACTGTTTGTGCATTTATAATATTCAATGATTTTTGCCATTGAAAAACGTCCAGAAATGATTGAAGCTACTGACTGAACGAAAGGAGCTGGCATCTCACTCTCTTTGAATCTTCTTTATCATGCTAAGAGGAGCAGGAAAAAGCAAAAAATTTCAGAATTGCACCTTGCAATGCGGAGAAATTACTGTTTGTGCATTTACAATATTCATTGATTTTTGCCATTGAAAAACATCATGTTATTCATGTACCAGAAATGTTTGAAGCTACTGACTGAATGAAAGGAGCTGGCATCTCACTCTCTTTGAATCTTCTTTATCATGCTAAGAGGAGCAGGAAAAAGCAAAAAATTTCAGAATTGCACATTGCAATGCGGAGAAATTACTGTTTGTGGATTTACAATATTCATTGATTTTTGCCATTGAAAAACGTCCAGAAATGATTGAAGCTACTGACTGAATGAAAGGAGCTGGCATCTCACTCTATTTGAATCTTCTTTATCATGCTAAGAGGAGCAGGAAAAAGCAAAAAATTTCAGAATTGCACCTTGCAATGCGGAGAAATTACTGTTTGTGCATTTACAATATTCATTGATTTTTGCCATTGAAAAACGTCCAGAAATGATTGAAGCTACTGACTGAATGAAAGGAGCTGGCATCTCACTCTCTTTGAATCTTCTTTATCATGCTAAGAGGAGCAGGAAAAAGCAAAAAATTTCAGAATTGCACCTTGCAATGCGGAGAAATTACTGTTTGTGCATTTACAATATTCATTGATTTTTGCCATTGAAAAATGTCCAGAAATGATTGAAGCTACTGACTGAATGAAAGGAGCTGGCATCTCACTCTCTTTGAATCTTCTTTATCATGCTAAGAGGAGCAGGAAAAAGCAAAAAATTTCAGAATTGCGCCTTGCAATGCGGAGAAATTACTGTTTGTGCATTTACAAAATTCATTGATTTTTGCCATTGAAAAACATCATGTTATTCATATACCAGAAATGATTGAAGCTACTGACTGAAGGAAAGGATCTGGCATCTCACTCTCTTTGAATCTTCTTTATCATGCTAAGAGGAGCAGGAAAAAGCAAAAAATTTCAGAATTGCACCTTGCAATGCGGAGAAATTACTGTTTGTGCATTTACAATATTCATTGATTTTTGCCATTGAAAAACGTCCAGAAATGATTGAAGCTACTGACTGAATGAAAGGAGCTGGCATCTCACTCTCTTTGAATCTTCTTTATCATGCTAAGAGGAGCAGGAAAAAGCAAAAAATTTCAGAATTGCACCTTGCAATGCGGAGAAATTACTGTTTGTGCTTTTACAATATTCATTGATTTTTGCCATTGAAAAACGTCCATAAATGATTGAAGCTACTGACTGAATGAAAGGAGCTGGCATCTCACTCTCTTTGAATCTTCTTTATCATGCTAAGAGGAGCAGGAAAAAGCAAAAAATTTCAGAATTGCACCTTGCAATGCGGAGAAATTACTGTTTGTGCATTTACAATATTCATTGATTTTTGCCATTGAAAAACGTCCAGAAATGATTGAAGCTACTGACTGAATGAAAGGAGCTGGCATCTCACTCTCTTTGAATCTTCTTTATCATGCTAAGAGGAGCAGGAAAAAGCAAAAAATTTCAGAATTGCACCTTGCAATGCGGAGAAATTACTGTTTGTGCATTTACAATATTCATTGATTTTTGCCATTGAAAAATGTCCAGAAATGATTGAAGCTACTGAATGAATGAAAGGAGCTGGCATCTCACTCTCTTTGAATCTTCTTTATCATGCTAAGAGGAGCAGGAAAAAGCAAAAAATTTCAGAATTGCGCCTTGCAATGCGGAGAAATTACTGTTTGTGCATTTACAAAATTCATTGATTTTTGCCATTGAAAAACATCATGTTATTCATATACCAGAAATGATTGAAGCTACTGACTGAAGGAAAGGATCTGGCATCTCACTCTCTTTGAATCTTCTTTATCATGCTAAGAGGAGCAGGAAAAAGCAAAAAATTTCAGAATTGCACCTTGCAATGCGGAGAAATTACTGTTTGTGCATTTACAATATTCATTGATTTTTGCCATTGAAAAACGTCCAGAAATGATTGAAGCTACTGACTGAATGAAAGGAGCTGGCATCTCACTCTCTTTGAATCTTCTTTATCATGCTAAGAGGAGCAGGAAAAAGCAAAAAATTTCAGAATTGCACCTTGCAATGCGGAGAAATTACTGTTTGTGCATTTACAATATTCATTGATTTTTGCCATTGAAAAACGTCCAGAAATGATTGAAGCTACTGACTGAATGAAAGGAGCTGGCATCTCACTCTCTTTGAATCTTCTTTATCATGCTAAGAGGAGCAGGAAAAAGCAAAAAATTTCAGAATTGCACCTTGCAATGCGGAGAAATTACTGTTTGTGCATTTACAATATTCATTGATTTTTGCCATTGAAAAATGTCCAGAAATGATTGAAGCTACTGACTGAATGAAAGGAGCTGGCATCTCACTCTCTTTGAATCTTCTTTATCATGCTAAGAGGAGCAGGAAAAAGCAAAAAATTTCAGAATTGCGCCTTGCAATGCGGAGAAATTACTGTTTGTGCATTTACAAAATTCATTGATTTTTGCCATTGAAAAACATCATGTTATTCATATACCAGAAATGATTGAAGCTACTGACTGAAGGAAAGGATCTGGCATCTCACTCTCTTTGAATCTTCTTTATCATGCTAAGAGGAGCAGGAAAAAGCAAAAAGTTTCAGAATTGCACCTTGCAATGCGGAGAAATTACTGTTTGTGCATTTACAATATTCATTGGTTTTTGCCATTGAAAAACGTCCAGAAATGATTGAAGCTACTGACTGAATGAAAGGAGCTGGCATCTCACTCTCTTTGAATCTTCTTTATCATGCTAAGAGGAGCAGGAAAAAGCAAAAAATTTCAGAATTGCACCTTGCAATGCGGAGAAATTACTGTTTGTGCATTTACAATATTCATTGATTTTTGCCATTGAAAAACATCATGTTATTCATATACCAGAAATGATTGAAGCTACTGACTGAATGAAAGGAGCTGGCATCTCACTCTCTTTGAATCTTCTTTATCATGCTAAGAGGAGCAGGAAAAAGTAAAAAATTTCAGAATTGCGCCTTGCAATGCGGAGAAATTACTGTTTGTGCATTTACAAAATTCATTGATTTTTGCCATTGAAAAACATCATGTTATTCATATACCAGAAATGATTGAAGCTACTGACTGAAGGAAAGGATCTGGCATCTCACTCTCTTTGAATCTTCTTTATCATGCTTAGAGGAGCAGGAAAAAGCAAAGAATTTCAGAATTTCACCTTGCAATGCGGAGAAATTACTGTTTGTGCATTTACAATATTCATTGATTTTTGCCATTGAAAAACGTCCAGAAATGATTGAAGCTACTGACTGAATGAAAGGAGCTGGCATCTCACTCTCTTTGAATCTTCTTTATCATGCTAAGAGGAGCAGGAAAAAGCAAAAAATTTCAGAATTGCACCTTGCAATGCGGAGAAATTACTGTTTGTGCATTTACAATATTCATTGATTTTTGCGATTGAAAAACATCATGTTATTCATATACCAGAAATGATTGAAGCTACTGACTGAATGAAAGGAGCTGGCATCTCACTCTCTTTGAATCTTCTTTATCATGCTAAGAGGAGCAGGAAAAAGTAAAAAATTTCAGAATTGCACCTTGCAATGCGGAGAAATTACTGTTTGTGCATTTACAATATTCATTGATTTTTGCCATTGAAAAACGTCCAGAAATGATTGAAGCTACTGACTGAATGAAAGGAGCTGGCATCTCACTCTCTTTGAATCTTCTTTATCATGCTAAGAGGAGCAGGAAAAAGCAAAAAATTTCAGAATTGCACCTTGTAATGCGGAGAAATTACTGTTTGTGCATTTACAATATTCATTGATTTTTGCTATTGAAAAACATCATGTTATTCATATACCAGAAATGATTGAAGCTACTGACTGAATGAAAGGAGCTGGCATCTCACTCTCTTTGAATCTTCTTTATCATGCTAAGAGGAGCAGGAAAAAGCAAAAAATTTCAGAATTGCACCTTGCAATGCGGAGAAATTACTGTTTGTGCATTTACAATATTCATTGATTTTTGCGATTGAAAAACATCATGTTATTCATATACCAGAAATGATTGAAGCTACTGACTGAATGAAAGGAGCTGGCATCTCACTCTCTTTGAATCTTCTTTATCATGCTAAGAGGAGCAGGAAAAAGCAAAAAATTTCAGAATTGCACCTTGCAATGCGGAGAAATTACAGTTTGTGCATTTACAATATTCATTGATTTTTGCCATTGAAAAACGTCCAGAAATGATTGAAGCTACTGACTGAATGAAAGGAGCTGGCATCTCACTCTCTTTGAATCTTCTTTATCATGCTAAGAGGAGCAGGAAAAAGCAAAAAATTTCAGAATTGCACCTTGCAATGCGGAGAAATTACTGTTTGTGCATTTACAATATTCATTGATTTTTGCCATTGAAAAACGTCCAGAAATGATTGAAGGTACTGACTGAATGAAAGGAGCTGGCATCTCACTCTCTTTGAATCTTCTTTATCATGCTAAGAGGAGCAGGAAAAAGCAAAAAATTTCAGAATTGCGCCTTGCAATGCGGAGAAATTACTGTTTGTGCATTTACAATATTCATTGATTTTTGCCATTGAAAAATGTCCAGAAATGATTGAAGCTACTGACTGAATGAAAGGAGCTGGCATCTCACTCTCTTTGAATCTTCTTTATCATGCTAAGAGGAGCAGGAAAAAGCAAAAAATTTCAGAATTGCGCCTTGCAATGCGGAGAAATTACTGTTTGTGCATTTACAAAATTCATTGATTTTTGCCATTGAAAAACATCATGTTATTCATATACCAGAAATGATTGAAGCTACTGACTGAAGGAAAGGATCTGGCATCTCACTCTCTTTGAATCTTCTTTATCATGCTTAGAGGAGCAGAAAAAAGCAAAAAATTTCAGAATTGCACCTTGCAATGCGGAGAAATTACTGTTTGTGCATTTACAATATTCATTGATTTTTGCCATTGAAAAACGTCCAGAAATGATTGAAGCTACTGACTGAATGAAAGGAGCTGGCATCTCACTCTCTTTGAATCTTCTTTATCATGCTAAGAGGAGCAGGAAAAAGCAAAAAATTTCAGAATTGCACCTTGCAATGCGGAGAAATTACTGTTTGTGCATTTACAATATTCATTGATTTTTGCGATTGAAAAACATCATGTTATTCATATACCAGAAATGATTGAAGCTACTGACTGAATGAAAGGAGCTGGCATCTCACTCTCTTTGAATCTTCTTTATCATGCTAAGAGGAGCAGGAAAAAGTAAAAAATTTCAGAATTGCACCTTGCAATGCGGAGAAATTACTGTTTGTGCATTTACAATATTCAATGATTTTTGCCATTGAAAAACGTCCAGAAATGATTGAAGCTACTGACTGAATGAAAGGAGCTGGCATCTCACTCTCTTTGAATCTTGTTTATCATGCTAAGAGGAGCAGGAAAAAGCAAAAAATTTCAGAATTGCACCTTGCAATGCGGAGAAATTACTGTTTGTGCATTTACAATATTCATTGATTTTTGCCATTGAAAAACGTCCAGAAATGATTGAAGCTACTGACTGAATGAAAGGAGCTGGCATCTCACTCTCTTTGAATCTTCTTTATCATGCTAAGAGGAGCAGGAAAAAGCAAAAAATTTCAGAATTGCACATTGCAATGCCGAGAAATTACTGTTTGTGCATTTACAATATTCATTGATTTTTGCCATTGAAAAACATCATGTTATTCATATACCAGAAATGATTGAAGCTACTGACTGAATGAAAGGAGCTGGCATCTCACTCTCTTTGAATCTTCTTTATCATGCTAAGAGGAGCAGGAAAAAGTAAAAAATTTCAGAATTGCACCTTGCAATGCGGAGAAATTACTGTTTGTGCATTTATAATATTCAATGATTTTTGCCATTGAAAAACGTCCAGAAATGATTGAAGCTACTGACTGAACGAAAGGAGCTGGCATCTCACTCTCTTTGAATCTTCTTTATCATGCTAAGAGGAGCAGGAAAAAGCAAAAAATTTCAGAATTGCACCTTGCAATGCGGAGAAATTACTGTTTGTGCATTTACAATATTCATTGATTTTTGCCATTGAAAAACATCATGTTATTCATGTACCAGAAATGTTTGAAGCTACTGACTGAATGAAAGGAGCTGGCATCTCACTCTCTTTGAATCTTCTTTATCATGCTAAGAGGAGCAGGAAAAAGCAAAAAATTTCAGAATTGCACATTGCAATGCGGAGAAATTACTGTTTGTGCATTTACAATATTCATTGATTTTTGCCATTGAAAAACGTCCAGAAATGATTGAAGCTACTGACTGAATGAAAGGAGCTGGCATCTCACTCTCTTTGAATCTTCTTTATCATGCTAAGAGGAGCAGGAAAAAGCAAAAAATTTCAGAATTGCACCTTGCAATGCGGAGAAATTACTGTTTGTGCATTTACAATATTCATTGATTTTTGCCATTGAAAAACGTCCAGAAATGATTGAAGCTACTGACTGAATGAAAGGAGCTGGCATCTCACTCTCTTTGAATCTTCTTTATCATGCTAAGAGGAGCAGGAAAAAGCAAAAAATTTCAGAATTGCACCTTGCAATGCGGAGAAATTACTGTTTGTGCATTTACAATATTCATTGATTTTTGCCATTGAAAAATGTCCAGAAATGATTGAAGCTACTGACTGAATGAAAGGAGCTGGCATCTCACTCTCTTTGAATCTTCTTTATCATGCTAAGAGGAGCAGGAAAAAGCAAAAAATTTCAAAATTGCGCCTTGCAATGCGGAGAAATTACTGTTTGTGCATTTACAAAATTCATTGATTTTTGCCATTGAAAAACATCATGTTATTCATATACCAGAAATGATTGAAGCTACTGACTGAAGGAAAGGATCTGGCATCTCACTCTCTTTGAATCTTCTTTATCATGCTAAGAGGAGCAGGAAAAAGCAAAAAAATTCAGAATTGCACCTTGCAATGCGGAGAAATTACTGTTTGTGCATTTACAATATTCATTGATTTTTGCCATTGAAAAACGTCCAGAAATGATTGAAGCTACTGACTGAATGAAAGGAGCTGGCATCTCACTCTCTTTGAATCTTCTTTATCATGCTAAGAGGAGCAGGAAAAAGCAAAAAATTTCAGAATTGCACATTGCAATGCGGAGAAATTACTGTTTGTGGATTTACAATATTCATTGATTTTTGCCATTGAAAAACGTCCAGAAATGATTGAAGCTACTGACTGAATGAAAGGAGCTGGCATCTCACTCTATTTGAATCTTCTTTATCATGCTAAGAGGAGCAGGAAAAAGCAAAAAATTTCAGAATTGCACCTTGCAATGCGGAGAAATTACTGTTTGTGCATTTACAATATTCATTGATTTTTGCCATTGAAAAACGTCCAGAAATGATTGAAGCTACTGACTGAATGAAAGGAGCTGGCATCTCACTCTCTTTGAATCTTCTTTATCATGCTAAGAGGAGCAGGAAAAAGCAAAAAATTTCAGAATTGCACCTTGCAATGCGGAGAAATTACTGTTTGTGCATTTACAATATTCATTGATTTTTGCCATTGAAAAATGTCCAGAAATGATTGAAGCTACTGACTGAATGAAAGGAGCTGGCATCTCACTCTCTTTGAATCTTCTTTATCATGCTAAGAGGAGCAGGAAAAAGCAAAAAATTTCAGAATTGCGCCTTGCAATGCGGAGAAATTACTGTTTGTGCATTTACAAAATTCATTGATTTTTGCCATTGAAAAACATCATGTTATTCATATACCAGAAATGATTGAAGCTACTGACTGAAGGAAAGGATCTGGCATCTCACTCTCTTTGAATCTTCTTTATCATGCTAAGAGGAGCAGGAAAAAGCAAAAAATTTCAGAATTGCACCTTGCAATGCGGAGAAATTACTGTTTGTGCATTTACAATATTCATTGATTTTTGCCATTGAAAAACGTCCAGAAATGATTGAAGCTACTGACTGAATGAAAGGAGCTGGCATCTCACTCTCTTTGAATCTTCTTTATCATGCTAAGAGGAGCAGGAAAAAGCAAAAAATTTCAGAATTGCACCTTGCAATGCGGAGAAATTACTGTTTGTGCTTTTACAATATTCATTGATTTTTGCCATTGAAAAACGTCCATAAATGATTGAAGCTACTGACTGAATGAAAGGAGCTGGCATCTCACTCTCTTTGAATCTTCTTTATCATGCTAAGAGGAGCAGGAAAAAGCAAAAAATTTCAGAATTGCACCTTGCAATGCGGAGAAATTACTGTTTGTGCATTTACAATATTCATTGATTTTTGCCATTGAAAAACGTCCAGAAATGATTGAAGCTACTGACTGAATGAAAGGAGCTGGCATCTCACTCTCTTTGAATCTTCTTTATCATGCTAAGAGGAGCAGGAAAAAGCAAAAAATTTCAGAATTGCACCTTGCAATGCGGAGAAATTACTGTTTGTGCATTTACAATATTCATTGATTTTTGCCATTGAAAAATGTCCAGAAATGATTGAAGCTACTGAATGAATGAAAGGAGCTGGCATCTCACTCTCTTTGAATCTTCTTTATCATGCTAAGAGGAGCAGGAAAAAGCAAAAAATTTCAGAATTGCGCCTTGCAATGCGGAGAAATTACTGTTTGTGCATTTACAAAATTCATTGATTTTTGCCATTGAAAAACATCATGTTATTCATATACCAGAAATGATTGAAGCTACTGACTGAAGGAAAGGATCTGGCATCTCACTCTCTTTGAATCTTCTTTATCATGCTAAGAGGAGCAGGAAAAAGCAAAAAATTTCAGAATTGCACCTTGCAATGCGGAGAAATTACTGTTTGTGCATTTACAATATTCATTGATTTTTGCCATTGAAAAACGTCCAGAAATGATTGAAGCTACTGACTGAATGAAAGGAGCTGGCATCTCACTCTCTTTGAATCTTCTTTATCATGCTAAGAGGAGCAGGAAAAAGCAAAAAATTTCAGAATTGCACCTTGCAATGCGGAGAAATTACTGTTTGTGCATTTACAATATTCATTGATTTTTGCCATTGAAAAACGTCCAGAAATGATTGAAGCTACTGACTGAATGAAAGGAGCTGGCATCTCACTCTCTTTGAATCTTCTTTATCATGCTAAGAGGAGCAGGAAAAAGCAAAAAATTTCAGAATTGCACCTTGCAATGCGGAGAAATTACTGTTTGTGCATTTACAATATTCATTGATTTTTGCCATTGAAAAATGTCCAGAAATGATTGAAGCTACTGACTGAATGAAAGGAGCTGGCATCTCACTCTCTTTGAATCTTCTTTATCATGCTAAGAGGAGCAGGAAAAAGCAAAAAATTTCAGAATTGCGCCTTGCAATGCGGAGAAATTACTGTTTGTGCATTTACAAAATTCATTGATTTTTGCCATTGAAAAACATCATGTTATTCATATACCAGAAATGATTGAAGCTACTGACTGAAGGAAAGGATCTGGCATCTCACTCTCTTTGAATCTTCTTTATCATGCTAAGAGGAGCAGGAAAAAGCAAAAAGTTTCAGAATTGCACCTTGCAATGCGGAGAAATTACTGTTTGTGCATTTACAATATTCATTGGTTTTTGCCATTGAAAAACGTCCAGAAATGATTGAAGCTACTGACTGAATGAAAGGAGCTGGCATCTCACTCTCTTTGAATCTTCTTTATCATGCTAAGAGGAGCAGGAAAAAGCAAAAAATTTCAGAATTGCACCTTGCAATGCGGAGAAATTACTGTTTGTGCATTTACAATATTCATTGATTTTTGCCATTGAAAAACATCATGTTATTCATATACCAGAAATGATTGAAGCTACTGACTGAATGAAAGGAGCTGGCATCTCACTCTCTTTGAATCTTCTTTATCATGCTAAGAGGAGCAGGAAAAAGTAAAAAATTTCAGAATTGCGCCTTGCAATGCGGAGAAATTACTGTTTGTGCATTTACAAAATTCATTGATTTTTGCCATTGAAAAACATCATGTTATTCATATACCAGAAATGATTGAAGCTACTGACTGAAGGAAAGGATCTGGCATCTCACTCTCTTTGAATCTTCTTTATCATGCTTAGAGGAGCAGGAAAAAGCAAAGAATTTCAGAATTTCACCTTGCAATGCGGAGAAATTACTGTTTGTGCATTTACAATATTCATTGATTTTTGCCATTGAAAAACGTCCAGAAATGATTGAAGCTACTGACTGAATGAAAGGAGCTGGCATCTCACTCTCTTTGAATCTTCTTTATCATGCTAAGAGGAGCAGGAAAAAGCAAAAAATTTCAGAATTGCACCTTGCAATGCGGAGAAATTACTGTTTGTGCATTTACAATATTCATTGATTTTTGCGATTGAAAAACATCATGTTATTCATATACCAGAAATGATTGAAGCTACTGACTGAATGAAAGGAGCTGGCATCTCACTCTCTTTGAATCTTCTTTATCATGCTAAGAGGAGCAGGAAAAAGTAAAAAATTTCAGAATTGCACCTTGCAATGCGGAGAAATTACTGTTTGTGCATTTACAATATTCATTGATTTTTGCCATTGAAAAACGTCCAGAAATGATTGAAGCTACTGACTGAATGAAAGGAGCTGGCATCTCACTCTCTTTGAATCTTCTTTATCATGCTAAGAGGAGCAGGAAAAAGCAAAAAATTTCAGAATTGCACCTTGTAATGCGGAGAAATTACTGTTTGTGCATTTACAATATTCATTGATTTTTGCTATTGAAAAACATCATGTTATTCATATACCAGAAATGATTGAAGCTACTGACTGAATGAAAGGAGCTGGCATCTCACTCTCTTTGAATCTTCTTTATCATGCTAAGAGGAGCAGGAAAAAGCAAAAAATTTCAGAATTGCACCTTGCAATGCGGAGAAATTACTGTTTGTGCATTTACAATATTCATTGATTTTTGCGATTGAAAAACATCATGTTATTCATATACCAGAAATGATTGAAGCTACTGACTGAATGAAAGGAGCTGGCATCTCACTCTCTTTGAATCTTCTTTATCATGCTAAGAGGAGCAGGAAAAAGCAAAAAATTTCAGAATTGCACCTTGCAATGCGGAGAAATTACAGTTTGTGCATTTACAATATTCATTGATTTTTGCCATTGAAAAACGTCCAGAAATGATTGAAGCTACTGACTGAATGAAAGGAGCTGGCATCTCACTCTCTTTGAATCTTCTTTATCATGCTAAGAGGAGCAGGAAAAAGCAAAAAATTTCAGAATTGCACCTTGCAATGCGGAGAAATTACTGTTTGTGCATTTACAATATTCATTGATTTTTGCCATTGAAAAACGTCCAGAAATGATTGAAGGTACTGACTGAATGAAAGGAGCTGGCATCTCACTCTCTTTGAATCTTCTTTATCATGCTAAGAGGAGCAGGAAAAAGCAAAAAATTTCAGAATTGCGCCTTGCAATGCGGAGAAATTACTGTTTGTGCATTTACAATATTCATTGATTTTTGCCATTGAAAAATGTCCAGAAATGATTGAAGCTACTGACTGAATGAAAGGAGCTGGCATCTCACTCTCTTTGAATCTTCTTTATCATGCTAAGAGGAGCAGGAAAAAGCAAAAAATTTCAGAATTGCGCCTTGCAATGCGGAGAAATTACTGTTTGTGCATTTACAAAATTCATTGATTTTTGCCATTGAAAAACATCATGTTATTCATATACCAGAAATGATTGAAGCTACTGACTGAAGGAAAGGATCTGGCATCTCACTCTCTTTGAATCTTCTTTATCATGCTTAGAGGAGCAGAAAAAAGCAAAAAATTTCAGAATTGCACCTTGCAATGCGGAGAAATTACTGTTTGTGGATTTACAATATTCATTGATTTTTGCCATTGAAAAACGTCCAGAAATGATTGAAGCTACTGACTGAATGAAAGGAGCTGGCATCTCACTCTCTTTGAATCTTCTTTATCATGCTAAGAGGAGCAGGAAAAAGCAAAAAATTTCAGAATTGCACCTTGCAATGCGGAGAAATTACTGTTTGTGCATTTACAATATTCATTGATTTTTGCGATTGAAAAACATCATGTTATTCATATACCAGAAATGATTGAAGCTACTGACTGAATGAAAGGAGATGGCATCTCACTCTCTTTGAATCTTCTTTATCATGCTAAGAGGAGCAGGAAAAAGTAAAAAATTTCAGAATTGCACCTTGCAATGCGGAGAAATTACTGTTTGTGCATTTACAATATTCAATGATTTTTGCCATTGAAAAACGTCCAGAAATGATTGAAGCTACTGACTGAATGAAAGGAGCTGGCATCTCACTCTCTTTGAATCTTGTTTATCATGCTAAGAGGAGCAGGAAAAAGCAAAAAATTTCAGAATTGCACCTTGCAATGCGGAGAAATTACTGTTTGTGCATTTACAATATTCATTGATTTTTGCCATTGAAAAACGTCCAGAAATGATTGAAGCTACTGACTGAATGAAAGGAGCTGGCATCTCACTCTCTTTGAATCTTCTTTATCATGCTAAGAGGAGCAGGAAAAAGCAAAAAATTTCAGAATTGCACATTGCAATGCCGAGAAATTACTGTTTGTGCATTTACAATATTCATTGATTTTTGCCATTGAAAAACATCATGTTATTCATATACCAGAAATGATTGAAGCTACTGACTGAATGAAAGGAGCTGGCATCTCACTCTCTTTGAATCTTCTTTATCATGCTAAGAGGAGCAGGAAAAAGTAAAAAATTTCAGAATTGCACCTTGCAATGCGGAGAAATTACTGTTTGTGCATTTATAATATTCAATGATTTTTGCCATTGAAAAACGTCCAGAAATGATTGAAGCTACTGACTGAACGAAAGGAGCTGGCATCTCACTCTCTTTGAATCTTCTTTATCATGCTAAGAGGAGCAGGAAAAAGCAAAAAATTTCAGAATTGCACCTTGCAATGCGGAGAAATTACTGTTTGTGCATTTACAATATTCATTGATTTTTGCCATTGAAAAACATCATGTTATTCATGTACCAGAAATGTTTGAAGCTACTGACTGAATGAAAGGAGCTGGCATCTCACTCTCTTTGAATCTTCTTTATCATGCTAAGAGGAGCAGGAAAAAGCAAAAAATTTCAGAATTGCACATTGCAATGCGGAGAAATTACTGTTTGTGCATTTACAATATTCATTGATTTTTGCCATTGAAAAACGTCCAGAAATGATTGAAGCTACTGACTGAATGAAAGGAGCTGGCATCTCACTCTCTTTGAATCTTCTTTATCATGCTAAGAGGAGCAGGAAAAAGCAAAAAATTTCAGAATTGCACCTTGCAATGCGGAGAAATTACTGTTTGTGCATTTACAATATTCATTGATTTTTGCCATTGAAAAACGTCCAGAAATGATTGAAGCTACTGACTGAATGAAAGGAGCTGGCATCTCACTCTCTTTGAATCTTCTTTATCATGCTAAGAGGAGCAGGAAAAAGCAAAAAATTTCAGAATTGCACCTTGCAATGCGGAGAAATTACTGTTTGTGCATTTACAATATTCATTGATTTTTGCCATTGAAAAATGTCCAGAAATGATTGAAGCTACTGACTGAATGAAAGGAGCTGGCATCTCACTCTCTTTGAATCTTCTTTATCATGCTAAGAGGAGCAGGAAAAAGCAAAAAATTTCAAAATTGCGCCTTGCAATGCGGAGAAATTACTGTTTGTGCATTTACAAAATTCATTGATTTTTGCCATTGAAAAACATCATGTTATTCATATACCAGAAATGATTGAAGCTACTGACTGAAGGAAAGGATCTGGCATCTCACTCTCTTTGAATCTTCTTTATCATGCTAAGAGGAGCAGGAAAAAGCAAAAAAATTCAGAATTGCACCTTGCAATGCGGAGAAATTACTGTTTGTGCATTTACAATATTCATTGATTTTTGCCATTGAAAAACGTCCAGAAATGATTGAAGCTACTGACTGAATGAAAGGAGCTGGCATCTCACTCTCTTTGAATCTTCTTTATCATGCTAAGAGGAGCAGGAAAAAGCAAAAAATTTCAGAATTGCACCTTGCAATGCGGAGAAATTACTGTTTGTGCATTTACAATATTCATTGATTTTTGCCATTGAAAAACGTCCAGAAATGATTGAAGCTACTGACTGAATGAAAGGAGCTGGCATCTCACTCTCTTTGAATCTTCTTTATCATGCTAAGAGGAGCAGGAAAAAGCAAAAAATTTCAGAATTGCACCTTGCAATGCGGAGAAATTACTGTTTGTGCATTTACAATATTCATTGATTTTTGCCATTGAAAAATGTCCAGAAATGATTGAAGCTACTGACTGAATGAAAGGAGCTGGCATCTCACTCTCTTTGAATCTTCTTTATCATGCTAAGAGGAGCAGGAAAAAGCAAAAAATTTCAGAATTGCGCCTTGCAATGCGGAGAAATTACTGTTTGTGCATTTACAAAATTCATTGATTTTTGCCATTGAAAAACATCATGTTATTCATATACCAGAAATGATTGAAGCTACTGACTGAAGGAAAGGATCTGGCATCTCACTCTCTTTGAATCTTCTTTATCATGCTAAGAGGAGCAGGAAAAAGCAAAAAATTTTAGAATTGCACCTTGCAATGCGGAGAAATTACTGTTTGTGCATTTACAATATTCATTGGTTTTTGCCATTGAAAAACGTCCAGAAATGATTGAAGCTACTGACTGAATGAAAGGAGCTGGCATCTCACTCTCTTTGAATCTTCTTTATCATGCTAAGAGGAGCAGGA
The DNA here is from genome assembly GCF_046119375.1 of Phyllobates terribilis. Classification (NCBI taxonomy): domain Eukaryota; kingdom Metazoa; phylum Chordata; class Amphibia; order Anura; family Dendrobatidae; genus Phyllobates; species Phyllobates terribilis. The sequence continues at coordinate 932,428 of NW_027363292.1, forward strand.
AAAAGCAAAAAATTTCAGAATTGCACCTTGCAATGCGGAGAAATTACTGTTTGTGCATTTACAATATTCATTGATTTTTGCGATTGAAAAACATCATGTTATTCATATACCAGAAATGATTGAAGCTACTGACTGAATGAAAGGAGCTGGCATCTCACTCTCTTTGAATCTTCTTTATCATGCTAAGAGGAGCAGGAAAAAGTAAAAAATTTCAGAATTGCACCTTGCAATGCGGAGAAATTACTGATTGTGCATTTACAATATTCAATGATTTTTGCCATTGAAAAACGTCCAGAAATGATTAAAGCTACTGACTGAATGAAAGGAGCTGGCATCTCACTCTCTTTGAATCTTCTTTATCATGCTAAGAGGAGCAGGAAAAAGCAAAAAATTTCAGAATTGCACCTTGCAATGCGGAGAAATTACTGTTTGTGCATTTACAATATTCATTGATTTTTGCCATTGAAAAACGTCCAGAAATGATTGAAGCTACTGACTGAATGAAAGGAGCTGGCATCTCACTCTCTTTGAATCTTCTTTATCATGCTAAGAGGAGCAGGAAAAAGCAAAAAATTTCAGAATTGCACCTTGCAATGCGGAGAAATTACTGTTTGTGCATTTACAATATTCATTGATTTTTGCTATTGAAAAACATCATGTTATTCATATACCAGAAATGATTGAAGCTACTGACTGAATGAAAGGAGCTGGCATCTCACTCTCTTTGAATCTTCTTTATCATGCTAAGAGGAGCAGGAAAAAGTAAAAAATTTCAGAATTGCACCTTGCAATGCGGAGAAATTACTGTTTGTGCATTTATAATATTCAATGATTTTTGCCATTGAAAAACGTCCAGAAATGATTGAAGCTACTGACTGAACGAAAGGAGCTGGCATCTCACTCTCTTTGAATCTTCTTTATCATGCTAAGAGGAGCAGAAAAAAGCAAAAAATTTCAGAATTGCACCTTGCAATGCGGAGAAATTACTGTTTGTGCATTTACAATATTCATTGATTTTTGCCATTGAAAAACATCATGTTATTCATATACCAGAAATGTTTGAAGCTACTGACTGAATGAAAGGAGCTGGCATCTCACTCTCTTTGAATCTTCTTTATCATGCAAAGAGGAGCAGGAAAAAGCAAAAAATTTCAGAATTGCACATTGCAATGCGGAGAAATTACTGTTTGTGCATTTACAATATTCATTGATTTTTGCCATTGAAAAACGTCCAGAAATGATTGAAGCTACTGACTGAATGAAAGGAGCTGGCATCTCACTCTCTTTGAATCTTCTTTATCATGCTAAGAGGAGCAGGAAAAAGCAAAAAATTTCAGAATTGCACCTTGCAATGCGGAGAAATTACTGTTTGTGCATTTACAATATTCATTGATTTTTGCCATTGAAAAACGTCCAGAAATGATTGAAGCTACTGACTGAATGAAAGGAGCTGGCATCTCACTCTCTTTGAATCTTCTTTATCATGCTAAGAGGAGCAGGAAAAAGCAAATAATTTCAGAATTGCAGCTTGCAATGCGGAGAAATTACTGTTTGTGCATTTACAATATTCATTGATTTTTGCCATTGAAAAACATGTTATTCATATACCAGAAATGTTTGAAGCTCCTGACTGAATGAAAGGAGCTGGCACCTCACTCTCTTTGAATCTTCTTTATCATGCTAAGAGGAGCAGGAAAAAGCAAAAAAATTTCAGAATTGCACCTTGCAATGCGGAGAAATTACTGTTTGTGCATTTACAATATTCATTGATTTTTGCCATTGAAAAACGTCCAGAAATGATTGAAGCTACTGACTGAATGAAAGGAGCTGTCATCTCACTCTCTTTGAATCTTCTTTATCATGCTAAGAGGAGCAGGAAAAAGCAAAAAATTTCAGAATTGCACCTTGCAATGCGGAGAAATTACTGTTTGTGCATTTACAATATTCATTGATTTTTGCCATTGAAAAATGTCCAGAAATGATTGAAGCTACTGACTGAATGAAAGGAGCTGGCATCTCACTCTCTTTGAATCTTCTTTATCATGCTAAGAGGAGCAGGAAAAAGCAAAAAATTTCAGAATTGCGCCTTGCAATGCGGAGAAATTACTGTTTGTGCATTTACAAAATTCATTGATTTTTGCCATTGAAAAACATCATGTTATTCATATGCCAGAAATGATTGAAGCTACTGACTGAAGGAAAGGAGCTGGCATCTCACTCTCTTTGAATCTTCTTTATCATGCTAAGAGGAGCAGGAAAAAGCAAAAAATTTCAGAATTGCGCCTTGCAATGCGGAGAAATTACTGTTTGTGCATTTACAAAATTCATTGATTTTTGCCATTGAAAAACATCATGTTATTCATATGCCAGAAATGATTGAAGCTACTGACTGAAGGAAAGGAGCTGGCATCTCACTCTCTTTGAATCTTCTTTATCATGCTAAGAGGAGCAGGAAAAAGCAAAAAATTTCAGAATTGCACCTTGCAATGCGGAGAAATTACTGTTTGTGCATTTACAATATTCATTGATTTTTGCCATTGAAAAACGTCCAGAAATGATTGAAGCTACTGACTGAATGAAAGGAGCTGGCATCTCACTCTCTTTGAATCTTCTTTATCATGCTAAGAGGAGCAGGAAAAAGCAAAAAATTTCAGAATTGCACCTTGCAATGCGGAGAAATTACTGTTTGTGCATTTACAATATTCATTGATTTTTGCGATTGAAAAACATCATGTTATTCATATACCAGAAATGATTGAAGCTACTGACTGAATGAAAGGAGCTGGCATCTCACTCTCTTTGAATCTTCTTTATCATGCTAAGAGGAGCAGGAAAAAGTAAAAAATTTCAGAATTGCACCTTGCAATGCGGAGAAATTTCTGTTTGTGCATTTACAATATTCAATGATTTTTGCCATTGAAAAACGTCCAGAAATGATTAAAGCTACTGACTGAATGAAAGGAGCTGGCATCTCACTCTCTTTGAATCTTCTTTATCATGCTAAGAGGAGCAGGAAAAAGCAAAAAATTTCAGAATTGCACCTTGCAATGCGGAGAAATTACTGTTTGTGCATTTACAATATTCATTGATTTTTGCCATTGAAAAACATCATGTTATTCATATACTAGAAATGATTGAAGCTACTGACTGAATGAAAGGAGCTGGCATCTCACTCTCTTTGAATCTTCTTTATCATGCTAAGAGGAGCAGGAAAAAGTAAAAAATTTCAGAATTGCACCTTGCAATGCGGAGAAATTACTGTTTGTGCATTTATAATATTCAATGATTTTTGCCATTGAAAAACGTCCAGAAATGATTGAAGCTACTGACTGAACGAAAGGAGCTGGCATCTCACTCTCTTTGAATCTTCTTTATCATGCTAAGAGGAGCAGAAAAAAGCAAAAAATTTCAGAATTGCACCTTGCAATGCGGAGAAATTACTGTTTGTGCATTTACAATATTCATTGATTTTTGCCATTGAAAAACATCATGTTATTCATATACCAGAAATGTTTGAAGCTACTGACTGAATGAAAGGAGCTGGCATCTCACTCTCTTTGAATCTTCTTTATCATGCTAAGAGGAGCAGGAAAAAGCAAAAAATTTCAGAATTGCACATTGCAATGCGGAGAAATTACTGTTTGTGCATTTACAATATTCATTGATTTTTGCCATTGAAAAATGTCCAGAAATGATTGAAGCTACTGACTGAATGAAAGGAGCTGGCATCTCACTCTCTTTGAATCTTCTTTATCATGCTAAGAGGAGCAGGAAAAAGCAAAAAATTTCAGAATTGCACCTTGCAATGCGGAGAAATTACTGTTTGTGCATTTACAATATTCATTGATTTTTGCCATTGAAAAACATGTTATTCATATACCAGAAATGTTTGAAGCTCCTGACTGAATGAAAGGAGCTGGCACCTCACTCTCTTTGAATCTTCTTTATCATGCTAAGAGGAGCAGGAAAAAGCAAAAAATTTCAGAATTGCACCTTGCAATGCGGAGAAATTACTGTTTGTGCATTTACAATATTCATTGATTTTTGCCATTGAAAAACGTCCAGAAATGATTGAAGCTACTGACTGAATGAAAGGAGCTGTCATCTCACTCTCTTTGAATCTTCTTTATCATGCTAAGAGGAGCAGGAAAAAGCAAAAAATTTCAGAATTGCACCTTGCAATGCGGAGAAATTACTGTTTGTGCATTTACAATATTCATTGATTTTTGCCATTGAAAAATGTCCAGAAATGATTGAAGCTACTGACTGAATGAAAGGAGCTGGCATCTCACTCTCTTTGAATCTTCTTTATCATGCTAAGAGGAGCAGGAAAAAGCAAAAAATTTCAGAATTGCGCCTTGCAATGCGGAGAAATTACTGTTTGTGCATTTACAAAATTCATTGATTTTTGCCATTGAAAAACATCATGTTATTCATATGCCAGAAATGATTGAAGCTACTGACTGAAGGAAAGGAGCTGGCATCTCACTCTCTTTGAATCTTCTTTATCATGCTAAGAGGAGCAGGAAAAAGCAAAAAATTTCAGAATTGCGCCTTGCAATGCGGAGAAATTACTGTTTGTGCATTTACAAAATTCATTGATTTTTGCCATTGAAAAACATCATGTTATTCATATGCCAGAAATGATTGAAGCTACTGACTGAAGGAAAGGAGCTGGCATCTCACTCTCTTTGAATCTTCTTTATCATGCTAAGAGGAGCAGGAAAAAGCAAAAAATTTCAGAATTGCACCTTGCAATGCGGAGAAATTACTGTTTGTGCATTTACAATATTCATTGATTTTTGCCATTGAAAAACGTCCAGAAATGATTGAAGCTACTGACTGAATGAAAGGAGCTGGCATCTCACTCTCTTTGAATCTTCTTTATCATGCTAAGAGGAGCAGGAAAAAGCAAAAAATTTCAGAATTGCACCTTGCAATGCGGAGAAATTACTGTTTGTGCATTTACAATATTCATTGATTTTTGCGATTGAAAAACATCATGTTATTCATATACCAGAAATGATTGAAGCTACTGACTGAATGAAAGGAGCTGGCATCTCACTCTCTTTGAATCTTCTTTATCATGCTAAGAGGAGCAGGAAAAAGTAAAAAATTTCAGAATTGCACCTTGCAATGCGGAGAAATTACTGTTTGTGCATTTACAATATTCAATGAATTTTGCCATTGAAAAACGTCCAGAAATGATTGAAGCTACTGACTGAACTAAAGGAGCTGGCATCTCACTCTCTTTGAATCTTCTTTATCATGCTAAGAGGAGCAGGAAAAAGCAAAAAATTTCAGAATTGCACCTTGCAATGCGGAGAAATTACTGTTTGTGCATTTACAATATTCATTGATTTTTGCCATTGAAAAATGTCCAGAAATGATTGAAGCTACTGACTGAATGAAAGGAGCTGGCATCTCACTCTCTTTGAATCTTCTTTATCATGCTAAGAGGAGCAGGAAAAAGCAAAAAATTTCAGAATTGCGCCTTGCAATGCGGAGAAATTACTGTTTGTGCATTTACAAAATTCATTGATTTTTGCCATTGAAAAACATCATGTTATTCATATGCCAGAAATGATTGAAGCTACTGACTGAAGGAAAGGAGCTGGCATCTCACTCTCTTTGAATCTTCTTTATCATGCTAAGAGGAGCAGGAAAAAGCAAAAAATTTCAGAATTGCGCCTTGCAATGCGGAGAAATTACTGTTTGTGCATTTACAAAATTCATTGATTTTTGCCATTGAAAAACATCATGTTATTCATATGCCAGAAATGATTGAAGCTACTGACTGAAGGAAAGGAGCTGGCATCTCACTCTCTTTGAATCTTCTTTATCATGCTAAGAGGAGCAGGAAAAAGCAAAAAATTTCAGAATTGCACCTTGCAATGCGGAGAAATTACTGTTTGTGCATTTACAATATTCATTGATTTTTGCCATTGAAAAACGTCCAGAAATGATTGAAGCTACTGACTGAATGAAAGGAGCTGGCATCTCACTCTCTTTGAATCTTCTTTATCATGCTAAGAGGAGCAGGAAAAAGCAAAAAATTTCAGAATTGCACCTTGCAATGCGGAGAAATTACTGTTTGTGCATTTACAATATTCATTGATTTTTGCGATTGAAAAACATCATGTTATTCATATACCAGAAATGATTGAAGCTACTGACTGAATGAAAGGAGCTGGCATCTCACTCTCTTTGAATCTTCTTTATCATGCTAAGAGGAGCAGGAAAAAGTAAAAAATTTCAGAATTGCACCTTGCAATGCGGAGAAATTACTGTTTGTGCATTTACAATATTCATTGATTTTTGCCATTGAAAAACGTCCAGAAATGATTGAAGCTACTGACAATGAAAGGAGCTGGCATCTCACTCTCTTTGAATCTTCTTTATCATGCTAAGAGGAGCAGGAAAAAGCAAAAAATTTCAGAATTGCACCTTGCAATGCTGAGAAATTACTGTTTGTGCATTTACAAAATTCATTGATTTTTGCCATTGAAAAACATCATGTTATTCATATACCAGAAATGATTGAAGCTACTGACTGAATGAAAGGAGCTGGCATCTCACTCTCTTTGAATCTTCTTTATCATGCTAAGAGGAGCAGGAAAAAGCAAAAAATTTCAGAATTGCACCTTGCAATGCGGAGAAATTACTGTTTGTGCATTTACAATATTCATTGATTTTTGCCATTGAAAAACGTCCAGAAATGATTGAAGCTACTGACTGAATGAAAGGAGCTGGCATCTCACTCTCTTTGAATCTTCTTTATCATGCTAAGAGGAGCAGGAAAAAGCAAAAAATTTCAGAATTGCACCTTGCAATGCGGAGAAATTACTGTTTGTGCATTTACAATATTCATTGATTTTTGCCATTGAAAAACGTCCAGAAATGATTGAAGCTACTGACTGAATGAAAGGAGCTGGCATCTCACTCTCTTTGAATCTTCTTTATCATGCTAAGAGGAGCAGGAAAAAGCAAAAAATTTCAGAATTGCACCTTGCAATGCGGAGAAATTACAGTTTGTGCATTTACAATATTCATTGATTTTTGCCATTGAAAAACGTCCAGAAATGATTGAAGCTACTGACTGAATGAAAGGAGCTGGCATCTCACTCTCTTTGAATCTTCTTTATCATGCTAAGAGGAGCAGGAAAAAGCAAAAAATTTCAGAATTGCACCTTGCAATGCGGAGAAATTACTGTTTGTGCATTTACAATATTCATTGATTTTTGCCATTGAAAAATGTCCAGAAATGATTGAAGCTACTGACTGAATGAAAGGAGCTGGCATCTCACTCTCTTTGAATCTTCTTTATCATGCTAAGAGGAGCAGGAAAAAGCAAAAAATTTCAGAATTGCACCTTGCAATGCGGAGAAATTACTGTTTGTGCATTTACAATATTCATTGATTTTTGCCATTGAAAAACATGTTATTCATATACCAGAAATGTTTGAAGCTCCTGACTGAATGAAAGGAGCTGGCACCTCACTCTCTTTGAATCTTGTTTATCATGCTAAGAGGAGCAGGAAAAAGCAAAAAATTTCAGAATTGCACCTTGCAATGCGGAGAAATTACTGTTTGTGCATTTACAATATTCATTGATTTTTGCCATTGAAAAACGTCCAGAAATGATTGAAGCTACTGACTGAATGAAAGGAGCTAGCATCTCACTCTCTTTGAATCTTCTTTATCATGCTAAGAGGAGCAGGAAAAAGCAAAAAATTTCAGAATTGCGCCTTGCAATGCGGAGAAATTACTGTTTGTGCATTTACAAAATTCATTGATTTTTGCCATTGAAAAACATCATGTTATTCATATACCAGAAATGATTGAAGCTACTGACTGAAGGAAAGGAGCTGGCATCTCACTCTCTTTGAATCTTCTTTATCATGCTAAGAGGAGCAGGAAAAAGCAAAAAATTTCAGAATTACACCTTGCAATGCGGAGAAATTACTGTTTGTGCATTTACAATATTCATTGATTTTTGCCATTGAAAAACGTCCGGAAATGATTGAAGCTACTGACTGAATGAAAGGAGCTGGCATCTCACTCTCTTTGAATCTTCTTTATCATGCTAAGAGGAGCAGGAAAAAGCAAAAAATTTCAGAATTGCACCTTGCAATGCGGAGAAATTACTGTTTGTGCATTTACAATATTCATTGATTTTTGCGATTGAAAAACATCATGTTATTCATATACCAGAAATGATTGAAGCTACTGACTGAATGAAAGGAGCTGGCATCTCACTCTCTTTGAATCTTCTTTATCATGCTAAGAGGAGCAGGAAAAAGTAAAAAATTTCAGAATTGCACCTTGCAATGCGGAGAAATTACTGTTTGTGCATTTACAATATTCAATGATTTTTGCAATTGAAAAACGTCCATAAATGATTGAAGCTACTGACTGAATGAAAGGAGCTGGCATCTCACTCTCTTTGAATCTTGTTTATCATGCTAAAAGGAGCAGGAAAAAGCAAAAAATTTCAGAATTGCACCTTGCAATGCGGAGAAATTACTGTTTGTGCATTTACAATATTCATTGATTTTTGCCATTGAAAAACGTCCAGAAATGATTGAAGCTACTGACTGAATGAAAGGAGCTGGCATCTCACTCTCTTTGAATCTTCTTTATCATGCTAAGAGGAGCAGGAAAAAGCAAAAAATTTCAGAATTGCACCTTGCAATGCGGAGAAATTACTGTTTGTGCATTTACAATATTCATTGATTTTTGCCATTGAAAAACGTCCAGAAATGATTGAAGCTACTGACTGAATGAAAGGAGATGGCATCTCACTCTCTTTGAATCTTCTTTATCATGCTAAGAGGAGCAGGAAAAAGTAAAAAATTTCAGAATTGCACCTTGCAATGCGGAGAAATTACTGTTTGTGCATTTACAATATTCAATGATTTTTGCCATTGAAAAACGTCCAGAAATGATTGAAGCTACTGACTGAACGAATGGAGCTGGCATCTCACTCTCTTTGAATCTTCTTTATCATGCTAAGAGGAGCAGGAAAAAGCAAAAAATTTCAGAATTGCACCTTGCAATGCGGAGAAATTACTGTTTGTGCATTTACAATATTCATTGATTTTTGCCATTGAAAAACATCATGTTATTCATATACCAGAAATGTTTGAAGCTACTGACTGAATGAAAGGAGCTGGTATCTCACTCTCTTTGAATCTTCTTCATAATGCTAAGAGGAGCAGGAAAAAGCAAAAAATTTCAGAATTGCACCTTGCAATGCGGAGAAATTACTGTTTGTGCATTTACAATATTCATTGATTTTTGCCATTGAAAAACGTCCAGAAATGATTGAAGCTACTGACAATGAAAGGAGCTGGCATCTCACTCTCTTTGAATCTTCTTTATCATGCTAAGAGGAGCAGGAAAAAGCAAAAAATTTCAGAATTGCACCTTGCAATGCTGAGAAATTACTGTTTGTGCATTTACAAAATTCATTGATTTTTGCCATTGAAAAACATCATGTTATTCATATACCAGAAATGATTGAAGCTACTGACTGAATGAAAGGAGCTGGCATCTCACTCTCTTTGAATCTTCTTTATCATGCTAAGAGGAGCAGGAAAAAGCAAAAAATTTCAGAATTGCACCTTGCAATGCGGAGAAATTACTGTTTGTGCATTTACAATATTCATTGATTTTTGCCATTGAAAAACATCATGTTATTCATATACCAGAAATGTTTGAAGCTACTGACTGAATGAAAGGAGCTGACTTCTCACTCTCTTTGAATCTTCTTTATCATGCTAAGAGGAGCAGGAAAAAGCAAAAAATTTCAGAATTGCACCTTGCAATGCGGAGAAATTACTGTTTGTGCATTTACAATATTCATTGATTTTTGCCATTGAAAAACGTCCAGAAATGATTGAAGCTACTGACTGAATGAAAGGAGCTGGCATCTCACTCTCTTTGAATCTTCTTTATCATGCTAAGAGGAGCAGGAAAAAGCAAAAAATTTCAGAATTGCACCTTGCAATGCGGAGAAATTACTGTTTGTGCATTTACAATATTCATTGATTTTTGCCATTGAAAAACGTCCAGAAATGATTGAAGCTACTGACTGAATGAAAGGAGCTGGCATCTCACTCTCTTTGAATCTTCTTTATCATGCTAAGAGGAGCAGGAAAAAGCAAAAAATTTCAGAATTGCACCTTGCAATGCGGAGAAATTACTGTTTGTGCATTTAAAATATTCATTGATTTTTGCCATTGAAAAACGTCCAGAAATGATTGAAGCTACTGACAATGAAAGGAGCTGGCATCTCACTCTCTTTGAATCTTCTTTATCATGCTAAGAGCAGCAGGAAAAAGCAAAAAATTTCAGAATTGCACCTTGCAATGCTGAGAAATTACTGTTTGTGCATTTACAAAATTCATTGATTTTTGCCATTGAAAAACATCATGTTATTCATATACCAGAAATGATTGAAGCTACTGACTGAATGAAAGGAGCTGGCATCTCACTCTCTTTGAATCTTCTTTATCATGCTAAGAGGAGCAGGAAAAAGCAAAAAATTTCAGAATTGCACCTTGCAATGCGGAGAAATTACTGTTTGTGCATTTACAATATTCATTGATTTTTGCCATTGAAAAACATCATGTTATTCATATACCAGAAATGTTTGAAGCTACTGACTGAATGAAAGGAGCTGACATCTCACTCTCTTTGAATCTTCTTTATCATGCTAAGAGGAGCAGGAAAAAGCAAAAAATTTCAGAATTGCACCTTGCAATGCGGAGAAATTACTGTTTGTGCATTTACAATATTCATTGATTTTTGCCATTGAAAAATGTCCAGAAATGATTGAAGCTACGGACTGAATGAAAGGAGCTGGCATCTCACTCTCTTTGAATCTTCTTTATCATGCTAAGAGGAGCAGGAAAAAGCAAAAAATTTCAGAATTGCACCTTGCAATGCGGAGAAATTACTGTTTGTGCATTTACAATATTCATTGATTTTTGCCATTGAAAAATGTCCAGAAATGATTGAAGCTACTGACTGAATGAAAGGAGCTGGCATCTCACTCTCTTTGAATCTTCTTTATCATGCTAAGAGGAGCAGGAAAAAGCAAAAAATTTCAGAATTGCACCTTGCAATGCGGAGAAATTACAGTTTGTGCATTTACAATATTCATTGATTTTTGCCATTGAAAAACGTCCAGAAATGATTGAAGCTACTGACTGAATGAAAGGAGCTGGCATCTCACTCTCTTTGAATCTTCTTTATCATGCTAAGAGTAGCAGGAAAAAGCAAAAAATTTCAGAATTGCACCTAGCAATGCGGAGAAATTACTGTTTGTGCATTTACAATATTAATTGATTTTTGCCATTGAAAAACGTCCAGAAATGATTGAAGCTACTGACTGAATGAAAGGAGCTGGCATCTCACTCTCTTTGAATCTTCTTTATCATGCTAAGAGGAGCAGGAAAAAGCAAAAAATTTCAGAATTGCACCTTGCAATGCGGAGAAATTACTGTTTGTGCATTTACAATATTCATTGATTTTTGCCATTGAAAAACATGTTATTCATATACCAGAAATGTTTGAAGCTCCTGACTGAATGAAAGGAGCTGGCACCTCACTCTCTTTGAATCTTCTTTATCATGCTAAGAGGAGCAGGAAAAAGCAAAAAATTTCAGAATTGCACCTTGCAATGCGGAGAAATTACTGTTTGTGCATTTACAATATTCATTGATTTTTGCCATTGAAAAACGTCCAGAAATGATTGAAGCTACTGACTGAATGAGGGGAGCTGGCATCTCACTCTCTTTGAATCTTCTTTATCATGCTAAGAGGAGCAGGAAAAAGCAAAAAATTTCAGAATTGCACCTTGAAATGCGGAGAAATTACTGTTTGTGCATTTACAATATTCATTGATTTTTGCCATTGAAAAATGTCCAGAAATGATTGAAGCTACTGACTGAATGAAAGGAGCTGGCATCTCACTCTCTTTGAATCTTCTTTATCATGCTAAGAGGAGCAGGAAAAAGCAAAAAATTTCAGAATTGCGCCTTGCAATGCGGAGAAATTACTGTTTGTGCATTTACAAAATTCATTGATTTTTGCCATTGAAAAACATGATGTTATTCATATACCAGAAATGATTGAAGCTACTGACTGAAGGAAAGGAGCTGGCATCTCACTCTCTTTGAATCTTCTTTATCATGCTAAGAGGAGCAGGAAAAAGCAAAAAATTTCAGAATTGCACCTTGCAATGCGGAGAAATTACTGTTTGTGCATTTACAATATTCATTGATTTTTGCCATTGAAAAGTGTCCAGAAATGATTGAAGCTACTGACTGAATGAAAGGAGCTGGCATCTCACTCTCTTTGAATCTTCTTTATCATGCTAAGAGGAGCAGGAAAAAGCAAAAAATTTCAGAATTGCACCTTGCAATGCGGAGAAATTACTGTTTGTGCATTTACAATATTCATTGATTTTTGCCATTGAAAAACGTCCAGAAATGATTGAAGCTACTGACTGAATGAAAGGAGCTGGCATCTCACTCTCTTTGAATCTTCTTTATCATGCTAAGAGGAGCAGGAAAAAGCAAAAAATTTCAGAATTGCACCTTGCAATGCGGAGAAATTACAGTTTGTGCATTTACAATATTCATTGATTTTTGCCATTGAAAAACGTCCAGAAATGATTGAAGCTACTGACTGAATGAAAGGAGCTGGCATCTCACTCTCTTTGAATCTTCTTTATCATGCTAAGAGGAGCAGGAAAAAGCAAAAAATTTCAGAATTGCACCTTGCAATGCGGAGAAATTACTGTTTGTGCATTTACAATATTCATTGATTTTTGCCATTGAAAAACGTCCAGAAATGATTGAAGCTACTGACTGAATGAAAGGAGCTGGCATCTCACTCTCTTTGAATCTTCTTTATCATGCTAAGAGGAGCAGGAAAAAGCAAAAAATTTCAGAATTGCACCTTGCAATGCGGAGAAATTACTGTTTGTGCATTTACAATATTCATTGATTTTTGCCATTGAAAAACATGTTATTCATATACCAGAAATGTTTGAAGCTCCTGACTGAATGAAAGGAGCTGGCATCTCACTCTCTTTGAATCTTCTTTATCATGCTAAGAGGAGCAGGAAAAAGCAAAAAATTTCAGAATTGCACATTGCAATGCGGAGAAATTACTGTTTGTGCATTTACAATATTCATTGATTTTTGCCATTGAAAAACGTCCAGAAATGATTGAAGCTACTGACTGAATGAAAGGAGCTGGCATCTCACTCTCTTTGAATCTTCTTTATCATGCTAAGAGGAGCAGGAAAAAGCAAAAAATTTCAGAATTGCACCTTGCAATGCGGAGAAATTACTGTTTGTGCATTTACAATATTCATTGATTTTTGCCATTGAAAAACATGTTATTCATATACCAGAAATGTTTGAAGCTCCTGACTGAATGAAAGGAGCTGGCACCTCACTCTCTTTGAATCTTCTTTATCATGCTAAGAGGAGCAGGAAAAAGCAAAAAATTTCAGAATTGCACCTTGCAATGCGGAGAAATTACTGTTTGTGCATTTACAATATTCATTGATTTTTGCCATTGAAAAACGTCCAGAAATGATTGAAGCTACTGACTGAATGAAAGGAGCTGTCATCTCACTCTCTTTGAATCTTCTTTATCATGCTAAGAGGAGCAGGAAAAAGCAAAAAATTTCAGAATTGCACCTTGCAATGCGGAGAAATTACTGTTTGTGCATTTACAATATTCATTGATTTTTGCCATTGAAAAATGTCCAGAAATGATTGAAGCTACTGACTGAATGAAAGGAGCTGGCATCTCACTCTCTTTGAATCTTCTTTATCATGCTAAGAGGAGCAGGAAAAAGCAAAAAATTTCAGAATTGCGCCTTGCAATGCGGAGAAATTACTGTTTGTGCATTTACAAAATTCATTGATTTTTGCCATTGAAAAACATCATGTTATTCATATGCCAGAAATGATTGAAGCTACTGACTGAAGGAAAGGAGCTGGCATCTCACTCTCTTTGAATCTTCTTTATCATGCTAAGAGGAGCAGGAAAAAGCAAAAAATTTCAGAATTGCGCCTTGCAATGCGGAGAAATTTCTGTTTGTGCATTTACAAAATTCATTGATTTTTGCCATTGAAAAACATCATGTTATTCATATGCCAGAAATGATTGAAGCTACTGACTGAAGGAAAGGAGCTGGCATCTCACTCTCTTTGAATCTTCTTTATCATGCTAAGAGGAGCAGGAAAAAGCAAAAAATTTCAGAATTGCACCTTGCAATGCGGAGAAATTACTGTTTGTGCATTTACAATATTCATTGATTTTTGCCATTGAAAAACGTCCAGAAATGATTGAAGCTACTGACTGAATGAAAGGAGCTGGCATCTCACTCTCTTTGAGTCTTCTTTATCATGCTAAGAGGAGCAGGAAAAAGCAAAAAATTTCAGAATTGCACCTTGCAATGCGGAGAAATTACTGTTTGTGCATTTACAATATTCATTGATTTTTGCCATTGAAAAACATCATGTTATTCATATACCAGAAATGATTGAAGCTACTGACTGAATGAAAGGAGCTGGCATCTCACTCTCTTTGAATCTTCTTTATCATGCTAAGAGGAGCAGGAAAAATTAAAAAATTTCAGAATTGCACCTTGCAATGCGGAGAAATTACTGTTTGTGCATTTACAATATTCAATGAATTTTGCCATTGAAAAACGTCCAGAAATGATTGAAGCTACTGACTGAACTAAAGGAGCTGGCATCTCACTCTCTTTGAATCTTCTTTATCATGCTAAGAGGAGCAGGAAAAAGCAAAAAATTTCAGAATTGCACCTTGCAATGCGGAGAAATTACTGTTTGTGCATTTACAATATTCATTGATTTTTGCCATTGAAAAATGTCCAGAAATGATTGAAGCTACTGACTGAATGAAAGGAGCTGGCATCTCACTCTCTTTGAATCTTCTTTATCATGCTAAGAGGAGCAGGAAAAAGCAAAAAATTTCAGAATTGCGCCTTGCAATGCGGAGAAATTACTGTTTGTGCATTTACAAAATTCATTGATTTTTGCCATTGAAAAACATCATGTTATTCATATGCCAGAAATGATTGAAGCTACTGACTGAAGGAAAGGAGCTGGCATCTCACTCTCTTTGAATCTTCTTTATCATGTTAAGAGGAGCAGGAAAAAGCAAAAAATTTCAGAATTGCGCCTTGCAATGCGGAGAAATTACTGTTTGTGCATTTACAAAATTCATTGATTTTTGCCATTGAAAAACATCATGTTATTCATATGCCAGAAATGATTGAAGCTACTGACTGAAGGAAAGGAGCTGGCATCTCACTCTCTTTGAATCTTCTTTATCATGCTAAGAGGAGCAGGAAAAAGCAAAAAATTTCAGAATTGCACCTTGCAATGCGGAGAAATTACTGTTTGTGCATTTACAATATTCATTGATTTTTGCCATTGAAAAACGTCCAGAAATGATTGAAGCTACTGACTGAATGAAAGGAGCTGGCATCTCACTCTCTTTGAATCTTCTTTATCATGCTAAGAGGAGCAGGAAAAAGCAAAAAATTTCAGAATTGCACCTTGCAATGCGGAGAAATTACTGTTTGTGCATTTACAATATTCATTGATTTTTGCGATTGAAAAACATCATGTTATTCATATACCAGAAATGATTGAAGCTACTGACTGAATGAAAGGAGCTGGCATCTCACTCTCTTTGAATCTTCTTTATCATGCTAAGAGGAGCAGGAAAAAGTAAAAAATTTCAGAATTGCACCTTGCAATGCGGAGAAATTACTGTTTGTGCATTTACAATATTCAATGAATTTTGCCATTGAAAAACGTCCAGAAATGATTGAAGCTACTGACTGAACTAAAGGAGCTGGCATCTCACTCTCTTTGAATCTTCTTTATCATGCTAAGAGGAGCAGGAAAAAGCAAAAAATTTTAGAATTGCACCTTGCAATGCGGAGAAATTACTGTTTGTGCATTTACAATATTCATTGATTTTTGCCATTGAAAAACATCATGTTATTCATATACCAGAAATGTTTGAAGCTACTGACTGAATGAAAGGAGCTGGTATCTCACTCTCTTTGAATCTTCTTCATAATGCTAAGAGGAGCAGGAAAAAGCAAAAAATTTCAGAATTGCACCTTGCAATGCGGAGAAATTACTGTTTGTGCATTTACAATATTCATTGATTTTTGCCATTGAAAAACGTCCAGAAATGATTGAAGCTACTGACAATGAAAGGAGCTGGCATCTCACTCTCTTTGAATCTTCTTTATCATGCTAAGAGGAGCAGGAAAAAGCAAAAAATTTCAGAATTGCACCTTGCAATGCTGAGAAATTACTGTTTGTGCATTTACAAAATTCATTGATTTTTGCCATTGAAAAACATCATGTTATTCATATACCAGAAATGATTGAAGCTACTGACTGAATGAAAGGAGCTGGCATCTCACTCTCTTTGAATCTTCTTTATCATGCTAAGAGGAGCAGGAAAAAGCAAAAAATTTCAGAATTGCACCTTGCAATGCGGAGAAATTACTGTTTGTGCATTTACAATATTCATTGATTTTTGCCATTGAAAAACGTCCAGAAATGATTGAAGCTACTGACTGAATGAAAGGAGCTGGCATCTCACTCTCTTTGAATCTTCTTTATCATGCTAAGAGGAGCAGGAAAAAGCAAAAAATTTCAGAATTGCACCTTGCAATGTGGAGAAATTACTGTTTGTGCATTTACAATATTCATTGATTTTTGCCATTGAAAAACGTCCAGAAATGATTGAAGCTACTGACTGAATGAAAGGAGCTGGCATCTCACTCTCTTTGAATCTTCTTTATCATGCTAAGAGGAGCAGGAAAAAGCAAAAAATTTCAGAATTGCACCTTGCAATGCGGAGAAATTACAGTTTGTGCATTTACAATATTCATTGATTTTTGCCATTGAAAAACGTCCAGAAATGATTGAAGCTACTGACTGAATGAAAGGAGCTGGCATCTCACTCTCTTTGAATCTTCTTTATCATGCTAAGAGGAGCAGGAAAAAGCAAAAAATTTCAGAATTGCACCTTGCAATGCGGAGAAATTACTGTTTGTGCATTTACAATATTCATTGATTTTTGCCATTGAAAAATGTCCAGAAATGATTGAAGCTACTGACTGAATGAAAGGAGCTGGCATCTCACTCTCTTTGAATCTTCTTTATCATGCTAAGAGGAGCAGGAAAAAGCAAAAAATTTCAGAATTGCACCTTGCAATGCGGAGAAATTACTGTTTGTGCATTTACAATATTCATTGATTTTTGCCATTGAAAAACATGTTATTCATATACCAGAAATGTTTGAAGCTCCTGACTGAATGAAAGGAGCTGGCACCTCACTCTCTTTGAATCTTGTTTATCATGCTAAGAGGAGCAGGAAAAAGCAAAAAATTTCAGAATTGCACCTTGCAATGCGGAGAAATTACTGTTTGTGCATTTACAATATTCATTGATTTTTGCCATTGAAAAACGTCCAGAAATGATTGAAGCTACTGACTGAATGAAAGGAGCTAGCATCTCACTCTCTTTGAATCTTCTTTATCATGCTAAGAGGAGCAGGAAAAAGCAAAAAATTTCAGAATTGCGCCTTGCAATGCGGAGAAATTACTGTTTGTGCATTTACAAAATTCATTGATTTTTGCCATTGAAAAACATCATGTTATTCATATACCAGAAATGATTGAAGCTACTGACTGAAGGAAAGGAGCTGGCATCTCACTCTCTTTGAATCTTCTTTATCATGCTAAGAGGAGCAGGAAAAAGCAAAAAATTTCAGAATTACACCTTGCAATGCGGAGAAATTACTGTTTGTGCATTTACAATATTCATTGATTTTTGCCATTGAAAAACGTCCGGAAATGATTGAAGCTACTGACTGAATGAAAGGAGCTGGCATCTCACTCTCTTTGAATCTTCTTTATCATGCTAAGAGGAGCAGGAAAAAGCAAAAAATTTCAGAATTGCACCTTGCAATGCGGAGAAATTACTGTTTGTGCATTTACAATATTCATTGATTTTTGCGATTGAAAAACATCATGTTATTCATATACCAGAAATGATTGAAGCTACTGACTGAATGAAAGGAGCTGGCATCTCACTCTCTTTGAATCTTCTTTATCATGCTAAGAGGAGCAGGAAAAAGTAAAAAATTTCAGAATTGCACCTTGCAATGCGGAGAAATTACTGTTTGTGCATTTACAATATTCAATGATTTTTGCAATTGAAAAACGTCCATAAATGATTGAAGCTACTGACTGAATGAAAGGAGCTGGCATCTCACTCTCTTTGAATCTTGTTTATCATGCTAAAAGGAGCAGGAAAAAGCAAAAAATTTCAGAATTGCACCTTGCAATGCGGAGAAATTACTGTTTGTGCATTTACAATATTCAATGATTTTTGCCATTGAAAAACGTCCAGAAATGATTGAAGCTACTGACTGAATGAAAGGAGCTGGCATCTCACTCTCTTTGAATCTTCTTTATCATGCTAAGAGGAGCAGGAAAAAGCAAAAAATTTCAGAATTGCACCTTGCAATGCGGAGAAATTACTGTTTGTGCATTTACAATATTCATTGATTTTTGCAATTGAAAAACGTCCAGAAATGATTGAAGCTACTGACTGAATGAAAGGAGATGGCATCTCACTCTCTTTGAAACTTCTTTATCATGCTAAGAGGAGCAGGAAAAAGTAAAAAATTTCAGAATTGCACCTTGCAATGCGGAGAAATTACTGTTTGTGCATTTACAATATTCAATGATTTTTGCCATTGAAAAACGTCCAGAAATGATTGAAGCTACTGACTGAACGAAAGGAGCTGGCATCTCACTCTCTTTGAATCTTCTTTATCATGCTAAGAGGAGCAGGAAAAAGCAAAAAATTTCAGAATTGCACCTTGCAATGCGGAGAAATTACTGTTTGTGCATTTACAATATTCATTGATTTTTGCCATTGAAAAACATCATGTTATTCATATACCAGAAATGTTTGAAGCTACTGACTGAATGAAAGGAGCTGGTATCTCACTCTCTTTGAATCTTCTTCATAATGCTAAGAGGAGCAGGAAAAAGCAAAAAATTTCAGAATTGCACCTTGCAATGCGGAGAAATTACTGTTTGTGCATTTACAATATTCATTGATTTTTGCCATTGAAAAACGTCCAGAAATGATTGAAGCTACTGACAATGAAAGGAGCTGGCATCTCACTCTCTTTGAATCTTCTTTATCATGCTAAGAGGAGCAGGAAAAAGCAAAAAATTTCAGAATTGCACCTTGCAATGCTGAGAAATTACTGTTTGTGCATTTACAAAATTCATTGATTTTTGCCATTGAAAAACATCATGTTATTCATATACCAGAAATGATTGAAGCTACTGACTGAATGAAAGGAGCTGGCATCTCACTCTCTTTGAATCTTCTTTATCATGCTAAGAGGAGCAGGAAAAAGCAAAAAATTTCAGAATTGCACCTTGCAATGCGGAGAAATTACTGTTTGTGCATTTACAATATTCATTGATTTTTGCCATTGAAAAACATCATGTTATTCATATACCAGAAATGTTTGAAGCTACTGACTGAATGAAAGGAGCTGACATCTCACTCTCTTTGAATCTTCTTTATCATGCTAAGAGGAGCAGGAAAAAGCAAAAAATTTCAGAATTGCACCTTGCAATGCGGAGAAATTACTGTTTGTGCATTTACAATATTCATTGATTTTTGCCATTGAAAAACGTCCAGAAATGATTGAAGCTACTGACTGAATGAAAGGAGCTGGCATCTCACTCTCTTTGAATCTTCTTTATCATGCTAAGAGGAGCAGGAAAAAGCAAAAAATTTCAGAATTGCACCTTGCAATGCTGAGAAATTACTATTTGTGCATTTACAAAATTCATTGATTTTTGCCATTGAAAAACATCATGTTATTCATATACCAGAAATGATTGAAGCTACTGACTGAATGAAAGGAGCTGGCATCTCACTCTCTTTGAATCTTCTTTATCATGCTAAGAGGAGCAGGAAAAAGCAAAAAATTTCAGAATTGCACCTTGCAATGCGGAGAAATTACTGTTTGTGCATTTACAATATTCATTGATTTTTGCCATTGAAAAACATCATGTTATTCATATACCAGAAATGTTTGAAGCTACTGACTGAATGAAAGGAGCTGACATCTCACTCTCTTTGAATCTTCTTTATCATGCTAAGAGGAGCAGGAAAAAGCAAAAAATTTCAGAATTGCACCTTGCAATGCGGAGAAATTACTGTTTGTGCATTTACAATATTCATTGATTTTTGCCATTGAAAAACGTCCAGAAATGATTGAAGCTACTGACTGAATGAAAGGAGCTGGCATCTCACTCTCTTTGAATCTTCTTTATCATGCTAAGAGGAGCAGGAAAAAGCAAAAAATTTCAGAATTGCACCTTGCAATGCGGAGAAATTACTGTTTGTGCATTTACAATATTCATTGATTTTTGCCATTGAAAAACGTCCAGAAATGATTGAAGCTACTGACTGAATGAAAGGAGCTGGCATCTCACTCTCTTTGAATCTTCTTTATCATGCTAAGAGGAGCAGGAAAAAGCAAAAAATTTCAGAATTGCACCTTGCAATGCTGAGAAATTACTGTTTGTGCATTTACAAAATTCATTGATTTTTGCCATTGAAAAACATCATGTTATTCATATACCAGAAATGATTGAAGCTACTGACTGAATGAAAGGAGCTGGCATCTCACTCTCTTTGAATCTTCTTTATCATGCTAAGAGGAGCAGGAAAAAGCAAAAAATTTCAGAATTGCACCTTGCAATGCGGAGAAATTACTGTTTGTGCATTTACAATATTCATTGATTTTTGCCATTGAAAAACATCATGTTATTCATATACCAGAAATGTTTGAAGCTACTGACTGAATGAAAGGAGCTGACATCTCACTCTCTTTGAATCTTCTTTATCATGCTAAGAGGAGCAGGAAAAAGCAAAAAATTTCAGAATTGCACCTTGCAATGCGGAGAAATTACTGTTTGTGCATTTACAATATTCATTGATTTTTGCCATTGAAAAATGTCCAGAAATGATTGAAGCTACTGACTGAATGAAAGGAGCTGGCATCTCACTCTCTTTGAATCTTCTTTATCATGCTAAGAGGAGCAGGAAAAAGCAAAAAATTTCAGAATTGCACCTTGCAATGCGGAGAAATTACTGTTTGTGCATTTACAATATTCATTGATTTTTGCCATTGAAAAATGTCCAGAAATGATTGAAGCTACTGACTGAATGAAAGGAGCTGGCATCTCACTCTCTTTGAATCTTCTTTATCATGCTAAGAGGAGCAGGAAAAAGCAAAAAATTTCAGAATTGCACCTTGCAATGCGGAGAAATTACAGTTTGTGCATTTACAATATTCATTGATTTTTGCCATTGAAAAACGTTCAGAAATGATTGAAGCTACTGACTGAATGAAAGGAGCTGGCATCTCACTCTCTTTGAATCTTCTTTATCATGCTAAGAGTAGCAGGAAAAAG
The DNA here is from genome assembly GCF_046119375.1 of Phyllobates terribilis. Taxonomy (NCBI): domain Eukaryota; kingdom Metazoa; phylum Chordata; class Amphibia; order Anura; family Dendrobatidae; genus Phyllobates; species Phyllobates terribilis. The sequence goes on from NW_027363292.1 coordinate 954,038, forward strand.
CAAAAAATTTCAGAATTGCACCTAGCAATGCGGAGAAATTGCTGTTTGTGCATTTACAATATTAATTGATTTTTGCCATTGAAAAACGTCCAGAAATGATTGAAGCTACTGACTGAATGAAAGGAGCTGGCATCTCACTCTCTTTGAATCTTCTTTATCATGCTAAGAGGAGCAGGAAAAAGCAAAAAATTTCAGAATTGCACCTTGCAATGCGGAGAAATTACTGTTTGTGCATTTACAATATTCATTGATTTTTGCCATTGAAAAACATGTTATTCATATACCAGAAATGTTTGAAGCTCCTGACTGAATGAAAGGAGCTGGCACCTCACTCTCTTTGAATCTTCTTTTTCATGCTAAGAGGAGCAGGAAAAAGCAAAAAATTTCAGAATTGCACCTTGCAATGCGGAGAAATTACTGTTTGTGCATTTACAATATTCATTGATTTTTGCCATTGAAAAACGTCCAGAAATGATTGAAGCTACTGACTGAATGAGGGGAGCTGGCATCTCACTCTCTTTGAATCTTCTTTATCATGCTAAGAGGAGCAGGAAAAAGCAAAAAATTTCAGAATTGCACCTTGCAATGCGGAGAAATTACTGTTTGTGCATTTACAATATTCATTGATTTTTGCCATTGAAAAATGTCCAGAAATGATTGAAGCTACTGACTGAATGAAAGGAGCTGGCATCTCACTCTCTTTGAATCTTCTTTATCATGCTAAGAGGAGCAGGAAAAAGCAAAAAATTTCAGAATTGCGCCTTGCAATGCGGAGAAATTACTGTTTGTGCATTTACAAAATTCATTGATTTTTGCCATTGAAAAACATGATGTTATTCATATACCAGAAATGATTGAAGCTACTGACTGAAGGAAAGGAGCTGGCATCTCACTCTCTTTGAATCTTCTTTATCATGCTAAGAGGAGCAGGAAAAAGCAAAAAATTTCAGAATTGCACCTTGCAATGCGGAGAAATTACTGTTTGTGCATTTACAATATTCATTGATTTTTGCCATTGAAAAATGTCCAGAAATGATTGAAGCTACTGACTGAATGAAAGGAGCTGGCATCTCACTCTCTTTGAATCTTCTTTATCATGCTAAGAGGAGCAGGAAAAAGCAAAAAATTTCAGAATTGCACCTTGCAATGCGAAGAAATTCCTGTTTGTGCATTTACAATATTCATTGATTTTTGCCATTGAAAAACGTCCAGAAATGATTGAAGCTACTGACTGAATGAAAGTAGCTGGCATCTCACTCTCTTTGAATCTTCTTTATCATGCTAAGAGGAGCAGGAAAAAGCAAAAAATTTCAGAATTGCACCTTACAATGCGGAGAAATTACAGTTTGTGCATTTACAATATTCATTGATTTTTGCCATTGAAAAACGTCCAGAAATGATTGAAGCTACTGACTGAATGAAAGGAGCTGGCATCTCACTCTCTTTGAATCTTCTTTATCATGCTAAGAGGAGCAGGAAAAAGCAAAAAATTTCAGAATTGCACCTTGCAATGCGGAGAAATTACTGTTTGTGCATTTACAATATTCATTGATTTTTGCCATTGAAAATCGTCCAGAAATGATTGAAGCTACTGACTGAATGAAAGGAGCTGGCATCTCACTCTCTTTGAATCTTCTTTATCATGCTAAGAGGAGCAGGAAAAAGCAAAAAATTTCAGAATTGCACCTTGCAATGCGGAGAAATTACTGTTTGTGCATTTAAAATATTCATTAATTTTTGCCATTGAAAAACGTCCAGAAATGATTGAAGCTACTGACAATGAAAGGAGCTGGCATCTCACTCTCTTTGAATCTTCTTTATCATGCTAAGAGCAGCAGGAAAAAGCAAAAAATTTCAGAATTGCACCTTGCAATGCTGAGAAATTACTGTTTGTGCATTTACAAAATTCATTGATTTTTGCCATTGAAAAACATCATGTTATTCATATACCAGAAATGATTGAAGCTACTGACTGAATGAAAGGAGCTGGCATCTCACTCTCTTTGAATCTTCTTTATCATGCTAAGAGGAGCAGGAAAAAGCAAAAAATTTCAGAATTGCACCTTGCAATGCGGAGAAATTACTGTTTGTGCATTTACAATATTCATTGATTTTTGCCATTGAAAAACATCATGTTATTCATATACCAGAAATGTTTGAAGCTACTGACTGAATGAAAGGAGCTGACATCTCACTCTCTTTGAATCTTCTTTATCATGCTAAGAGGAGCAGGAAAAAGCAAAAAATTTCAGAATTGCACCTTGCAATGCGGAGAAATTACTGTTTGTGCATTTACAATATTCATTGATTTTTGCCATTGAAAAATGTCCAGAAATGATTGAAGCTACTGACTGAATGAAAGGAGCTGGCATCTCACTCTCTTTGAATCTTCTTTATCATGCTAAGAGGAGCAGGAAAAAGCAAAAAATTTCAGAATTGCACCTTGCAATGCGGAGAAATTACTGTTTGTGCATTTACAATATTCATTGATTTTTGCCATTGAAAAATGTCCAGAAATGATTGAAGCTACTGACTGAATGAAAGGAGCTGGCATCTCACTCTCTTTGAATCTTCTTTATCATGCTAAGAGGAGCAGGAAAAAGCAAAAAATTTCAGAATTGCACCTTGCAATGCGGAGAAATTACAGTTTGTGCATTTACAATATTCATTGATTTTTGCCATTGAAAAACGTCCAGAAATGATTGAAGCTACTGACTGAATGAAAGGAGCTGGCATCTCACTCTCTTTGAATCTTCTTTATCATGCTAAGAGTAGCAGGAAAAAGCAAAAAATTTCAGAATTGCACCTAGCAATGCGGAGAAATTGCTGTTTGTGCATTTACAATATTAATTGATTTTTGCCATTGAAAAATGTCCAGAAATGATTGAAGCTACTGACTGAATGAAAGGAGCTGGCATCTCACTCTCTTTGAATCTTCTTTATCATGCTAAGAGGAGCAGGAAAAAGCAAAAAATTTCAGAATTGCACCTTGCAATGCGGAGAAATTACTGTTTGTGCATTTACAATATTCATTGATTTTTGCCATTGAAAAACATGTTATTCATATACCAGAAATGTTTGAAGCTCCTGACTGAATGAAAGGAGCTGGCACCTCACTCTCTTTGAATCTTCTTTTTCATGCTAAGAGGAGCAGGAAAAAGCAAAAAATTTCAGAATTGCACATTGCAATGCGGAGAAATTACTGTTTGTGCATTTACAATATTCATTGATTTTTGCCATTGAAAAACGTCCAGAAATGATTGAAGCTACTGACTGAATGAGGGGAGCTGGCATCTCACTCTCTTTGAATCTTCTTTATCATGCTAAGAGGAGCAGGAAAAAGCAAAAAATTTCAGAATTGCACCTTGCAATGCGGAGAAATTACTGTTTGTGCATTTACAATATTCATTGATTTTTGCCATTGAAAAATGTCCAGAAATGATTGAAGCTACTGACTGAATGAAAGGAGCTGGCATCTCACTCTCTTTGAATCTTCTTTATCATGCTAAGAGGAGCAGGAAAAAGCAAAAAATTTCAGAATTGCGCCTTGCAATGCGGAGAAATTACTGTTTGTGCATTTACAAAATTCATTGATTTTTGCCATTGAAAAACATGATGTTATTCATATACCAGAAATGATTGAAGCTACTGACTGAAGGAAAGGAGCTGGCATCTCACTCTCTTTGAATCTTCTTTATCATGCTAAGAGGAGCAGGAAAAAGCAAAAAATTTCAGAATTGCACCTTGCAATGCGGAGAAATTACTGTTTGTGCATTTACAATATTCATTGATTTTTGCCATTGAAAAATGTCCAGAAATGATTGAAGCTACTGACTGAATGAAAGGAGCTGGCATCTCACTCTCTTTGAATCTTCTTTATCATGCTAAGAGGAGCAGGAAAGAGCAAAAAATTTCAGAATTGCACCTTGCAATGCGGAGAAATTACTGTTTGTGCATTTACAATATTCATTGATTTTTGCCATTGAAAAACGTCCAGAAATGATTGAAGCTACTGACTGAATGAAAGGAGCTGGCATCTCACTCTCTTTGAATCTTCTTTATCATGCTAAGAGGAGCAGGAAAAAGCAAAAAATTTCAGAATTGCACCTTACAATGCGGAGAAATTACAGTTTGTGCATTTACAATATTCATTGATTTTTGCCATTGAAAAACGTCCAGAAATGATTGAAGCTACTGACTGAATGAAAGGAGCTGGCATCTCACTCTCTTTGAATCTTCTTTATCATGCTAAGAGGAGCAGGAAAAAGCAAAAAATTTCAGAATTGCACTTTGCAATGCGGAGAAATTACTGTTTGTGCATTTACAATATTCATTGATTTTTGCCATTGAAAAACGTCCAGAAATGATTGAAGCTACTGACTGAATGAAAGGAGCTGGCATCTCACTCTCTTTGAATCTTCTTTATCATGCTAAGAGGAGCAGGAAAAAGCAAAAAATTTCAGAATTGCACCTTGCAATGCGGAGAAATTACTGTTTGTGCATTTACAATATTCATTGATTTTTGCCATTGAAAAACATGTTATTCATATACCAGAAATGTTTGAAGCTCCTGACTGAATGAAAGGAGCTGGCACCTCACTCTCTTTGAATCTTCTTTATCATGCTAAGAGGAGCAGGAAAAAGCAAAAAATTTCAGAATTGCACCTTGCAATGCGGAGAAATTACTGTTTGTGCATTTACAATATTCATTGATTTTTGCCATTGAAAAACGTCCAGAAATGATTGAAGCTACTGACTGAATGAAAGGAGCTGGCATCTCACTCTCTTTGAATCTTCTTTATCATGCTAAGAGGAGCAGGAAAAAGCAAAAAATTTCAGAATTGCACCTTTCAATGCGGAGAAATTACTGTTTGTGCATTTACAATATTCATTGATTTTTGCCATTGAAAAATGTCCAGAAATGATTGAAGCTACTGACTGAATGAAAGGAGCTGGCATGTCACTCTCTTTGAATCTTCTTTATCATTCTAAGAGGAGCAGGAAAAAGCAAAAAATTTCAGAATTGCGCCTTGCAATGCGGAGAAATTACTGTTTGTGCATTTACAAAATTCATTGATTTTTGCCATTGAAAAACATCATGTTATTCATATACCAGAAATGATTGAAGCTACTGACTGAAGGAAAGGAGCTGGCATCTCACTCTCTTTGAATCTTCTTTATCATGCTAAAAGGAGCAGGAAAAAGCAAAAAATTTCAGAATTGCACCTTGCAATGCGGAGAAATTACTGTTTGTGCATTTACAATATTCATTGATTTTTGCCATTGAAAAACGTCCAGAAATGATTGAAGCTACTGACTGAATGAAAGGAGCTGGCATCTCACTCTCTTTGAATCTTCTTTATCATGCTAAGAGGAGCAGGAAAAAGTAAAAAATTTCAGAATTGCACCTTGCAATGCGGAGAAATTACTGTTTGTGCATTTACAATATTCATTGATTTTTGCGATTGAAAAACATCATGTTATTCATATACCAGAAATGATTGAAGCTACTGACTGAATGAAAGGAGCTGGCATCTCACTCTCTTTGAATCTTCTTTATCATGCTAAGAGGAGCAGGAAAAAGTAAAAAATTTCAGAATTGCACCTTGCAATGCGGAGAAATTACTGTTTGTGCATTTACAATATTCAATGATTTTTGCCATTGAAAAACGTCCAGAAATGATTGAAGCTACTGACTGAATGAAAGGAGCTGGCATCTCACTCTCTTTGAATCTTGTTTATCATGCTAAGAGGAGCAGGAAAAAGCAAAAAATTTCAGAATTGCACCTTGCAATGCGGAGAAATTACTGTTTGTGCATTTACAATATTCATTGATTTTTGCCATTGAAAAACGTCCAGAAATGATTGAAGCTACTGACTGAATAAAAGGAGCTGGCATCTCACTCTCTTTGAATCTTCTTTATCATGCTAAGAGGAGCAGGAAAAAGCAAAAAATTTCAGAATTGCACCTTGCAATGCGGAGAAATTACTGTTTGTGCATTTACTATATTCATTGATTTTTGCCATTGAAAAACATCATGTTATTCATATACCAGAAATGATTGAAGCTACTGACTGAATGAAAGGAGCTGGCATCTCACTCTCTTTGAATCTTCTTTATCATGCTAAGAGGAGCAGGAAAAAGTAAAAAATTTCAGTATTGCACCTTGCAATGCGGAGAAATTACTGTTTGTGCATTTACAATATTCATTGATTTTTGCCATTGAAAAACATCATGTTATTCATATACCAGAAATGTTTGAAGCTACTGACTGAATGAAAGGAGCTGGCATCTCACTCTCTTTGAATCTTCTTTATCATGCTAAGAGGAGCAGGAAAAAGCAAAAAATTTCAGAATTGCACCTTGCAATGCGGAGAAATTACTGTTTGTGCATTTACAATTCATTGATTTTTGCCATTGAAAAACGTCCAGAAATGATTGAAGCTACTGACTGAATGAAAGGAGCTGGCATCTCACTCTCTTTGAATCTTCTTTATCATGCTAAGAGGAGCAGGAAAAAGCAAAAAATTTCAGAATTGCACCTTGCAATGCGGAGAAATTACTGTTTGTGCATTTACAAAATTCATTGATTTTTGCCATTGAAAAACATCATGTTATTCATATACCAGAAATGATTGAAGCTACTGACTGAATGAAAGGAGCTGGCATCTCACTCTCTTTGAATCTTCTTTATCATGCTAAGAGGAGCAGGAAAAAGCAAAAAATTTCAGAATTGCACCTTGCAATGCGGAGAAATTACTGTTTGTGCATTTACAATATTCATTGATTTTTGCCATTGAAAAACGTCCAGAAATGATTGAAGCTACTGACTGAATGAAAGGAGCTGGCATCTCACTCTCTTTGAATCTTCTTTATCATGCTAAGAGGAGCAGGAAAAAGTAAAAAATTTCAGTATTGCACCTTGCAATGCGGAGAAATTACTGTTTGTGCATTTACAATATTCATTGATTTTTGCCATTGAAAAACATCATGTTATTCATATACCAGAAATGTTTGAAGCTACTGACTGAATGAAAGGAGCTGGCATCTCACTCTCTTTGAATCTTCTTTATCATGCTAAGAGGAGCAGGAAAAAGCAAAAAATTTCAGAATTGCACCTTGCAATGCGGAGAAATTACTGTTTGTGCATTTACAATTCATTGATTTTTGCCATTGAAAAACGTCCAGAAATGATTGAAGCTACTGACTGAATGAAAGGAGCTGGCATCTCACTCTCTTTGAATCTTCTTTATCATGCTAAGAGGAGCAGGAAAAAGCAAAAAATTTCAGAATTGCACCTTGCAATGCGGAGAAATTACTGTTTGTGCATTTACAAAATTCATTGATTTTTGCCATTGAAAAACATCATGTTATTCATATACCAGAAATGATTGAAGCTACTGACTGAATGAAAGGAGCTGGCATCTCACTCTCTTTGAATCTTCTTTATCATGCTAAGAGGAGCAGGAAAAAGCAAAAAATTTCAGAATTGCACCTTGCAATGCGGAGAAATTACTGTTTGTGCATTTACAATATTCATTGATTTTTGCCATTGAAAAACGTCCAGAAATGATTGAAGCTACTGACTGAATGAAAGGAGCTGGCATCTCACTCTCTTTGAATCTTCTTTATCATGCTAAGAGGAGCAGGAAAAAGCAAAAAATTTCAGAATTGCACCATGCAATGCGGAGAAATTACTGTTTGTGCATTTACAATATTCATTGATTTTTGCCATTGAAAAGCATCATGTTATTCATATACCAGAAATGTTTGAAGCTACTGACTGAATGAAAGGAGCTTGCATCTCACTCTCTTTGAATCTTCTTTATCATGCTAAGAGGAGCAGGAAAAAGCAAAAAATTTCAGAATTGCACCTTGCAATGCGGATAAATTACTGTTTGTGCATTTACAATATTCATTGATTTTTGCCATTGAAAAACATCATGTTATTCATATACCAGAAATGTTTGAAGCTACTGACTGAATGAAAGGAGCTGGCATCTCACTCTCTTTGAATCTTCTTTATCATGCTAAGAGGAGCAGGAAAAAGCAAAAAATTTCAGAATTGCACCTTGCAATGCGGAGAAATTACTGTTTGTGCATTTACAATATTCATTGATTTTTGCCATTAAAAACGTCCAGAAATGATTGAAGCTACTGACTGAATGAAAGGAGCTGGCATCTCACTCTCTTTGAATCTTGTTTATCATGCTAAGAAGAGCAGGAAAAAGCAAAAAATTTCAGAATTGCACCTTGCAGTGCGGAGAAATTACTGTTTGTGCATTTACAATATTCATTGATTTTTGCCATTGAAAAACGTCCAGAAATGATTGAAGCTACTGACTGAATGAAAGGAGCTGTCATCTCACTCTCTTTGAATCTTCTTTATCATGCTAAGAGGAGCAGGAAAAAGCAAAAAATTTCAGAATTGCACCTTGCAATGCGGAGAAATTACTGTTTGTGCATTTACAATATTCATTGATTTTTGCCATTGAAAAACATCATGTTATTCATATACCAGAAATGATTGAAGCTACTGACTGAATGAAAGGAGCTGGCATCTCACTCTCTTTGAATCTTCTTTATCATGCTAAGAGGAGCAGGAAAAAGCAAAAAATTTCAGAATTGCACCTTGCAATGCGGAGAAATTACTGTTTGTGCATTTACAATATTCATTGATTTTTGCCATTGAAAAACGTCCAGAAATGATTGAAGCTACTGACTGAATATAAGGAGCTGGCATCTCACTCTCTTTGAATCTTCTTTATCATTGTAAGAGGAGCAGGAAAAAGCAAAAAATTTCAGAATTGCACCTTGCAATGCGGAGAAATTACTGTTTGTGCATTAACAATATTCATTGATTTTTGCCATTGAAAAACGTCCAGAAATGATTGAAGCTACTGACTAAATGAAAGGAGCTGGCATCTCACTCTCTTTGAATCTTCTTTATCATGCTAAGAGGAGCAGGAAAAAGCAAAAAATTTCAGAATTGCACCTTGCAATGCGGAGAAATTACTGTTTGTGCATTTACAATATTCATTGATTTTTGCCATTGAAAAACGTCCAGAAATGATTGAAGCTACTGACTGAATGAAAGGAGCTGGCATCTCACTCTCTTTGAATCTTCTTTATCATGCTACGAGGAGCAGGAAAAAGCAAAAAATTTCAGAATTGCACCTTGCAATGCGGAGAAATTACTGTTTGTGCATTTACAATATTCATTGATTTTTGCCATTGAAAAACGTCCAGAAATGTTTGAAGCTACTGACTGAATGAAAGGAGCTGGCATCTCACTCTCTTTGAATCTTCTTTATCATGCTACGAGGAGCAGGAAAAAGAAAAAAATTTCAGAATTGCACCTTGCAATGCGGAGAAATTACTGTTTGTGCATTTACAATATTCATTGATTTTTGCCATTGAAAAACATCATGTTATTCATATACCAGAAATGATTGAAGCTACTGACTGAATGAAAGGAGCTGGCATCTCACTCTCTTTGAATCTTATTTATCATGCTAAGAGGAGCAGGAAAAAGTAAAAAATTTCAGAATTGCACCTTGCAATGCGGAGAAATTACTGTTTGTGCATTTATAATATTCAATGATTTTTGCCATTGAAAAACGTCCAGAAATGATTGAAGCTACTGACTGAACGAAAGGAGCTGGCATCTCACTCTCTTTGAATCTTCTTTATCATGCTAAGAGGAGCAGGAAAAAGCAAAAAATTTCAGAATTGCACCTTGCAATGCGGAGAAATTACTGTTTGTGCATTTACAATATTCATTGATTTTTGCCATTGAAAAACATCATGTTATTCATATACCAGAAATGTTTGAAGCTACTGACTGAATGAAAGGAGCTGGCATCTCACTCTCTTTGAATCTTCTTTATCATGCTAAGAGGAGCAGGAAAAAGCAAAAAATTTCAGAATTGCACCTTGCAATGCGGAGAAATTACTGTTTGTGCATTTACAATATTCATTGATTTTTGCCATTGAAAAACGTCCAGAAATGATTGAAGCTACTGACTGAATGAAAGGAGCTGGCATCTCACTCTCTTTGAATCTTCTTTATCATGCTAAGAGGAGCAGGAAAAAGCAAAAAATTTCAGAATTGCACCTTGCAATGCGGAGAAATTACTGTTTGTGCATTTACAATATCCATTGATTTTTGCCATTGAAAAACATCATGTTATTCATATACCAGAAATGTTTGAAGCTACTGACTGAATGAAAGGAGCTGACATCTCACTCTCTTTGAATCTTCTTTATCATGCTAAGAGGAGCAGGAAAAAGCAAAAAATTTCAGAATTGCACCTTGCAATGCGGAGAAATTACTGTTTGTGCATTTACAATATTCATTGATTTTTGCCATTGAAAAACGTCCAGAAATGATTGAAGCTACTGACTGAATGAAAGGAGCTGGCATCTCACTCTCTTTGAATCTTCTTTATCATGCTAAGAGGAGCAGGAAAAAGCAAAAAATTTCAGAATTGCACCTTGCAATGCGGAGAAATTACTGTTTGTGCATTTACAATATTCATTGATTTTTGCCATTGAAAAACATCATGTTATTCATATACCAGAAATGTTTGAAGCTACTGACTGAATGAAAGGAGCTGGCATCTCACTCTCTTTGAATCTTCTTTATCATGCTAAGAGGAGCAGGAAAAAGCAAAAAATTTCAGACTTGCACCTTGCAATGCGGAGAAATTCCTGTTTGTGCATTTACAATATTCATTGATTTTTGCCATTGAAAAACATCATGTTATTCATATACCAGAAATGTTTGAAGCTACTGACTGAATGAAAGGAGCTGGCATCTCACTCTCTTTGAGTATTCTTTACCATGCTAAGAGGAGCAGGAAAAAGCAAAAAATTTCAGAATTGCACCTTGCAATGCGGAGAAATTACTGTTTGTGCATTTACAATATTCATTGATTTTTGCCATTGAAAAACGTCCAGAAATGATTGAAGCTACTGACTGAATGAAAGGAGCTGGCATCTCACTCTCTTTGAATCTTCTTTATCATGCTAAGAGGAGCAGGAAAAAGCAAAAAATTTCAGAATTGCACCTTGCAATGCGGAGAAATTACAGTTTGTGCATTTACAATATTCATTGATTTTTGCCATTGAAAAACGTCCAGAAATGATTGAAGCTACTAACTGAATGAAAGGAGCTGGCATCTCACTCTCTTTGAATCTTCTTTATCATGCTAAGACGAGCAGGAAAAAGCAAAAAATTTCAGACTTGCACCTTGCAATGCGGAGAAATTACTGTTTGTGCATTTACAATATTCATTGATTTTTGTCATTGAAAAACATCATGTTATTCATATACCAGAAATGTTTGAAGCTACTGACTGAATGAAAGGAGCTGGCATCTCACTCTCTTTGAATCTTCTTTACCATGCTAAGAGGAGCAGGAAAAAGCAAAAAATTTCAGAATTGCACCTTGCAATGCACAGAAATTACTGTTTGTGCATTTACAATATTCATTGATTTTTGCCATTGAAAAACGTCCAGAAATGATTGAAGCTACTGACTGAATGAAAGGAGCTGGCATCTCACTCTCTTTGAATCTTCTTTATCATGCTAAGAGGAGCAGGAAAAAGCAAAAAATTTCAGAATTGCACCTTGCAATGCGGAGAAATTTCAGTTTGTGCATTTACAATATTCATTGATTTTTGCCATTGAAAAACGTCCAGAAATGATTGAAGCTACTGACTGAATGAAAGGAGCTGGCATCTCACTCTCTTTGAATCTTCTTTATCATGCTAAGAGGAGCAGGAAAAAGCAAAAAATTTCAGAATTGCACCTTGCAATGCGGAGAAATTACTGTTTGTGCATTTACAATATTCATTGATTTTTGCCATTGAAAAACGTCCAGAAATGATTGAAGCTACTGACTGAATGAAAGGAGCTGGCATCTCACTCTCTTTAAATCTTCTTTATCATGCTAAGAGGAGCAGGAAAAAGCAAAAAATTTCAGAATTGCACCTTGCAATGCGGAGAAATTACTGTTTGTGCATTTACAATATTCATTGATTTTTGCCATTGAAAAACATGTTATTCATATACCAGAAATGTTTGAAGCTACTGACTGAATGAAAGGAGCTGGCACCTCACTCTCTTTGAATCTTCTTTATCATGCTAAGAGGAGCAGGAAAAAGCAAAAAATTTCAGAATTGCACCTTGCAATGCGGAGAAATTACTGTTTGTGCATTTACAATATTCATTGATTTTTGCCATTGAAAAACGTCCAGAAATGATTGAAGCTACTGACTGAATGAAAGGAGCTGGCATCTCACTCTCTTTGAATCTTCTTTATCATGCTAAGAGGAGCAGGAAAAAGCAAAAAATTTCAGAATTGCGCCTTGCAATGTGGAGATATTACTGTTTGTGCATTTACAATATTCATTGATTTTTGCCATTGAAAAACATGTTTTTCATATACCAGAAATGTTTGAAGCTACTGACTGAATGAAAGGAGCTGGCATCTCACTCTCTTTGAATCTTCTTTATCATGCTAGGATTAGCAGGAAAAAGCAAAAAATTTCAGAATTGCACCTTGCAATGTGGAGATATTACTGTTTGTGCATTTACAATATTCATTGACTTTTGCCATTGAAAAACATGTTTTTCATATACCAGAAATGTTTGAAGCTACTGACTGAATGAAAGGAGCTGGCATCTCACTCTCTTTGAATCTTCTTTATCATGCTAGGATTAGCAGGAAAAAGCAAAAAATTTCAGAATTGCACCTTGCAATGTGGAGATATTACTGTTTGTGCATTTACAATATTCATTGATTTTTGCCATTGAAAAACATGTTTTTCATATACCAGAAATGTTTGAAGCTACTGACTGAATGAAAGGAGCTGGCATCTCACTCTCTTTGAATCTTCTTTATCATGCTAGGATTAACAGGAAAAAGCAAAAAATTTCAGAATTGCACCTTGCAATGTGGAGATATTACTGTTTGTGCATTTACAATATTCATTGATTTTTGCCATTGAAAAACGTCCAGAAATGTTTGAAGCTACTGACTGAATGAAAGGAGCTGGCATCTCACTCTCTTTGAATCTTCTTTATCATGCTAGGATTAGCAGGAAAAAGCAAAAAATTTCAGAATTGCACCTTGCAATATGGAGATATTACTGTTTGTGCATTTACAATATTCATTGATTTTTGCCATTGAAAAACATGTTTTTCATATACCAGAAATGTTTGAAGCTACTGACTGAATGAAAGGAGCTGGCATCTCACTCTCTTTGAATCTTCTTTATCATGCTAGGATTAACAGGAAAAAGCAAAAAATTTCAGAATTGCACCTTGCAATGTGGAGATATTACTGTTTGTGCATTTACAATATTCATTGATTTTTGCCATTGAAAAACATGTTTTTCATATACCAGAAATGTTTGAAGCTACTGACTGAATGAAAGGAGCTGGCATCTCACTCTCTTTGAATCTTCTTTATCATGCTAGGATTAACAGGAAAAAGCAAAAAATTTCAGAATTGCACCTTGCAATGTGGAGATATTACTGTTTGTGCATTTACAATATTCATTGATTTTTGCCATTGAAAAACATGTTTTTCATATACCAGAAATGTTTGAAGCTACTGACTGAATGAAAGGAGCTGGCATCTCACTCTCTTTGAATCTTCTTTATCATGCTAGGATTAACAGGAAAAAGCAAAAAATTTCAGAATTGCACCTTGCAATGTGGAGATATTACTGTTTGTGCATTTACAATATTCATTGATTTTTGCCATTGAAAAACGTCCAGAAATGTTTGAAGCTACTGACTGAATGAAAGGAGCTGGCATCTCACTCTCTTTGAATCTTCTTTATCATGCTAGGATTAGCAGGAAAAAGCAAAAAATTTCAGAATTGCACCTTGCAATGTGGAGATATTACTGTTTGTGCATTTACAATATTCATTGATTTTTGCCATTGAAAAACATGTTTTTCATATACCAGAAATGTTTGAAGCTACTGACTGAATGAAAGGAGCTGGCATCTCACTCTCTTTGAATCTTCTTTATCATGCTAGGATTAGCAGGAAAAAGCAAAAAATTTCAGAATTGCACCTTGCAATGTGGAGATATTACTGTTTGTGCATTTACAATATTCATTGATTTTTGCCATTGAAAAACATGTTTTTCATATACCAGAAATGTTTGAAGCTACTGACTGAATGAAAGGAGCTGGCATCTCACTCTCTTTGAATCTTCTTTATCATGCTAGGATTAACAGGAAAAAGCAAAAAATTTCAGAATTGCACCTTGCAATGTGGAGATATTACTGTTTGTGCATTTACAATATTCATTGATTTTTGCCATTGAAAAACATGTTTTTCATATACCAGAAATGTTTGAAGCTACTGACTGAATGAAAGGAGCTGGCATCTCACTCTCTTTGAATCTTCTTTATCATGCTAGGATTAGCAGGAAAAAGCAAAAAATTTCAGAATTGCACCTTGCAATGTGGAGATATTACTGTTTGTGCATTTACAATATTCATTGATTTTTGCCATTGAAAAACATGTTTTTCATATACCAGAAATGTTTGAAGCTACTGACTGAATGAAAGGAGCTGGCATCTCACTCTCTTTGAATCTTCTTTATCATGCTAGGATTAACAGGAAAAAGCAAAAAATTTCAGAATTGCACCTTGCAATGTGGAGATATTACTGTTTGTGCATTTACAATATTCATTGATTTTTGCCATTGAAAAACGTCCAGAAATGTTTGAAGCTACTGACTGAATGAAAGGAGCTGGCATCTCACTCTTTGAATCTTCTTTATCATGCTAGGATTAGCAGGAAAAAGCAAAAAATTTCAGAATTGCACCTTGCAATGTGGAGATATTACTGTTTGTGCATTTACAATATTCATTGATTTTTGCCATTGAAAAACATGTTTTTCATATACCAGAAATGTTTGAAGCTACTGACTGAATGAAAGGAGCTGGCATCTCACTCTCTTTGAATCTTCTTTATCATGCTAGGATTAACAGGAAAAAGCAAAAAATTTCAGAATTGCACCTTGCAATGTGGAGATATTACTGTTTGTGCATTTACAATATTCATTGATTTTTGCCATTGAAAAACGTCCAGAAATGTTTGAAGCTACTGACTGAATGAAAGGAGCTGGCATCTCACTCTCTTTGAATCTTCTTTATCATGCTAGGATTAGCAGGAAAAAGCAAAAAATTTCAGAATTGCACCTTGCAATGTGGAGATATTACTGTTTGTGCATTTACAATATTCATTGATTTTTGCCATTGAAAAACATGTTTTTCATATACCAGAAATGTTTGAAGCTACTGACTGAATGAAAGGAGCTGGCATCTCACTCTCTTTGAATCTTCTTTATCATGCTAGGATTAGCAGGAAAAGGCAAAAAATTTCAGAATTGCACCTTGCAATGTGGAGATATTACTGTTTGTGCATTTACAATATTCATTGATTTTTGCCATTGAAAAACATGTTTTTCATATACCAGAAATGTTTGAAGCTACTGACTGAATGAAAGGAGCTGGCATCTCACTCTCTTTGAATCTTCTTTATCATGCTAGGATTAACAGGAAAAAGCAAAAAATTTCAGAATTGCACCTTGCAATGTGGAGATATTACTGTTTGTGCATTTACAATATTCATTGATTTTTGCCATTGAAAAACGTCCAGAAATGTTTGAAGCTACTGACTGAATGAAAGGAGCTGGCATCTCACTCTCTTTGAATCTTCTTTATCATGCTAAGAGGAGCAGGAAAAAGCAAAAAATTTCAGAATTGCACCTTGCAATGCGGAGAAATTACTGTTTGTGCATTTACAATATTCATTGATTTTTGCCATTGAAAAACATCATGTTATTCATATACCAGAAATGTTTGAAGCTACTGACTGAATGAAAGGAGCTGGCATCTCACTCTCTTTGAATCTTCTTTATCATGCTAAGAGGAGCAGGAAAAAGCAAAAAATTTCAGACTTGCACCTTGCAATGCGGAGAAATTACTGTTTGTGCATTTACAATATTCATTGATTTTTGCCATTGAAAAACATCATGTTATTCATATACCAGAAATGTTTGAAGCTACTGACTGAATGAAAGGAGCTGGCATCTCACTCTCTTTGAGTATTCTTTACCATGCTAAGAGGAGCAGGAAAAAGCAAAAAATTTCAGAATTGCACCTTACAATGCGGAGAAATTACTGTTTGTGCATTTACAATATTCATTGATTTTTGCCATTGAAAAACGTCCAGAAATGATTGAAGCTACTGACTGAATGAAAGGAGCTGGCATCTCACTCTCTTTGAATCTTCTTTATCATGCTAAGAGGAGCAGGAAAAAGCAAAAAATTTCAGAATTGCACCTTGCAATGCGGAGAAATTACAGTTTGTGCATTTACAATATTCATTGATTTTTGCCATTGAAAAACGTCCAGAAATGATTGAAGCTACTAACTGAATGAAAGGAGCTGGCATCTCACTCTCTTTGAATCTTCTTTATCATGCTAAGAGGAGCAGGAAAAAGCAAAAAATTTCAGACTTGCACCTTGCAATGCGGAGAAATTACTGTTTGTGCATTTACAATATTCATTGATTTTTGTCATTGAAAAACATCATGTTATTCATATACCAGAAATGTTTGAAGCTACTGACTGAATGAAAGGAGCTGGCATCTCACTCTCTTTGAATCTTCTTTACCATGCTAAGAGGAGCAGGAAAAAGCAAAAAATTTCAGAATTGCACCTTGCAATGCACAGAAATTACTGTTTGTGCATTTACAATATTCATTGATTTTTGCCATTGAAAAACGTCCAGAAATGATTGAAGCTACTGACTGAATGAAAGGAGCTGGCATCTCACTCTCTTTGAATCTTCTTTATCATGCTAAGAGGAGCAGGAAAAAGCAAAAAATTTCAGAATTGCACCTTGCAATGCGGAGAAATTTCAGTTTGTGCATTTACAATATTCATTGATTTTTGCCATTGAAAAACGTCCAGAAATGATTGAAGCTACTGACTGAATGAAAGGAGCTGGCATCTCACTCTCTTTGAATCTTCTTTATCATGCTAAGAGGAGCAGGAAAAAGCAAAAAATTTCAGAATTGCACCTTGCAATGCGGAGAAATTACTGTTTGTGCATTTACAATATTCATTGATTTTTGCCATTGAAAAACGTCCAGAAATGATTGAAGCTACTGACTGAATGAAAGGAGCTGGCATCTCACTCTCTTTGAATCTTCTTTATCATGCTAAGAGGAGCAGGAAAAAGCAAAAAATTTCAGAATTGCACCTTGCAATGCGGAGAAATTACTGTTTGTGCATTTACAATATTCATTGATTTTTGCCATTGAAAAACATGTTATTCATATACCAGAAATGTTTGAAGCTACTGACTGAATGAAAGGAGCTGGCACCTCACTCTCTTTGAATCTTCTTTATCATGCTAAGAGGAGCAGGAAAAAGCAAAAAATTTCAGAATTGCACCTTGCAATGCGGAGAAATTACTGTTTGTGCATTTACAATATTCATTGATTTTTGCCATTGAAAAACGTCCAGAAATGATTGAAGCTACTGACTGAATGAAAGGAGCTGGCATCTCACTCTCTTTGAATCTTCTTTATCATGCTAAGAGGAGCAGGAAAAAGCAAAAAATTTCAGAATTGCGCCTTGCAATGTGGAGATATTACTGTTTGTGCCTTTACAATATTCATTGATTTTTGCCATTGAAAAACATGTTTTTCATATACCAGAAATGTTTGAAGCTACTGACTGAATGAAAGGAGCTGGCATCTCACTCTCTTTGAATCTTCTTTATCATGCTAGGATTAGCAGGAAAAAGCAAAAAATTTCAGAATTGCACCTTGCAATGTGGAGATATTACTGTTTGTGCATTTACAATATTCATTGACTTTTGCCATTGAAAAACATGTTTTTCATATACTAGAAATGTTTGAAGCTACTGACTGAATGAAAGGAGCTGGCATCTCACTCTCTTTGAATCTTCTTTATCATGCTAGGATTAGCAGGAAAAAGCAAAAAATTTCAGAATTGCACCTTGCAATGTGGAGATATTACTGTTTGTGCATTTACAATATTCATTGATTTTTGCCATTGAAAAACATGTTTTTCATATACCAGAAATGTTTGAAGCTACTGACTGAATGAAAGGAGCTGGCATCTCACTCTCTTTGAATCTTCTTTATCATGCTAGGATTAACAGGAAAAAGCAAAAAATTTCAGAATTGCACCTTGCAATGTGGAGATATTACTGTTTGTGCATTTACAATATTCATTGATTTTTGCCATTGAAAAACGTCCAGAAATGTTTGAAGCTACTGACTGAATGAAAGGAGCTGGCATCTCACTCTCTTTGAATCTTCTTTATCATGCTAGGATTAGCAGGAAAAAGCAAAAAATTTCAGAATTGCACCTTGCAATGTGGAGATATTACTGTTTGTGCATTTACAATATTCATTGACTTTTGCCATTGAAAAACATGTTTTTCATATACCAGAAATGTTTGAAGCTACTGACTGAATGAAAGGAGCTGGCATCTCACTCTCTTTGAATCTTCTTTATCATGCTAGGATTAGCAGGAAAAAGCAAAAAATTTCAGAATTGCACCATGCAATGTGGAGATATTACTGTTTGTGCATTTACAATATTCATTGATTTTTGCCATTGAAAAACATGTTTTTCATATACCAGAAATGTTTGAAGCTACTGACTGAATGAAAGGAGCTGGCATCTCACTCTCTTTGAATCTTCTTTATCATGCTAGGATTAACAGGAAAAAGCAAAAAATTTCAGAATTGCACCTTGCAATGTGGAGATATTACTGTTTGTGCATTTACAATATTCATTGATTTTTGCCATTGAAAAACGTCCAGAAATGTTTGAAGCTACTGACTGAATGAAAGGAGCTGGCATCTCACTCTCTTTGAATCTTCTTTATCATGCTAGGATTAGCAGGAAAAAGCAAAAAATTTCAGAATTGCACCTTGCAATGTGGAGATATTACTGTTTGTGCATTTACAATATTCATTGACTTTTGCCATTGAAAAACATGTTTTTCATATACCAGAAATGTTTGAAGCTACTGACTGAATGAAAGGAGCTGGCATCTCACTCTCTTTGAATCTTCTTTATCATGCTAGGATTAGCAGGAAAAAGCAAAAAATTTCAGAATTGCACCTTGCAATGTGGAGATATTACTGTTTGTGCATTTACAATATTCATTGATTTTTGCCATTGAAAAACATGTTTTTCATATACCAGAAATGTTTGAAGCTACTGACTGAATGAAAGGAGCTGGCATCTCACTCTCTTTGAATCTTCTTTATCATGCTAGGATTAACAGGAAAAAGCAAAAAATTTCAGAATTGCACCTTGCAATGTGGAGATATTACTGTTTGTGCATTTACAATATTCATTGATTTTTGCCATTGAAAAACGTCCAGAAATGTTTGAAGCTACTGACTGAATGAAAGGAGCTGGCATCTCACTCTCTTTGAATCTTCTTTATCATGCTAGGATTAGCAGGAAAAAGCAAAAAATTTCAGAATTGCACCTTGCAATGTGGAGATATTACTGTTTGTGCATTTACAATATTCATTGATTTTTGCCATTGAAAAACATGTTTTTCATATACCAGAAATGTTTGAAGCTACTGACTGAATGAAAGGAGCTGGCATCTCACTCTCTTTGAATCTTCTTTATCATGCTAGGATTAACAGGAAAAAGCAAAAAATTTCAGAATTGCACCTTGCAATGTGGAGATATTACTGTTTGTGCATTTACAATATTCATTGATTTTTGCCATTGAAAAACATGTTTTTCATATACCAGAAATGTTTGAAGCTACTGACTGAATGAAAGGAGCTGGCATCTCACTCTCTTTGAATCTTCTTTATCATGCTAGGATTAACAGGAAAAAGCAAAAAATTTCAGAATTGCACCTTGCAATGTGGAGATATTACTGTTTGTGCATTTACAATATTCATTGATTTTTGCCATTGAAAAACATGTTTTTCATATACCAGAAATGTTTGAAGCTACTGACTGAATGAAAGGAGCTGGCATCTCACTCTCTTTGAATCTTCTTTATCATGCTAGGATTAACAGGAAAAAGCAAAAAATTTCAGAATTGCACCTTGCAATGTGGAGATATTACTGTTTGTGCATTTACAATATTCATTGATTTTTGCCATTGAAAAACGTCCAGAAATGTTTGAAGCTACTGACTGAATGAAAGGAGCTGGCATCTCACTCTCTTTGAATCTTCTTTATCATGCTAGGATTAGCAGGAAAAAGCAAAAAATTTCAGAATTGCACCTTGCAATGTGGAGATATTACTGTTTGTGCATTTACAATATTCATTGATTTTTGCCATTGAAAAACATGTTTTTCATATACCAGAAATGTTTGAAGCTACTGACTGAATGAAAGGAGCTGGCATCTCACTCTCTTTGAATCTTCTTTATCATGCTAGGATTAGCAGGAAAAAGCAAAAAATTTCAGAATTGCACCTTGCAATGTGGAGATATTTATGTTTGTGCATTTACAATATTCATTGATTTTTGCCATTGAAAAACATGTTTTTCATATACCAGAAATGTTTGAAGCTACTGACTGAATGAAAGGAGCTGGCATCTCACTCTCTTTGAATCTTCTTTATCATGCTAGGATTAACAGGAAAAAGCAAAAAATTTCAGAATTGCACCTTGCAATGTGGAGATATTACTGTTTGTGCATTTACAATATTCATTGATTTTTGCCATTGAAAAACATGTTTTTCATATACCAGAAATGTTTGAAGCTACTGACTGAATGAAAGGAGCTGGCATCTCACTCTCTTTGAATCTTCTTTATCATGCTAGGATTAGCAGGAAAAAGCAAAAAATTTCAGAATTGCACCTTGCAATGTGGAGATATTACTGTTTGTGCATTTACAATATTCATTGATTTTTGCCATTGAAAAACATGTTTTTCATATACCAGAAATGTTTGAAGCTACTGACTGAATGAAAGGAGCTGGCATCTCACTCTCTTTGAATCTTCTTTATCATGCTAGGATTAACAGGAAAAAGCAAAAAATTTCAGAATTGCACCTTGCAATGTGGAGATATTACTGTTTGTGCATTTACAATATTCATTGATTTTTGCCATTGAAAAACGTCCAGAAATGTTTGAAGCTACTGACTGAATGAAAGGAGCTGGCATCTCACTCTCTTTGAATCTTCTTTATCATGCTAGGATTAGCAGGAAAAAGCAAAAAATTTCAGAATTGCACCTTGCAATGTGGAGATATTACTGTTTGTGCATTTACAATATTCATTGATTTTTGCCATTGAAAAACATGTTTTTCATATACCAGAAATGTTTGAAGCTACTGACTGAATGAAAGGAGCTGGCATCTCACTCTCTTTGAATCTTCTTTATCATGCTAGGATTAGCAGGAAAAAGCAAAAAATTTCAGAATTGCACCTTGCAATGTGGAGATATTACTGTTTGTGCATTTACAATATTCATTCATTTTTGCCATTGAAAAACATGTTTTTCATATACCAGAAATGTTTGAAGCTACTGACTGAATGAAAGGAGCTGGCATCTCACTCTCTTTGAATCTTCTTTATCATGCTAGGATTAACAGGAAAAAGCAAAAAATTTCAGAATTGCACCTTGCAATGTGGAGATATTACTGTTTGTGCATTTACAATATTCATTCATTTTTGCCATTGAAAAACGTCCAGAAATGTTTGAAGCTACTGACTGAATGAAAGGAGCTGGCATCTCACTCTCTTTGAATCTTCTTTATCATGCTAGGATTAGCAGGAAAAAGCAAAAAATTTCAGAATTGCACCTTGCAATGTGGAGATATTACTGTTTGTGCATTTACAATATTCATTGATTTTTGCCATTGAAAAACATCATGTTATTCATATACCAGAAATGTTTGAAGCTACTGACTGAATGAAAGGAGCTGGCATCTCACTCTCTTTGAATCTTCTTTATCATGCTAGGATTAGCTGGAAAAAGCAAAAAATTTCCGAATTGCACCTTGCAATGTGGAGATATTACTGTTTGTGCATTTACAATATTCATTGATTTTTGCCATTGAAAAACATGTTTTTCATATACCAGAAATGTTTGAAGCTACTGACTGAATGAAAGGAGCTGGCATCTCACTCTCTTTGAATCTTCTTTATCATGCTAGGATTAGCAGGAAAAAGCAAAAAATTTCAGAATTGCACCTTGCAATGTGGAGATATTACTGTTTGTGCATTTACAATATTGATTGATTTTTGCCATTGAAAAACATGTTTTTCATATACCAGAAATGTTTGAAGCTACTGACTGAATGAAAGGAGCTGGCATCTCACTCTCTTTGAATCTTCTTTATCATGCTAGGATTAACAGGAAAAAGCAAAAAATTTCAGAATTGCACCTTGCAATGTGGAGATATTACTGTTTGTGCATTTACAATATTCATTGATTTTTGCCATTGAAAAACGTCCAGAAATGTTTGAAGCTACTGACTGAATGAAAGGAGCTGGCATCTCACTCTCTTTGAATCTTCTTTATCATGCTAGGATTAACAGGAAAAAGCAAAAAATTTCCGAATTGCACCTTGCAGTGTGGAGATATTACTGTTTGTGCATTTACAATATTCATTGATTTTTGCCATTGAAAAACATGTTTTTCATATACCAGAAATGTTTGAAGCTACTGACTGAATGAAAGGAGCTGGCATCTCACTCTCTTTGAATCTTCTTTATCATGCTAGGATTAGCAGGAAAAAGCAAAAAATTTCAGAATTGCACCTTGCAATGTGGAGATATTACTGTTTGTGCATTTACAATATTCATTGATTTTTGCCATTGAAAAACATGTTTTTCATATACCAGAAATGTTTGAAGCTACTGACTGAATGAAAGGAGCTGGCATCTCACTCTCTTTGAATCTTCTTTATCATGCTAGGATTAGCAGGAAAAAGCAAAAAATTTCAGAATTGCACCTTGCAATGTGGAGATATTACTGTTTGTGCATTTACAATATTCATTGATTTTTGCCATTGAAAAACATGTTTTTCATATACCAGAAATGTTTGAAGCTACTGACTGAATGAAAGGAGCTGGCATCTCACTCTCTTTGAATCTTCTTTATCATGCTAGGATTAACAGGAAAAAGCAAAAAATTTCAGAATTGCACCTTGCAATGTGGAGATATTACTGTTTCTGCATTTACAATATTCATTGATTTTTGCCATTGAAAAACGTCCAGAAATGTTTGAAGCTACTGACTGAATGAAAGGAGCTGGCATCTCACTCTCTTTGAATCTTCTTTATCATGCTAGGATTAGCAGGAAAAAGCAAAAAATTTCAGAATTGCACCTTGCAATGTGGAGATATTACTGTTTGTGCATTTACAATATTCATTGATTTTTGCCATTGAAAAACATCATGTTATTCATATACCAGAAATGTTTGAAGCTACTGACTGAATGAAAGGAGCTGGCATCTCACTCTCTTTGAATCTTCTTTATCATGCTAGGATTAGCTGGAAAAAGCAAAAAATTTCCGAATTGCACCTTGCAATGTGGAGATATTACTGTTTGTGCATTTACAATATTCATTGATTTTTGCCATTGAAAAACATGTTTTTCATATACCAGAAATGTTTGAAGCTACTGACTGAATGAAAGGAGCTGGCATCTCACTCTTTGAATCTTCTTTATCATGCTAGGATTAGCAGGAAAAAGCAAAAAATTTCAGAATTGCACCTTGCAATGTGGAGATATTACTGTTTGTGCATTTACAATATTCATTGATTTTTGCCATTGAAAAACATGTTTTTCATATACCAGAAATGTTTGAAGCTACTGACTGAATGAAAGGAGCTGGCATCTCACTCTCTTTGAATCTTCTTTATCATGCTAGGATTAACAGGAAAAAGCAAAAAATTTCAGAATTGCACCTTGCAATGTGGAGATATTACTGTTTGTGCATTTACAATATTCATTGATTTTTGCCATTGAAAAACATGTTTTTCATATACCAGAAATGTTTGAAGCTACTGACTGAATGAAAGGAGCTGGCATCTCACTCTCTTTGAATCTTCTTTATCATGCTAGGATTAACAGGAAAAAGCAAAAAATTTCAGAATTGCACCTTGCAATGTGGAGATATTACTGTTTGTGCATTTACAATATTCATTGATTTTTGCCTTTGAAAAACGTCCAGAAATGTTTGAAGCTACTGACTGAATGAAAGGAGCTGGCATCTCACTCTCTTTGAATCTTCTTTATCATGCTAGGATTAGCAGGAAAAAGCAAAAAATTTCAGAATTGCACCTTGCAATGTGGAGATATTACTGTTTGTGCATTTACAATATTCATTGATTTTTGCCATTGAAAAACATGTTTTTCATATACCAGAAATGTTTGAAGCTACTGACTGAATGAAAGGAGCTGGCATCTCACTCTCTTTGAATCTTCTTTATCATGCTAGGATTAGCAGGAAAAAGCAAAAAAATTCAGAATTGCACCTTGCAATGTGGAGATATTACTGTTTGTGCATTTACAATATTCATTGATTTTTGCCATTGAAAAACATGTTTTTCACATACCAGAAATGTTTGAAGCTACTGACTGAATGAAAGGAGCTGGCATCTCACTCTCTTTGAATCTTCTTTATCATGCTAGGATTAACAGGAAAAAGCAAAAAATTTCAGAATTGCACCTTGCAATGTGGAGATATTACTGTTTGTGCATTTACAATATTCATTGATTTTTGCCATTGAAAAACATGTTTTTCATATACCAGAAATGTTTGAAGCTACTGACTGAATGAAAGGAGCTGGCATCTCACTCTCTTTGAATCTTCTTTATCATGCTAGGATTAGCAGGAAAAAGCAAAGAATTTCCGAATTGCACCTTGCAATGTGGAGATATTACTGTTTGTGCATTTACAATATTCATTGATTTTTGCCATTGAAAAACGTCCAGAAATGTTTGAAGCTACTGACTGAATGAAAGGAGCTGGCATCTCACTCTCTTTGAATCTTCTTTATCATGCTAGGATTAGCAGGAAAAAGCAAAAAATTTCAGAATTGCACCTTGCAATGTGGAGATATTACTGTTTGTGCATTTACAATATTCATTGATTTTTGCCATTGAAAAACATGTTTTTCATATACCAGAAATGTTTGAAGCTACTGACTGAATGAAAGGAGCTGGCATCTCACTCTCTTTGAATCTTCTTTATCATGCTAGGATTAGCAGGAAAAAGCAAAGAATTTCCGAATTGCACCTTGCAATGTGGAGATATTGCTGTTTGTGCATTTACAATATTCATTGATTTTTGCCATTGAAAAACATGTTTTTCATATACCAGAAATGTTTGAAGCTACTGACTGAATGAAAGGAGCTGGCATCTCACTCTCTTTGAATCTTCTTTATCATGCTAGGATTAGCAGGAAAAAGCAAAAAATTTCAGAATTGCACCTTGCAATGTGGAGATATTACTGTTTGTGCATTTACAATATTCATTGATTTTTGCCATTGAAAAACATGTTTTTCATATACCAGAAATGTTTGAAGCTACTGACTGAATGAAAGGAGCTGGCATCTCACTCTCTTTGAATCTTCTTTATCATGCTAGGATTAACAGGAAAAAGCAAAAAATTTCAGAATTGCACCTTGCAATGTGGAGATATTACTGTTTGTGCATTTACAATATTCATTGATTTTTGCCATTGAAAAACGTCCAGAAATGTTTGAAACTACTGACTGAATGAAAGGAGCTGGCATCTCACTCTCTTTGAATCTTCTTTATCATGCTAGGATTAGCAGGAAAAAGCAAAAAATTTCAGAATTGCACCTTGCAATGTGGAGATATTACTGTTTGTGCATTTACAATATTCATTGATTTTTGCCATTGAAAAACATGTTTTTCATATACCAGAAATGTTTGAAGCTACTGACTGAATGAAAGGAGCTGGCATCTCACTCTTTGAATCTTCTTTATCATGCTAGGATTAGCAGGAAAAAGCAAAAAATTTCAGAATTGCACCTTGCAATGTGGAGATATTACTGTTTGTGCATTTACAATATTCATTGATTTTTGCCATTGAAAAACATGTTTTTCATATACCAGAAATGTTTGAAGCTACTGACTGAATGAAAGGAGCTGGCATCTCACTCTCTTTGAATCTTCTTTATCATGCTAGGATTAGCAGGAAAAAGCAAAAAATTTCAGAATTGCACCTTGCAATGTGGAGATATTACTGTTTGTGCATTTACAATATTCATTGATTTTTGCCATTGAAAAACATGTTTTTCATATACCAGAAATGTTTGAAGCTACTGACTGAATGAAAGGAGCTGGCATCTCACTCTCTTTGAATCTTCTTTATCATGCTAGGATTAACAGGAAAAAGCAAAAAATTTCAGAATTGCACCTTGCAATGTGGAGATATTACTGTTTGTGCATTTACAATATTCATTGATTTTTGCCATTGAAAAACGTCCAGAAATGTTTGAAGCTACTGACTGAATGAAAGGAGCTGGCATCTCACTCTCTTTGAATCTTCTTTATCATGCTAGGATTAGCAGGAAAAAGCAAAAAAATTCAGAATTGCACCTTGCAATGTGGAGATATTACTGTTTGTGCATTTACAATATTCATTGATTTTTGCCATTGAAAAACATGTTTTTCATATACCAGAAATGTTTGAAGCTACTGACTGAATGAAAGGAGCTGGCATCTCACTCTTTGAATCTTCTTTATCATGCTAGGATTAGCAGGAAAAAGCAAAAAATTTCAGAATTGCACCTTGCAATGTGGAGATATTACTGTTTGTGCATTTACAATATTCATTGATTTTTGCCATTGAAAAACATGTTTTTCATATACCAGAAATGTTTGAAGCTACTGACTGAATGAAAGGAGCTGGCATCTCACTCTCTTTGAATCTTCTTTATCATGCTAGGATTAACAGGAAAAAGCAAAAAATTTCAGAATTGCACCTTGCAATGTGGAGATATTACTCTTTGTGCATTTACAATATTCATTGATTTTTGCCATTGAAAAACATGTTTTTCATATACCAGAAATGTTTGAAGCTACTGACTGAATGAAAGGAGCTGGCATCTCACTCTCTTTGAATCTTCTTTATCATGCTAGGATTAACAGGAAAAAGCAAAAAATTTCAGAATTGCACCTTGCAATGTGGAGATATTACTGTTTGTGCATTTACAATATTCATTGATTTTTGCCATTGAAAAACGTCCAGAAATGTTTGAAGCTACTGACTGAATGAAAGGAGCCGGCATCTCACTCTCTTTGAATCTTCTTTATCATGCTAGGATTAGCAGGAAAAAGCAAAAAATTTCAGAATTGCACCTTGCAATGTGGAGATATTACTGTTTGTGCATTTACAATATTCATTGATTTTTGCCATTGAAAAACATGTTTTTCATATACCAGAAATGTTTGAAGCTACTGACTGAATGAAAGGAGCTGGCATCTCACTCTCTTTGAATCTTCTTTATCATGCTAGGATTAACAGGAAAAAGCAAAAAATTTCAGAATTGCACCTTGCAATGTGGAGATATTACTGTTTGTGCATTTACAATATTCATTGATTTTTGCCATTGAAAAACATGTTTTTCATATACCAGAAATGTTTGAAGCTACTGACTGAATGAAAGGAGCTGGCATCTCACTCTCTTTGAATCTTCTTTATCATGCTAGGATTAACAGGAAAAAGCAAAAAATTTCAGAATTGCACCTTGCAATGTGGAGATATCACTGTTTGTGCATTTACAATATTCATTGATTTTTGCCATTGAAAAACGTCCAGAAATGTTTGAAGCTACTGACTGAATGAAAGGAGCTGGCATCTCACTCTCTTTGAATCTTCTTTATCATGCTAGGATTAGCAGGAAAAAGCAAAAAATTTCAGAATTGCACCTTGCAATGTGGAGATATTACTGTTTGTGCATTTACAATATTCATTGATTTTTGCCATTGAAAAACATGTTTTTCATATACCAGAAATGTTTGAAGCTACTGACTGAATGAAAGGAGCTGGCATCTCACTCTCTTTGAAACTTCTTTATCATGCTAGGATTAACAGGAAAAAGCAAAAAATTTCAGAATTGCACCTTGCAATGTGGAGATATTACTGTTTGTGCATTTACAATATTCATTGATTTTTGCCATTGAAAAACGTCCAGAAATGTTTGAAGCTACTGACTGAATGAAAGGAGCTGGCATCTCACTCTCTTTGAATCTTCTTTATCATGCTAGGATTAGCAGGAAAAAGCAAAAAATTTCAGAATTGCACCTTGCAATGTGGAGATATTACTGTTTGTGCATTTACAATATTCATTGATTTTTGCCATTGAAAAACATCATGTTATTCATATACCAGAAATGTTTGAAGCTACTGACTGAATGAAAGGAGCTGGCATCTCACTCTCTTTGAATCTTCTTTATCATGCTAGGATTAGCAGGAAAAAGCAAAGAATTTCCGAATTGCACCTTGCAATGTGGAGATATTACTGTTTGTGCATTTACAATATTCATTGATTTTTGCCATTGAAAAACATGTTTTTCATATACCAGAAATGTTTGAAGCTACTGACTGAATGAAAGGAGCTGGCATCTCACTCTCTTTGAATCTTCTTTATCATGCTAGGATTAGCAGGAAAAAGCAAAAAATTTCAGAATTGCACCTTGCAATGTGGAGATATTACTGTTTGTGCATTTACAATATTCATTGATTTTTGCCATTGAAAAACATGTTTTTCATATACCAGAAATGTTTGAAGCTACTGACTGAATGAAAGGAGCTGGCATCTCACTCTTTGAATCTTCTTTATCATGCTAGGATTAGCAGGAAAAAGCAAAAAATTTCAGAATTGCACCTTGCAATGTGGAGATATTACTGTTTGTGCATTTACAATATTCATTGATTTTTGCCATTGAAAAACATGTTTTTCATATACCAGAAATGTTTGAAGCTACTGACTGAATGAAAGAAGCTGGCATCTCACTCTCTTTGAATCTTCTTTATCATGCTAGGATTAACAGGAAAAAGCAAAAAATTTCAGAATTGCACCTTGCAATGTGGAGATATTACTGTTTGTGCATTTACAATATTCATTGATTTTTGCCATTGAAAAACATGTTTTTCATATACCAGAAATGTTTGAAGCTACTGACTGAATGAAAGGAGCTGGCATCTCACTCTCTTTGAATCTTCTTTATCATGCTAGGATTAACAGGAAAAAGCAAAAAATTTCAGAATTGCACCTTGCAATGTGGAGATATTACTGTTTGTGCATTTACAATATTCATTGATTTTTGCCATTGAAAAACGTCCAGAAATGTTTGAAGCTACTGACTGAATGAAAGGAGCTGGCATCTCACTCTCTTTGAATCTTCTTTATCATGCTAGGATTAGCAGGAAAAAGCAAAAAATTTCAGAATTGCACCTTGCAATGTGGAGATATTACTGTTTGTGCATTTACAATATTCATTGATTTTTGCCATTGAAAAACATGTTTTTCATATACCAGAAATGTTTGAAGCTACTGACTGAATGAAAGGAGCTGGCATCTCACTCTCTTTGAATCTTCTTTATCATGCTAGGATTTACAGGAAAAAGCAAAAAATTTCAGAATTGCACCTTGCAATGTGGAGATATTACTGTTTGTGCATTTACAATATTCATTGATTTTTGCCATTGAAAAACATGTTTTTCATATACCAGAAATGTTTGAAGCTACTGACTGAATGAAAGGAGCTGGCATCTCACTCTCTTTGAATCTTCTTTATCATGCTAGGATTAACAGGAAAAAGCAAAAAATTTCAGAATTGCACCTTGCAATGTGGAGATATTACTGTTTGTGCATTTACAATATTCATTGATTTTTGCCATTGAAAAACGTCCAGAAATGTTTGAAGCTACTGACTGAATGAAAGGAGCTGGCATCTCACTCTCTTTGAATCTTCTTTATCATGCTAGGATTAGCAGGAAAAAGCAAAAAATTTCAGAATTGCACCTTGCAATGTGGAGATATTACTGTTTGTGCATTTACAATATTCATTGATTTTTGCCATTGAAAAACATGTTTTTCATATACCAGAAATGTTTGAAGCTACTGACTGAATGAAAGGAGCTGGCATCTCACTCTCTTTGAATCTTCTTTATCATGCTAGGATTAGCAGGAAAAAGCAAAAAATTTCCGAATTGCACCTTGCAATGTGGAGATATTACTGTTTGTGCATTTACAATATTCATTGATTTTTGCCATTGAAAAACATGTTTTTCATATACCAGAAATGTTTGAAGCTACTGACTGAATGAAAGGAGCTGGCATCTCACTCTCTTTGAATCTTCTTTATCATGCTACGAGGAGCAGGAAAAAGCAAAAAATTTCAGAATTGCACCTTGCAATGCGGAGAAATTACTGTTTGTGCATTTACAATATTCATTGATTTTTGCCATTGAAAAACATCATGTTATTCATATACCAGAAATGATTGAAGCTACTGACTTAATGAAAGGAGCTGGCATCTCACTCTCTTTGAATCTTATTTATCATGCTAAGAGGAGCAGGAAAAAGTAAAAAATTTCAGAATTGCACCTTGCAATGCGGAGAAATTACTGTTTGTGCATTTACAATATTCATTGATTTTTGCCATTGAAAAACGTCCAGAAATGTTTGAAGCTACTGACTGAATGAAAGGAGCTGGCATCTCACTCTCTTTGAATCTTCTTTATCATGCTAGGATTAGCAGGAAAAAGCAAAAAATTTCAGAATTGCACCTTGCAATGTGGAGATATTACTGTTTGTGCATTTACAATATTCATTGATTTTTGCCATTGAAAAACATGTTTTTCATATACCAGAAATGTTTGAAGCTACTGACTGAATGAAAGGAACTGGCATCTCACTCTCTTTGAATCTTCTTTATCATGCTAGGATTTACAGGAAAAAGCAAAAAATTTCAGAATTGCACCTTGCAATGTGGAGATATTACTGTTTGTGCATTTACAATATTCATTGATTTTTGCCATTGAAAAACATGTTTTTCATATACCAGAAATGTTTGAAGCTACTGACTGAATGAAAGGAGCTGGCATCTCACTCTCTTTGAATCTTCTTTATCATGCTAGGATTAACAGGAAAAAGCAAAAAATTTCAGAATTGCACCTTGCAATGTGGAGATATTACTGTTTGTGCATTTACAATATTCATTGATTTTTGCCATTGAAAAACGTCCAGAAATGTTTGAAGCTACTGACTGAATGAAAGGAGCTGGCATCTCACTCTCTTTGAATCTTCTTTATCATGCTAGGATTAGCAGGAAAAAGCAAAAAATTTCAGAATTGCACCTTGCAATGTGGAGATATTACTGTTTGTGCATTTACAATATTCATTGATTTTTGCCATTGAAAAACATGTTTTTCATATACCAGAAATGTTTGAAGCTACTGACTGAATGAAAGGAGCTGGCATCTCACTCTCTTTGAATCTTCTTTATCATGCTAGGATTAGCAGGAAAAAGCAAAAAATTTCAGAATTGCACCTTGCAATGTGGAGATATTACTGTTTGTGCATTTACAATATTCATTGATTTTTGCCATTGAAAAACATGTTTTTCATATACCAGAAATGTTTGAAGCTACTGACTGAATGAAAGGAGCTGGCATCTCACTCTCTTTGAATCTTCTTTATCATGCTACGAGGAGCAGGAAAAAGCAAAAAATTTCAGAATTGCACCTTGCAATGCGGAGAAATTACTGTTTGTGCATTTACAATATTCATTGATTTTTGCCATTGAAAAACATCATGTTATTCATATACCAGAAATGATTGAAGCTACTGACTTAATGAAAGGAGCTGGCATCTCACTCTCTTTGAATCTTATTTATCATGCTAAGAGGAGCAGGAAAAAGTAAAAAATTTCAGAATTGCACCTTGCAATGCGGAGAAATTACTGTTTGTGCATTTATAATATTCAATGATTTTTGCCATTGAAAAACGTCCAGAAATGATTGAAGCTACTGACTGAACGAAAGGAGCTGGCATCTCACTCTCTTTGAATCTTCTTTATCATGCTAAGAGGAGCAGGAAAAAGCAAAAAATTTCAGAATTGCACCTTGCAATGCGGAGAAATTACTGTTTGTGCATTTACAATATTCATTGATTTTTGCCATTGAAAAACATCATGTTATTCATATACCAGAAATGTTTGAAGCTACTGACTGAATGAAAGGAGCTGGCATCTCACTCTCTTTGAATCTTCTTTATCATGCTAAGAGGATCAGGAAAAAGCAAAAAATTTCAGAATTGCACCTTGCAATGCGGAGAAATTACTGTTTGTGCATTTACAATATTCATTGATTTTTGCCATTGAAAAACGTCCAGAAATGATTGAAGCTACTGACTGAATGAAAGGAGCTGGCATCTCACTCTCTTTGAATCTTCTTTATCATGCTAAGAGGAGCAGGAAAAAGCAAAAAATTTCAGAATTGCACCTTGCAATGCGGAGAAATTACTGTTTGTGCATTTACAATATCCATTGATTTTTGCCATTGAAAAACATCATGTTATTCATATACCAGAAATGTTTGAAGCTACTGACTGAATGAAAGGAGCTGACATCTCACTCTCTTTGAATCTTCTTTATCATGCTAAGAGGAGCAGGAAAAAGCAAAAAATTTCAGAATTGCACCTTGCAATGCGGAGAAATTACTGTTTGTGCATTTACAATATTCATTGATTTTTGCCATTGAAAAACGTCCAGAAATGATTGAAGCTACTGACTGAATGAAAGGAGCTGGCATCTCACTCTCTTTGAATCTTCTTTATCATGCTAAGAGGAGCAGGAAAAAGCAAAAAATTTCAGAATTGCACCTTGCAATGCGGAGAAATTACTGTTTGTGCATTTACAATATTCATTGATTTTTGCCATTGAAAAACATCATGTTATTCATATACCAGAAATGTTTGAAGCTACTGACTGAATGAAAGGAGCTGGCATCTCACTCTCTTTGAATCTTCTTTATCATGCTAAGAGGAGCAGGAAAAAGCAAAAAATTTCAGACTTGCACCTTGCAATGCGGAGAAATTACTGTTTGTGCATTTACAATATTCATTGATTTTTGCCATTGAAAAACATCATGTTATTCATATACCAGAAATGTTTGAAGCTACTGACTGAATGAAAGGAGCTGGCATCTCACTCTCTTTGAGTATTCTTTACCATGCTAAGAGGAGCAGGAAAAAGCAAAAAATTTCAGAATTGCACCTTGCAATGCGGAGAAATTACTGTTTGTGCATTTACAATATTCATTGATTTTTGCCATTGAAAAACGTCCAGAAATGATTGAAGCTACTGACTGAATGAAAGGAGCTGGCATCTCACTCTCTTTGAATCTTCTTTATCATGCTAAGAGGAGCAGGAAAAAGCAAAAAATTTCAGAATTGCACCTTGCAATGCGGAGAAATTTCAGTTTGTGCATTTACAATATTCATTGATTTTTGCCATTGAAAAACGTCCAGAAATGATTGAAGCTACTGACTGAATGAAAGGAGCTGGCATCTCACTCTCTTTGAATCTTCTTTATCATGCTAAGAGGAGCAGGAAAAAGCAAAAAATTTCAGAATTGCACCTTGCAATGCGGAGAAATTACTGTTTGTGCATTTACAATATTCATTGATTTTTGCCATTGAAAAACGTCCAGAAATGATTGAAGCTACTGACTGAATGAAAGGAGCTGGCATCTCACTCTCTTTGAATCTTCTTTATCATGCTAAGAGGAGCAGGAAAAAGCAAAAAATTTCAGAATTGCACCTTGCAATGCGGAGAAATTACTGTTTGTGCATTTACAATATTCATTGATTTTTGCCATTGAAAAACATGTTATTCATATACCAGAAATGTTTGAAGCTACTGACTGAATGAAAGGAGCTGGCACCTCACTCTCTTTGAATCTTCTTTATCATGCTAAGAGGAGCAGGAAAAAGCAAAAAATTTCAGAATTGCACCTTGCAATGCGGAGAAATTACTGTTTGTGCATTTACAATATTCATTGATTTTTGCCATTGAAAAACGTCCAGAAATGATTGAAGCTACTGACTGAATGAAAGGAGCTGGCATCTCACTCTCTTTGAATCTTCTTTATCATGCTAGGATTAGCAGGAAAAAGCAAAAAATTTCAGAATTGCACCTTGCAATGTGGAGATATTACTGTTTGTGCATTTACAATATTCATTGATTTTTGCCATTGAAAAACATGTTTTTCATATACCAGAAATGTTTGAAGCTACTGACTGAATGAAAGGAGCTGGCATCTCACTCTCTTTGAATCTTCTTTATCATGCTAGGATTAACAGGAAAAAGCAAAAAATTTCAGAATTGCACCTTGCAATGTGGAGATATTACTGTTTGTGCATTTACAATATTCATTGATTTTTGCCATTGAAAAACGTCCAGAAATGTTTGAAGCTACTGACTGAATGAAAGGAGCTGGCATCTCACTCTCTTTGAATCTTCTTTATCATGCTAGGATTAGCAGGAAAAAGCAAAAAAATTCAGAATTGCACCTTGCAATGTGGAGATATTACTGTTTGTGCATTTACAATATTCATTGATTTTTGCCATTGAAAAACATGTTTTTCATATACCAGAAATGTTTGAAGCTACTGACTGAATGAAAGGAGCTGGCATCTCACTCTCTTTGAATCTTCTTTATCATGCTAGGATTAACAGGAAAAAGCAAAAAATTTCAGAATTGCACCTTGCAATGTGGAGATATTACTGTTTGTGCATTTACAATATTCATTGATTTTTGCCATTGAAAAACATGTTTTTCATATACCAGAAATGTTTGAAGCTACTGACTGAATGAAAGGAGCTGGCATCTCACTCTCTTTGAATCTTCTTTATCATGCTAGGATTAACAGGAAAAAGCAAAAAATTTCAGAATTGCACCTTGCAATGTGGAGATATTACTGTTTGTGCATTTACAATATTCATTGATTTTTGCCATTGAAAAACGTCCAGAAATGTTTGAAGCTACTGACTGAATGAAAGGAGCTGGCATCTCACTCTCTTTGAATCTTCTTTATCATGCTAGGATTAGCAGGAAAAAGCAAAAAATTTCAGAATTGCACCTTGCAATGTGGAGATATTACTGTTTGTGCATTTACAATATTCATTGATTTTTGCCATTGAAAAACATGTTTTTCATATACCAGAAATGTTTGAAGCTACTGACTGAATGAAAGGAGCTGGCATCTCACTCTCTTTGAATCTTCTTTATCATGCTAGGATTAGCAGGAAAAAGCAAAAAATTTCAGAATTGCACCTTGCAATGTGGAGATATTACTGTTTGTGCATTTACAATATTCATTGATTTTTGCCATTGAAAAACATGTTTTTCATATACCAGAAATGTTTGAAGCTACTGACTGAATGAAAGGAGCTGGCATCTCACTCTCTTTGAATCTTCTTTATCATGCTAGGATTAACAGGAAAAAGCAAAAAATTTCACAATTGCACCTTGCAATGTGGAGATATTACTGTTTGTGCATTTACAATATTCATTGATTTTTGCCATTGAAAAACATGTTTTTCATATACCAGAAATGTTTGAAGTCACTGACTGAATGAAAGGAGCTGGCATCTCACTCTCTTTGAATCTTCTTTATCATGCTAGGATTAGCAGGAAAAAGCAAAAAATTTCAGAATTGCACCTTGCAATGTGGAGATATTACTGTTTGTGCATTTAGAATATTCATTGATTTTTGCCATTGAAAAACATGTTTTTCATATACCAGAAATGTTTGAAGCTACTGACTGAATGAAAGGAGCTGGCATCTCACTCTCTTTGAATCTTCTTTATCATGCTAGGATTAACAGGAAAAAGCAAAAAATTTCAGAATTGCACCTTGCAATGTGGAGATATTACTGTTTGTGCATTTACAATATTCATTGATTTTTGCCATTGAAAAACGTCCAGAAATGTTTGAAGCTACTGACTGAATGAAAGGAGCTGGCATCTCACTCTCTTTGAATCTTCTTTATCATGCTAGGATTAGCAGGAAAAAGCAAAAAATTTCAGAATTGCACCTTGCAATGTTGAGATATTACTGTTTGTGCATTTACAATATTCATTGATTTTTGCCATTGAAAAACATGTTTTTCATATACCAGAAATGTTTGAAGCTACTGACTGAATGAAAGGAGCTGGCATCTCACTCTTTGAATCTTCTTTATCATGCTAGGATTAGCAGGAAAAAGCAAAAAATTTCAGAATTGCACCTTGCAATGTGGAGATATTACTGTTTGTGCATTTACAATATTCATTGATTTTTGCCATTGAAAAACATGTTTTTCATATACCAGAAATGTTTGAAGCTACTGACTGAATGAAAGGAGCTGGCATCTCACTCTCTTTGAATCTTCTTTATCATGCTAGGATTAACAGGAAAAAGCAAAAAATTTCAGAATTGCACCTTGCAATGTGGAGATATTACTGTTTGTGCATTTACAATATTCATTGATTTTTGCCATTGAAAAACGTCCAGAAATGTTTGAAGCTACTGACTGAATGAAAGGAGCTGGCATCTCACTCTCTTTGAATCTTCTTTATCATGCTAGGATTAGCAGGAAAAAGCAAAAAATTTCAGAATTTCACCTTGCAATGTGGAGATATTACTGTTTGTGCATTTACAATATTCATTGATTTTTGCCATTGAAAAACATGTTTTTCATATACCAGAAATGTTTGAAGCTACTGACTGAATGAAAGGAGCTGGCATCTCACTCTCTTTGAATCTTCTTTATCATGCTAGGATTAGCAGGAAAAAGCAAAAAATTTCAGAATTGCACCTTGCAATGTGGAGATATTACTGTTTGTGCATTTACAATATTCATTGATTTTTGCCATTGAAAAACATGTTTTTCATATACCAGAAATGTTTGAAGCTACTGACTGAATGAAAGGAGCTGGCATCTCACTCTCTTTGAATCTTCTTTATCATGCTAGGATTAACAGGAAAAAGCAAAAAATTTCAGATTTGCACCTTGCAATGTGGAGATATTACTGTTTGTGCATTTACAATATTCATTGATTTTTGCCATTGAAAAACATCATGTTATTCATATACCAGAAATGTTTGAAGCTACTGACTGAATGAAAGGAGCTGGCATCTCACTCTCTTTGAATCTTCTTTATCATGCTAGGATTAGCTGGAAAAAGCAAAAAATTTCCGAATTGCACCTTGCAATGTGGAGATTTTACTGTTTGTGCATTTACAATATTCATTGATTTTTGCCATTGAAAAACATGTTTTTCATATACCAGAAATGTTTGAAGCTACTGACTGAATGAAAGGAGCTGGCATCTCACTCTCTTTGAATCTTCTTTATCATGCTAGGATTAGCAGGAAAAAGCAAAAAATTTCAGAATTGCACCTTGCAATGTGGAGATATTACTGTTTGTGCATTTACAATATTCATTGATTTTTGCCATTGAAAAACATGTTTTTCATATACCAGAAATGTTTGAAGCTACTGACTGAATGAAAGGAGCTGGCATCTCACTCTCTTTGAATCTTCTTTATCATGCTAGGATTAACAGGAAAAAGCAAAAAATTTCAGAATTGCACCTTACAATGTGGAGATATTACTGTTTGTGCATTTACAATATTCATTGATTTTTGCCATTGAAAAACGTCCAGAAATGTTTGAAGCTACTGACTGAATGAAAGGAGCTGGCATCTCACTCTCTTTGAATCTTCTTTATCATGCTAGGATTAGCAGGAAAAAGCAAAAAATTTCAGAATTGCACCTTGCAATGTGGAGATATTACTGTTTGTGCATTTACAATATTCATTGATTTTTGCCATTGAAAAACATGTTTTTCATATACCAGAAATGTTTGAAGCTACTGACTGAATGAAAGGAGCTGGCATCTCACTCTCTTTGAATCTTCTTTATCATGCTAGGATTAGCAGGAAAAAGCAAAAAATTTCAGAATTGCACCTTGCAATGTGGAGATATTACTGTTTGTGCATTTACAATATTCATTGATTTTTGCCATTGAAAAACATGTTTTTCATATACCAGAAATGTTTGAAGCTACTGACTGAATGAAAGGAGCTGGCATCTCACTCTCTTTGAATCTTCTTTATCATGCTAGGATTAACAGGAAAAAGCAAAAAATTTCAGAATTGCACCTTGCAATGTGGAGATATTACTGTTTGTGCATTTACAATATTCATTGATTTTTGCCATTGAAAAACGTCCAGAAATGTTTGAAGCTACTGACTGAATGAAAGGAGCTGGCATCTCACTCTCTTTGAATCTTCTTTATCATGCTAGGATTAGCAGGAAAAAGCAAAAAATTTCAGAATTGCACCTTGCAATGTGGAGAAATTACTGTTTGTGCATTTACAATATTCATTGATTTTTGCCATTGAAAAACATGTTTTTCATATACCAGAAATGTTTGAAGCTACTGACTGAATGAAAGGAGCTGGCATCTCACTCTTTGAATCTTCTTTATCATGCTAGGATTAGCAGGAAAAAGCAAAAAATTTCAGAATTGCACCTTGCAATGTGGAGATATTACTGTTTGTGCATTTACAATATTCATTGATTTTTGCCATTGAAAAACATGTTTTTCATATACCAGAAATGTTTGAAGCTACTGACTGAATGAAAGGAGCTGGCATCTCACTCTCTTTGAATCTTCTTTATCATGCTAGGATTAACAGGAAAAAGCAAAAAATTTCAGAATTGCACCTTGCAATGTGGAGATATTACTGTTTGTGCATTTACAATATTCATTGATTTTTGCCATTGAAAAACGTCTAGAAATGTTTGAAGCTACTGACTGAATGAAAGGAGCTGGCATCTCACTCTCTTTGAATCTTCTTTATCATGCTAGGATTAGCAGGAAAAAGCAAAAAATTTCAGAATTGCACCTTGCAATGTGGAGATATTACTGTTTGTGCATTTACAATATTCATTGATTTTTGCCATTGAAAAACATGTTTTTCATATACCAGAAATGTTTGAAGCTACTGACTGAATGAAAGGAGCTGGCATCTCACTCTCTTTGAATCTTCTTTATCATGCTAGGATTAGCAGGAAAAAGCAAAAAATTTCAGAATTGCACCTTGCAATGTCGAGATATTACTGTTTGTGCATTTACAATATTCATTGATTTTTGCCATTGAAAAACATGTTTTTCATATACCAGAAATGTTTGAAGCTACTGACTGAATGAAAGGAGCTGGCATCTCACTCTCTTTGAATCTTCTTTATCATGCTAGGATTAACAGGAAAAAGCAAAAAATTTCAGAATTGCACCTTGCAATGTGGAGATATTACTGTTTGTGCATTTACAATATTCATTGATTTTTGCCATTGAAAAACGTCCAGAAATGTTTGAAGCTACTGACTGAATGAAAGGAGCTGGCATCTCACTCTCTTTGAATCTTCTTTATCATGCTAGGATTAGCAGGAAAAAGCAAAAAATTTCAGAATTGCACCTTGCAAAGTGGAGATATTACTGTTTGTGCATTTACAATATTCATTGATTTTTGCCATTGAAAAACATCATGTTATTCATATACCAGAAATGTTTGAAGCTACTGACTGAATGAAAGGAGCTGGCATCTCACTCTCTTTGAATCTTCTTTATCATGCTAGGATTAGCTGGAAAAAGCAAAAAATTTCCGAATTGCACCTTGCAATGTGGAGATATTACTGTTTGTGCATTTACAATATTCATTGATTTTTGCCATTGAAAAACATGTTTTTCATATACCAGAAATGTTTGAAGCTACTGACTGAATGAAAGGAGCTGGCATCTCACTCTTTGAATCTTCTTTATCATGCTAGGATTAGCAGGAAAAAGCAAAAAATTTCAGAATTGCACCTTGCAATGTGGAGATATTACTGTTTGTGCATTTACAATATTCATTGATTTTTGCCATTGAAAAACATGTTTTTCATATACCAGAAATGTTTGAAGCTACTGACTGAATGAAAGGAGCTGGCATCTCACTCTCTTTGAATCTTCTTTATCATGCTAGGATTAACAGGAAAAAGCAAAAAATTTCAGAATTGCACCTTGCAATGTGGAGATATTACTGTTTGTGCATTTACAATATTCATTGATTTTTGCCATTGAAAAACGTCTAGAAATGTTTGAAGCTACTGACTGAATGAAAGGAGCTGGCATCTCACTCTCTTTGAATCTTCTTTATCATGCTAGGATTAGCAGGAAAAAGCAAAAAATTTCAGAATTGCACCTTGCAATGTGGAGATATTACTGTTTGTGCATTTACAATATTCATTGATTTTTGCCATTGAAAAACATGTTTTTCATATACCAGAAATGTTTGAAGCTACTGACTGAATGAAAGGAGCTGGCATCTCACTCTCTTTGAATCTTCTTTATCATGCTAGGATTAGCAGGAAAAAGCAAAAAATTTCAGAATTGCACCTTGCAATGTGGAGATATTACTGTTTGTGCATTTACAATATTCATTGATTTTTGCCATTGAAAAACATGTTTTTCATATACCAGAAATGTTTGAAGCTACTGACTGAATGAAAGGAGCTGGCATCTCACTCTCTTTGAATCTTCTTTATCATGCTAGGATTAACAGGAAAAAGCAAAAAATTTCAGAATTGCACCTTGCAATGTGGAGATATTACTGTTTGTGCATTTACAATATTCATTGATTTTTGCCATTGAAAAACGTCCAGAAATGTTTGAAGCTACTGACTGAATGAAAGGAGCTGGCATCTCACTCTCTTTGAATCTTCTTTATCATGCTAGGATTAGCAGGAAAAAGCAAAAAATTTCAGAATTGCACCTTGCAAAGTGGAGATATTACTGTTTGTGCATTTACAATATTCATTGATTTTTGCCATTGAAAAACATCATGTTATTCATATACCAGAAATGTTTGAAGCTACTGACTGAATGAAAGGAGCTGGCATCTCACTCTCTTTGAATCTTCTTTATCATGCTAGGATTAGCTGGAAAAAGCAAAAAATTTCCGAATTGCACCTTGCAATGTGGAGATATTACTGTTTGTGCATTTACAATATTCATTGATTTTTGCCATTGAAAAACATGTTTTTCATATACCAGAAATGTTTGAAGCTACTGACTGAATGAAAGGAGCTGGCATCTCACTCTCTTTGAATCTTCTTTATCATGCTAGGATTAGCAGGAAAAAGCAAAAAATTTCAGAATTGCACCTTGCAATGTGGAGATATTACTGTTTGTGCATTTACAATATTCATTGATTTTTGCCATTGAAAAACATGTTTTTCATATACCAGAAATGTTTGAAGCTACTGACTGAATGAAAGGAGCTGGCATCTCACTCTCTTTGAATCTTCTTTATCATGCTAGGATTAACAGGAAAAAGCAAAAAATTTCAGAATTGCACCTTGCAATGTGGAGATATTACTGTTTGTGCATTTACAATATTCATTGATTTTTGCCATTGAAAAACGTCCAGAAATGTTTGAAGCTACTGACTGAATGAAAGGAGCTGGCATCTCACTCTCTTTGAATCTTCTTTATCATGCTAGGATTAGCAGGAAAAAGCAAAAAATTTCATAATTGCACCTTGCAATGTGGAGATATTACTGTTTGTGCATTTACAATATTCATTGATTTTTGCCATTGAAAAACATGTTTTTCATATACCAGAAATGTTTGAAGCTACTGACTGAATGAAAGGAGCTGGCATCTCACTCGTTGAATCTTCTTTATCATGCTAGGATTAGCAGGAAAAAGCAAAAAATTTCAGAATTGCACCTTGCAATGTGGAGATATTACTGTTTGTGCATTTACAATATTCATTGATTTTTGCCATTGAAAAACATGTTTTTCATATACCAGAAATGTTTGAAGCTACTGACTGAATGAAAGGAGCTGGCATCTCACTCTCTTTGAATCTTCTTTATCATGCTAGGATTAACAGGAAAAAGCAAAAAATTTCAGAATTGCACCTTGCAATGAGGAGATATTACTGTTTGTGCATTTACAATATTCATTGATTTTTGCCATTGAAAAACATGTTTTTCATATACCAGAAATGTTTGAAGCTACTGACTGAATGAAAGGAGCTGGCATCTCACTCTCTTTGAATCTTCTTTATCATGCTAGGATTAACAGGAAAAAGCAAAAAATTTCAGAATTGCACCTTGCAATGTGGAGATATTACTGTTTGTGCATTTACAATATTCATTGATTTTTGCCATTGAAAAACGTCCAGAAATGTTTGAAGCTACTGACTGAATGAAAGGAGGTGGCATCTCACTCTCTTTGAATCTTCTTTATCATGCTAGGATTAGCAGGAAAAAGCAAAAAATTTCAGAATTGCACCTTGCAATGTGGAGATATTACTGTTTGTGCATTTACAATATTCATTGATTTTTGCCATTGAAAAACATGTTTTTCATATACCAGAAATGTTTGAAGCTACTGACTGAATGAAAGGAGCTGGCATCTCACTCTCTTTGAATCTTCTTTATCATGCTAGGATTAGCAGGAAAAAGCAAAAAATTTCAGAATTGCACCTTGCAATGTGGAGATATTACTGTTTGTGCATTTACAATATTCATTGATTTTTGCCATTGAAAAACATGTTTTTCATATACCAGAAATGTTTGAAGCTACTGACTGAATGAAAGGAGCTGGCATCTCACTCTCTTTGAATCTTCTTTATCATGCTAGGATTAACAGGAAAAAGCAAAAAATTTCAGAATTGCACCTTGCAATGTGGAGATATTACTGTTTGTGCATTTACAATATTCATTGATTTTTGCCATTGAAAAACATGTTTTTCATATACCAGAAATGTTTGAAGCTACTGACTGAATGAAAGGAGCTGGCATCTCACTCTCTTTGAATCTTCTTTATCATGCTAGGATTAGCAGGAAAAAGCAAAGAATTTCCGAATTGCACCTTGCAATGTGGAGATATTACTGTTTGTGCATTTACAATATTCATTGATTTTTGCCATTGAAAAACGTCCAGAAATGTTTGAAGCTACTGACTGAATGAAAGGAGCTGGCATCTCACTCTCTTTGAATCTTCTTTATCATGCTAGGATTAGCAGGAAAAAGCAAAAAATTTCAGAATTGCACCTTGCAATGTGGAGATATTACTGTTTGTGCATTTACAATATTCATTGATTTTTGCCATTGAAAAACATGTTTTTCATATACCAGAAATGTTTGAAGCTACTGACTGAATGTAAGGAGCTGGCATCTCACTCTCTTTGAATCTTCTTTATCATGCTAGGATTAGCAGGAAAAAGCAAAGAATTTCCGAATTGCACCTTGCAATGTGGAGATATTACTGTTTGTGCATTTACAATATTCATTGATTTTTGCCATTGAAAAACATGTTTTTCATATACCAGAAATGTTTGAAGCTACTGACTGAATGAAAGGAGCTGGCATCTCACTCTCTTTGAATCTTCTTTATCATGCTAGGATTAGCAGGAAAAAGCAAAAAATTTCAGAATTGCACCTTGCAATGTGGAAATATTACTGTTTGTGCATTTACAATATTCATTGATTTTTGCCATTGAAAAACATGTTTTTCATATACCAGAAATGTTTGAAGC
This sequence comes from Phyllobates terribilis, assembly GCF_046119375.1. Taxonomy (NCBI): domain Eukaryota; kingdom Metazoa; phylum Chordata; class Amphibia; order Anura; family Dendrobatidae; genus Phyllobates; species Phyllobates terribilis. The sequence continues at coordinate 997,752 of NW_027363292.1, forward strand.
TACTGACTGAATGAAAGGAGCTGGCATCTCACTCTCTTTGAATCTTCTTTATCATGCTAGGATTAACAGGAAAAAGCAAAAAATTTCAGAATTGCACCTTGCAATGTGGAGATATTACTGTTTGTGCATTTACAATATTCATTGATTTTTGCCATTGAAAAACGTCCAGAAATGTTTGAAGCTACTGACTGAATGAAAGGAGCTGGCATCTCACTCTCTTTGAATCTTCTTTATCATGCTAGGATTAGCAGGAAAAAGCAAAAAATTTCAGAATTGCACCTTGCAATGTGGAGATATTACTGTTTGTGCATTTACAATATTCATTGATTTTTGCCATTGAAAAACATGTTTTTCATATACCAGAAATGTTTGAAGCTACTGACTGAATGAAAGGAGCTGGCATCTCACTCTTTGAATCTTCTTTATCATGCTAGGATTAGCAGGAAAAAGCAAAAAATTTCAGAATTGCACCTTGCAATGTGGAGATATTACTGTTTGTGCATTTACAATATTCATTGATTTTTGCCATTGAAAAACATGTTTTTCATATACCAGAAATGTTTGAAGCTACTGACTGAATGAAAGGAGCTGGCATCTCACTCTCTTTGAATCTTCTTTATCATGCTAGGATTAGCAGGAAAAAGCAAAAAATTTCAGAATTGCACCTTGCAATGTGGAGATATTACTGTTTGTGCATTTACAATATTCATTGATTTTTGCCATTGAAAAACATGTTTTTCATATACCAGAAATGTTTGAAGCTACTGACTGAATGAAAGGAGCTGGCATCTCACTCTCTTTGAATCTTCTTTATCATGCTAGGATTAACAGGAAAAAGCAAAAAATTTCAGAATTGCACCTTGCAATGTGGAGATATTACTGTTTGTGCATTTACAATATTCATTGATTTTTGCCATTGAAAAACGTCCAGAAATGTTTGAAGCTACTGACTGAATGAAAGGAGCTGGCATCTCACTCTCTTTGAATCTTCTTTATCATGCTAGGATTAGCAGGAAAAAGCAAAAAATTTCAGAATTGCACCTTGCAATGTGGAGATATTACTGTTTGTGCATTTACAATATTCATTGATTTTTGCCATTGAAAAACATGTTTTTCATATACCAGAAATGTTTGAAGCTACTGACTGAATGAAAGGAGCTGGCATCTCACTCTTTGAATCTTCTTTATCATGCTAGGATTAGCAGGAAAAAGCAAAAAATTTCAGAATTGCACCTTGCAATGTGGAGATATTACTGTTTGTGCATTTACAATATTCATTGATTTTTGCCATTGAAAAACATGTTTTTCATATACCAGAAATGTTTGAAGCTACTGACTGAATGAAAGGAGCTGGCATCTCACTCTCTTTGAATCTTCTTTATCATGCTAGGATTAACAGGAAAAAGCAAAAAATTTCAGAATTGCACCTTGCAATGTGGAGATATTACTGTTTGTGCATTTACAATATTCATTGATTTTTGCCATTGAAAAACATGTTTTTCATATACCAGAAATGTTTGAAGCTACTGACTGAATGAAAGGAGCTGGCATCTCACTCTCTTTGAATCTTCTTTATCATGCTAGGATTAACAGGAAAAAGCAAAAAATTTCAGAATTGCACCTTGCAATGTGGAGATATTACTGTTTGTGCATTTACAATATTCATTGATTTTTGCCATTGAAAAACGTCCAGAAATGTTTTAAGCTACTGACTGAATGAAAGGAGCCGGCATCTCACTCTCTTTGAATCTTCTTTATCATGCTAGGATTAGCAGGAAAAAGCAAAAAATTTCAGAATTGCACCTTGCAATGTGGAGATATTACTGTTTGTGCATTTACAATATTCATTGATTTTTGCCATTGAAAAACATGTTTTTCATATACCAGAAATGTTTGAAGCTACTGACTGAATGAAAGGAGCTGGCATCTCACTCTCTTTGAATCTTCTTTATCATGCTAGGATTAACAGGAAAAAGCAAAAAATTTCAGAATTGCACCTTGCAATGTGGAGATATTACTGTTTGTGCATTTACAATATTCATTGATTTTTGCCATTGAAAAACATGTTTTTCATATACCAGAAATGTTTGAAGCTACTGACTGAATGAAAGGAGCTGGCATCTCACTCTCTTTGAATCTTCTTTATCATGCTAGGATTAACAGGAAAAAGCAAAAAATTTCAGAATTGCACCTTGCAATGTGGAGATATTACTGTTTGTGCATTTACAATATTCATTGATTTTTGCCATTGAAAAACGTCCAGAAATGTTTGAAGCTACTGACTGAATGAAAGGAGCTGGCATCTCACTCTCTTTGAATCTTCTTTATCATGCTAGGATTAGCAGGAAAAAGCAAAAAATTTCAGAATTGCACCTTGCAATGTGGAGATATTACTGTTTGTGCATTTACAATATTCATTGATTTTTGCCATTGAAAAACATGTTTTTCATATACCAGAAATGTTTGAAGCTACTGACTGAATGAAAGGAGCTGGCATCTCACTCTCTTTGAATCTTCTTTATCATGCTAGGATTAGCAGGAAAAAGCAAAAAATTTCAGAATTGCACCTTGCAATGTGGAGATATTACTGTTTGTGCATTTACAATATTCATTGATTTTTGCCATTGAAAAACATGTTTTCATATACCAGAAATGTTTGAAGCTACTGACTGAATGAAAGGAGCTGGCATCTCACTCTCTTTGAAACTTCTTTATCATGCTAGGATTAACAGGAAAAAGCAAAAAATTTCAGAATTGCACCTTGCAATGTGGAGATATTACTGTTTGTGCATTTACAATATTCATTGATTTTTGCCATTGAAAAACGTCCAGAAATGTTTGAAGCTACTGACTGAATGAAAGGAGCTGGCATCTCACTCTCTTTGAATCTTCTTTATCATGCTAGGATTAGCAGGAAAAAGCAAAAAATTTCAGAATTGCACCTTGCAATGTGGAGATATTACTGTTTGTGCATTTACAATATTCATTGATTTTTGCCATTGAAAAACATCATGTTATTCATATACCAGAAATGTTTGAAGCTACTGACTGAATGAAAGGAGCTGGCATCTCACTCTCTTTGAATCTTCTTTATCATGCTAGGATTAGCAGGAAAAAGCAAAGAATTTCCGAATTGCACCTTGCAATGTGGAGATATTACTGTCTGTGCATTTACAATATTCATTGATTTTTGCCATTGAAAAACATGTTTTTCATATACCAGAAATGTTTGAAGCTACTGACTGAATGAAAGGAGCTGGCATCTCACTCTCTTTGAATCTTCTTTATCATGCTAGGATTAGCAGGAAAAAGCAAAAAATTTCAGAATTGCACCTTGCAATGTGGAGATATTACTGTTTGTGCATTTACAATATTCATTGATTTTTGCCATTGAAAAACATGTTTTTCATATACCAGAAATGTTTGAAGCTACTGACTGAATGAAAGGAGCTGGCATCTCACTCTTTGAATCTTCTTTATCATGCTAGGATTAGCAGGAAAAAGCAAAAAATTTCAGAATTGCACCTTGCAATGTGGAGATATTACTGTTTGTGCATTTACAATATTCATTGATTTTTGCCATTGAAAAACATGTTTTTCATATACCAGAAATGTTTGAAGCTACTGACTGAATGAAAGGAGCTGGCATCTCACTCTCTTTGAATCTTCTTTATCATGCTAGGATTAACAGGAAAAAGCAAAAAATTTCAGAATTGCACCTTGCAATGTGGAGATATTACTGTTTGTGCATTTACAATATTCATTGATTTTTGCCATTGAAAAACATGTTTTTCATATACCAGAAATGTTTGAAGCTACTGACTGAATGAAAGGAGCTGGCATCTCACTCTCTTTGAATCTTCTTTATCATGCTAGGATTAACAGGAAAAAGCAAAAAATTTCAGAATTGCACCTTGCAATGTGGAGATATTACTGTTTGTGCATTTACAATATTCATTGATTTTTGCCATTGAAAAACGTCCAGAAATGTTTGAAGCTACTGACTGAATGAAAGGAGCTGGCATCTCACTCTCTTTGAATCTTCTTTATCATGCTAGGATTAGCAGGAAAAAGCAAAAAATTTCAGAATTGCACCTTGCAATGTGGAGATATTACTGTTTGTGCATTTACAATATTCATTGATTTTTGCCATTGAAAAACATGTTTTTCATATACCAGAAATGTTTGAAGCTACTGACTGAATGAAAGGAGCTGGCATCTCACTCTTTGAATCTTCTTTATCATGCTAGGATTAGCAGGAAAAAGCAAAAAATTTCAGAATTGCACCTTGCAATGTGGAGATATTACTGTTTGTGCATTTACAATATTCATTGATTTTTGCCATTGAAAAACATGTTTTTCATATACCAGAAATGTTTGAAGCTACTGACTGAATGAAAGGAGCTGGCATCTCACTCTCTTTGAATCTTCTTTATCATGCTAGGATTAACAGGAAAAAGCAAAAAATTTCAGAATTGCACCTTGCAATGTGGAGATATTACTGTTTGTGCATTTACAATATTCATTGATTTTTGCCATTGAAAAACATGTTTTTCATATACCAGAAATGTTTGAAGCTACTGACTGAATGAAAGGAGCTGGCATCTCACTCTCTTTGAATCTTCTTTATCATGCTAGGATTAACAGGAAAAAGCAAAAAATTTCAGAATTGCACCTTGCAATGTGGAGATATTACTGTTTGTGCATTTACAATATTCATTGATTTTTGCCATTGAAAAACGTCCAGAAATGTTTGAAGCTACTGACTGAATGAAAGGAGCTGGCATCTCACTCTCTTTGAATCTTCTTTATCATGCTAGGATTAGCAGGAAAAAGCAAAAAATTTCAGAATTGCACCTTGCAATGTGGAGATATTACTGTTTGTGCATTTACAATATTCATTGATTTTTGCCATTGAAAAACATGTTTTTCATATACCAGAAATGTTTGAAGCTACTGACTGAATGAAAGGAGCTGGCATCTCACTCTCTTTGAATCTTCTTTATCATGCTAGGATTTACAGGAAAAAGCAAAAAATTTCAGAATTGCACCTTGCAATGTGGAGATATTACTGTTTGTGCATTTACAATATTCATTGATTTTTGCCATTGAAAAACATGTTTTTCATATACCAGAAATGTTTGAAGCTACTGACTGAATGAAAGGAGCTGGCATCTCACTCTCTTTGAATCTTCTTTATCATGCTAGGATTAACAGGAAAAAGCAAAAAATTTCAGAATTGCACCTTGCAATGTGGAGATATTACTGTTTGTGCATTTACAATATTCATTGATTTTTGCCATTGAAAAACGTCCAGAAATGTTTGAAGCTACTGACTGAATGAAAGGAGCTGGCATCTCACTCTCTTTGAATCTTCTTTATCATGCTAGGATTAGCAGGAAAAAGCAAAAAATTTCAGAATTGCACCTTGCAATGTGGAGATATTACTGTTTGTGCATTTACAATATTCATTGATTTTTGCCATTGAAAAACATGTTTTTCATATACCAGAAATGTTTGAAGCTACTGACTGAATGAAAGGAGCTGGCATCTCACTCTCTTTGAATCTTCTTTATCATGCTAGGATTAGCAGGAAAAAGCAAAAAATTTCAGAATTGCACCTTGCAATGTGGAGATATTACTGTTTGTGCATTTACAATATTCATTGATTTTTGCCATTGAAAAACATGTTTTTCATATACCAGAAATGTTTGAAGCTACTGACTGAATGAAAGGAGCTGGCATCTCACTCTCTTTGAATCTTCTTTATCATGCTAGGATTAACAGGAAAAAGCAAAAAATTTCAGAATTGCACCTTGCAATGTGGAGATATTACTGTTTGTGCATTTACAATATTCATTGATTTTTGCCATTGAAAAACGTCCAGAAATGTTTGAAGCTACTGACTGAATGAAAGGAGCTGGCATCTCACTCTCTTTGAATCTTCTTTATCATGCTAGGATTAGCAGGAAAAAGCAAAAAATTTCAGAATTGCACCTTGCAATGTGGAGATATTACTGTTTGTGCATTTACAATATTCATTGATTTTTGCCATTGAAAAACATCATGTTATTCATATACCAGAAATGTTTGAAGCTACTGACTGAATGAAAGGAGCTGGCATCTCACTCTCTTTGAATCTTCTTTATCATGCTAGGATTAGCTGGAAAAAGCAAAAAATTTCCGAATTGCACCTTGCAATGTGGAGATATTATTGTTTGTGCATTTACAATATTGATTGATTTTTGCCATTGAAAAACATGTTTTTCATATACCAGAAATGTTTGAAGCTACTGACTGAATGAAAGGAGCTGGCATCTCACTCTCTTTGAATCTTCTTTATCATGCTAGGATTAGCAGGAAAAAGCAAAAAATTTCAGAATTGCACCTTGCAATGTGGAGATATTACTGTTTGTGCATTTACAATATTCATTGATTTTTGCCATTGAAAAACATGTTTTTCATATACCAGAAATGTTTGAAGCTACTGACTGAATGAAAGGAGCTGGCATCTCACTCTCTTTGAATCTTCTTTATCATGCTAGGATTAGCAGGAAAAAGCAAAAAATTTCATAATTGCACCTTGCAATGTGGAGATATTACTGTTTGTGCATTTACAATATTCATTGATTTTTGCCATGGAAAAACATGTTGTTCATATACCAGAAATGTTTGAAGCTACTGACTGAATGAAAGGAGCTGGCATCTCACTCTCTTTGAATCTTCTTTATCATGCTAGGATTTACAGGAAAAAGCAAAAAATTTCAGAATTGCACCTTGCAATGTGGAGATATTACTGTTTGTGCATTTACAATATTCATTGATTTTTGCCATTGCAAAACATGTTTTTCATATACCAGAAATGTTTGAAGCTACTGACTGAATGAAAGGAGCTGGCATCTCACTCTCTTTGAATCTTCTTTATCATGCTAGGATTAACAGGAAAAAGCAAAAAATTTCAGAATTGCACCTTGCAATGTGGAGATATTACTGTTTGTGCATTTACAATATTCATTGATTTTTGCCATTGAAAAACGTCCAGAAATGTTTGAAGCTACTGACTGAATGAAAGGAGCTGGCATCTCACTCTCTTTGAATCTTCTTTATCATGCTAGGATTAGCAGGAAAAAGCAAAAAATTTCAGAATTGCACCTTGCAATGTGGAGATATTACTGTTTGTGCATTTACAATATTCATTGATTTTTGCCATTGAAAAACATGTTTTTCATATACCAGAAATGTTTGAAGCTACTGACTGAATGAAAGGAGCTGGCATCTCACTCTCTTTGAATCTTCTTTATCATGCTAGGATTAACAGGAAAAAGCAAAAAATTTCAGAATTGCACCTTGCAATGTGGAGATATTACTGTTTGTGCATTTACAATATTCATTGATTTTTGCCATTGAAAAACGTCCAGAAATATTTGAAGCTACTGACTGAATGAAAGGAGCTGGCATCTCACTCTCTTTGAATCTTCTTTATCATGCTAGGATTAGCAGGAAAAAGCAAAAAATTTCAGAATTGCACCATGCAATGTGGAGATATTACTGTTTGTGCATTTACAATATTCATTGATTTTTGCCATTGAAAAGCATCATGTTATTCATATACCAGAAATGTTTGAAGCTACTGACTGAATGAAAGGAGCTGGCATCTCACTCTCTTTGAATCTTCTTTATCATGCTAGGATTAGCTGGAAAAAGCAAAAAATTTCCGAATTGCACCTTGCAATGTGGAGATATTACTGTTTGTGCATTTACAATATTCATTGATTTTTGCCATTGAAAAACATGTTTTTCATATACCAGAAATGTTTGAAGCTACTGACTGAATGAAAGGAGCTGGCATCTCACTCTCTTTGAATCTTCTTTATCATGCTAGGATTAGCAGGAAAAAGCAAAAAATTTCAGAATTGCACCTTGCAATGTGGAGATATTACTGTTTGTGCATTTACAATATTCATTGATTTTTGCCATTGAAAAACATGTTTTTCATATACCAGAAATGTTTGAAGCTACTGACTGAATGAAAGGAGCTGGCATCTCACTCTCTTTGAATCTTCTTTATCATGCTAGGATTAACAGGAAAAAGCAAAAAATTTCAGAATTGCACCTTGCAATGTGGAGATATTACTGTTTGTGCATTTACAATATTCATTGATTTTTGCCATTGAAAAACGTCCAGAAATGTTTGAAGCTACTGACTGAATGAAAGGAGCTGGCATCTCACTCTCTTTGAATCTTCTTTATCATGCTAGGATTAGCAGGAAAAAGCAAAAAATTTCAGAATTGCACCTTGCAATGTGGAGATATTACTGTTTGTGCATTTACAATATTCATTGATTTTTGCCATTGAAAAACATGTTTTTCATATACCAGAAATGTTTGAAGCTACTGACTGAATGAAAGGAGCTGGCATCTCACTCTTTGAATCTTCTTTATCATGCTAGGATTAGCAGGAAAAAGCAAAAAATTTCGGAATTGCACCTTGCAATGTGGAGATATTACTGTTTGTGCATTTACAATATTCATTGATTTTTGCCATTGAAAAACATGTTTTTCATATACCAGAAATGTTTGAAGCTACTGACTGAATGAAAGGAGCTGGCATCTCACTCTCTTTGAATCTTCTTTATCATGCTAGGATTAACAGGAAAAAGCAAAAAATTTCAGAATTGCACCTTGCAATGTGGAGATATTACTGTTTGTGCATTTACAATATTCATTGATTTTTGCCATGGAAAAACGTCCAGAAATGTTTGAAGCTACTGACTGAATGAAAGGAGCTGGCATCTCACTCTCTTTGAATCTTCTTTATCATGCTAGGATTAGCAGGAAAAAGCAAAAAATTTCAGAATTGCACCTTGCAATGTGGAGATATTACTGTTTGTGCATTTACAATATTCATTGATTTTTGCCATTGAAAAACATGTTTTTCATATACCAGAAATGTTTGAAGCTACTGACTGAATGAAAGGAGCTGGCATCTCACTGTCTTTGAATCTTCTTTATCATGCTAGGATTAGCAGGAAAAAGCAAAAAATTTCAGAATTGCACCTTGCAATGTGGAGATATTACTGTTTGTGCATTTACAATATTCATTGATTTTTGCCATTGAAAAACATGTTTTTCATATACCAGAAATGTTTGAAGCTACTGACTGAATGAAAGGAGCTGGCATCTCACTCTCTTTGAATCTTCTTTATCATGCTAGGATTAACAGGAAAAAGCAAAAAATTTCAGAATTGCACCTTGCAATGTGGAGATATTACTGTTTGTGCATTTACAATATTCATTGATTTTTGCCATTGAAAAACATGTTTTTCATATACCAGAAATGTTTGAAGCTACTGACTGAATGAAAGGAGCTGGCATCTCACTCTCTTTGAATCTTCTTTATCATGCTAGGATTAGCAGGAAAAAGCAAAAAATTTCAGAATTGCACCTTGCAATGTGGAGATATTACTGTTTGTGCATTTACAATATTCATTGATTTTTGCCATTGAAAAACATGTTTTTCATATACCAGAAATGTTTGAAGCTACTGACTGAATGAAAGGAGCTGGCATCTCACTCTCTTTGAATCTTCTTTATCATGCTAGGATTAACAGGAAAAAGCAAAAAATTTCAGAATTGCACCTTGCAATGTGGAGATATTACTGTTTGTGCATTTACAATATTCATTGATTTTTGCCATTGAAAAACATGTTTTTCATATACCAGAAATGTTTGAAGCTACTGACTGAATGAAAGGAGCTGGCATCTCACTCTCTTTGAATCTTCTTTATCATGCTAGGATTAACAGGAAAAAGCAAAAAATTTCAGAATTGCACCTTGCAATGTGGAGATATTACTGTTTGTGCATTTACAATATTCATTGATTTTTGCCATTGAAAAACGTCCAGAAATGTTTGAAGCTACTGACTGAATGAAAGGAGCTGGCATCTCACTCTCTTTGAATCTTCTTTATCATGCTAGGATTAGCAGGAAAAAGCAAAAAATTTCAGAATTGCACCTTGCAATGTGGAGATATTACTGTTTGTGCATTTACAAAATTCATTGATTTTTGCCATTGAAAAACATGTTTTTCATATACCAGAAATGTTTGAAGCTACTGACTGAATGAAAGGAGCTGGCATCTCACTCTCTTTGAATCTTCTTTATCATGCTAGGATTAGCAGGAAAAAGCAAAAAATTTCAGAATTGCACCTTGCAATGTGGAGATATTACTGTTTGTGCATTTACAATATTCATTGATTTTTGCCATTGAAAAACATGTTTTTCATATACCAGAAATGTTTGAAGCTACTGACTGAATGAAAGGAGCTGGCATCTCACTCTCTTTGAATCTTCTTTATCATGCTAGGATTAACAGGAAAAAGCTTAAAATTTCAGAATTGCACCTTGCAATGTGGAGATATTACTGTTTGTGCATTTACAATATTCATTGATTTTTGCCATTGAAAAACGTCCAGAAATGTTTGAAGCTACTGACTGAATGAAAGGAACTGGCATCTCACTCTCTTTGAATCTTCTTTATCATGCTAGGATTAACAGGAAAAAGCTAAAAATTTCAGAATTGCACCTTGCAATGTGGAGATATTACTGTTTGTGCATTTACAATATTCATTGATTTTTGCCATTGAAAAACATGTTTTTCATATACCAGAAATGTTTGAAGCTACTGACTGAAAGGAGCTGGCATCTCACTCTCTTTGAATCTTCTTTATCATGCTAGGATTAGCAGGAAAAAGCAAAAAATTTCAGAATTGCACCTTGCAATGTGGAGATATTACTGTTTGTGCATTTACAATATTCATTGATTTTTGCCATTGAAAAACATGTTTTTCATATACCAGAAATGTTTGAAGCTACTGACTGAATGAAAGGAGCTGGCATCTCACTCTCTTTGAATCTTCTTTATCATGCTAGGATTAGCAGGAAAAAGCAAAAAATTTCAGAATTGCACCTTGCAATGTGGAGATATTACTGTTTGTGCATTTACAATATTCATTGATTTTTGCCATTGAAAAACATGTTTTTCATATACCAGAAATGTTTGAAGCTATGACTGAATGAAAGGAGCTGGCATCTCACTCTCTTTGAATCTTCTTTATCATGCTAGGATTAACAGGAAAAAGCAAAAAATTTCAAAATTGCACCTTGCAATGTGGAGATATTACTGTTTGTGCATTTACAATATTCATTGATTTTTGCCATTGAAAAACATGTTTTTCATATACCAGAAATGTTTGAAGCTACTGACTGAATGAAAGGAGCTGGCATCTCACTCTCTTTGAATCTTCTTTATCATGCTAGGATTAACAGGAAAAAGCAAAAAAATTCAGAATTGCACCTTGCAATGTGGAGATATTACTGTTTGAGCATTTACAATATTCATTGATTTTTGCCATTGAAAAACGTCCAGAAATGTTTGAAGCTACTGACTGAATGAAAGGAGCTGGCATCTCACTCTCTTTGAATCTTCTTTATCATGCTAGGATTAGCAGGAAAAAGCAAAAAATTTCAGAATTGCACCTTGCAATGGCAAAAATCAATGAATATTGTAAATGCACAAACTAATATCTCCACATTGCAAGGTGCAATTCTGAAATTTTTTGCTTTTTCCTGTTAATCCTAGCATGATAAAGAAGATTCAAAGAGAGTGAGATGCCAGCTCCTTTCATTCAGTCAGTAGCTTCAAACATTTCTGGTATATGAAAAACATGTTTTTCAATGGCAAAATTCAATGAATATTGTAAATGCACAAACAGTAATATCTCCACATTGCAAAGTGCAATTCTGAAATTTTTTGCTTTTTCCAGTTAATCCTAGCATGATAAAGAAGATTCAAAGAGAGTGAGATGCCAGCTCCTTTCATTCAGTCAGTAGCTTCAAACATTTCTGGTATATGAAAAACATGTTTTTCAATGGCAAAAATCAATGAATATTGTAAATGCACAAACAGTAATATCTCCACATTGCAAGGTGCAATTCTGAAATTTTTTGCTTTTTCCTGCTAATCCTAGCATGATAAAGAAGATTCAAAGAGAGTGAGATGCCAGCTCCTTTCATTCAGTCAGTAGCTTCAAACATTTCTGGACGTTTTTCAATGGCAAAAATCAATGAATATTGTAAATGCACAAACAGTAATATCTCCACATTGCAAGGTGCAATTCTGAAATTTTTTGCTTTTTCCTGTTAATCCTAGCATGATAAAGAAGATTCAAAGAGAGTGAGATGCCAGCTCCTTTCATTCAGTCAGTAGCTTCAAACATTTCTGGTATATGAAAAACATGTTTTTCAATGGCAAAAATCAATGAATATTGGAAATGCACAAACAGTAATATCTCCACATTGCAAGGTGCAATTCTGAAATTTTTTGCTTTTTCCTGCTAATCCTAGCATGATAAAGAAGATTCAAAGAGAGTGAGATGCCAGCTCCTTTCATTCAGTCAGTAGCTTCAAACATTTCTGGTATATGAAAAACATGTTTTTCAATGGCAAAAATCAATGAATATTGTAAATGCACAAACAGTAATATCTCCACATTGCAAGGTGCAATTCGGAAATTTTTTGCTTTTTCCTGCTAATCCTAGCATGATAAAGAAGATTCAAAGAGAGTGAGATGCCAGCTCCTTTCATTCAGTCAGTAGCTTCAAACATTTCTGGTATATGAATAACATGATGTTTTTCAATGGCAAAAATCAATGAATATTGTAAATGCACAAACAGTAATATCTCCACATTGCAAGGTGCAATTCTGAAATTTTTTGCTTTTTCCTGCTAATCCTAGCATGATAAAGAAGATTCAAAGAGAGTGAGATGCCAGCTCCTTTCATTCAGTCAGTAGCTTCAAACATTTCTGGACGTTTTTCAATGGCAAAAATCAATGAATATTGTAAATGCACAAACAGTAATATCTCCACATTGCAAGGTGCAATTCTGAAATTTTTTGCTTTTTCCTGTTAATCCTAGCATGATAAAGAAGATTCAAAGAGAGTGAGATGCCAGCTCCTTTCATTCAGTCAGTAGCTTCAAACATTTCTGGTATATGAAAAACATGTTTTTCAATGGCAAAAATCAATGAATATTGTAAATGCACAAACAGTAATATCTCCACATTGCAAGGTGCAATTCTGAAATGTTTTGCTTTTTCCTGCTAATCCTAGCATGATAAAGAAGATTCAAAGAGAGTGAGATGCCAGCTCCTTTCATTCAGTCAGTAGCTTCAAACATTTCTGGTATATGAAAAACATGTTTTTCAATGGCAAAAATCAATGAATATTGTAAATGCACAAACAGTAATATCTCCACATTGCAAGGTGCAATTCGGAAATTTTTTGCTTTTTCCTGCTAATCCTAGCATGATAAAGAAGATTCAAAGAGAGTGAGATGCCAGCTCCTTTCATTCAGTCAGTAGCTTCAAACATTTCTGGTATATGAATAACATGATGTTTTTCAATTGCAAAAATCAATGAATATTGTAAATGCACAAACAGTAATATCTCCACATTGCAAGGTGCAATTCTGAAATTTTTTGCTTTTTCCTGCTAATCCTAGCATGATAAAGAAGATTCAAAGAGAGTGAGATGCCAGCTCCTTTCATTCAGTCAGTAGCTTCAAACATTTCTGGACGTTTTTCAATGGCAAAAATCAATGAATATTGTAAATGCACAAACAGTAATATCTCCACATTGCAAGGTGCAATTCTGAAATTTTTTGCTTTTTCCTGTTAATCCTAGCATGATAAAGAAGATTCAAAGAGAGTGAGATGCCAGCTCCTTTCATTCAGTCAGTAGCTTCAAACATTTCTGGTATATGAAAAACATGTTTTTCAATGGCAAAAATCAATGAATATTGTAAATGCACAAACAGTAATATCTCCACATTGCAAGGTGCAATTCTGAAATTTTTTGCTTTTTCCTGTTAATCCTAGCATGATAAAGAAGATTCAAAGAGAGTGAGATGCCAGCTCCTTTCATTCAGTCAGTAGCTTCAAACATTTCTGGTATATGAAAAACATGTTTTTCAATGGCAAAAATCAATGAATATTGTAAATGCACAAACAGTAATATCTCCACATTGCAAGGTGCAATTCTGAAATTTTTTGCTTTTTCCTGCTAATCCTAGCATGATAAAAAAGATTCAAAGAGAGTGAGATGCCAGCTCCTTTCATTCAGTCAGTAGCTTCAAACATTTCTGGACGTTTTTCAATGGCAAAAATCAATGAATATTGTAAATGCACAAACAGTAATATCTCCACATTGCAAGGTGCAATTCTGAAATTTTTTGCTTTTTCCTGTTAATCCTAGCATGATAAAGAAGATTCAAAGAGAGTGAGATGCCAGCTCCTTTCATTCAGTCAGTAGCTTCAAACATTTCTGGTATATGAAAAACATGTTTTTCAATGGCAAAAATCAATGAATATTGTAAATGCACAAACAGTAATATCTCCACATTGCAAGGTGCAATTCTGAAATTTTTTGCTTTTTCCTGCTAATCCTAGCATGATAAAGAAGATTCAAAGAGAGTGAGATGCCAGCTCCTTTCATTCAGTCAGTAGCTTCAAACATTTCTGGTATATGAAAAACATGTTTTTCAATGGCAAAAGTCAATGAATATTGTAAATGCACAAACAGTAATATCTCCACATTGCAAGGTGCAATTCTGAAATTTTTTGCTTTTTCCTGCTAATCCTAGCATGATAAAGAAGATTCAAAGAGAGTGAGATGCCAGCTCCTTTCATTCAGTCAGTAGCTTCAAACATTTCTGGTATATGAAAAACATGTTTTTCAATGGCAAAAATCAATGAATATTGTAAATGCACAAACAGTAATATCTCCACATTGCAAGGCGCAATTCTGAAATTTTTTGCTTTTTCCTGCTCCTCTTAGCATGATAAAGAAGATTCAAAGAGAGTGAGATGCCAGCTCCTTTCATTCAGTCAGTAGCTTCAATCATTTCTGGACGTTTTTCAATGGCAAAAATCAATGAATATTGTAAATGCACAAACAGTAATTTCTCCGCATTGCAAGGTGCAATTCTGAAATTTTTTGCTTTTTCCTGCTCCTCTTAGCATGATAAAGAAGATTCAAAGAGAGTGAGGTGCCAGCTCCTTTCATTCAGTCAGTAGCTTCAAACATTTCTGGTATATGAATAACATGTTTTTCAATGGCAAAAATCAATGAATATTGTAAATGCACAAACAGTAATTTCTCCGCATTGCAAGGTGCAATTCTGAAATTTTTTGCTTTTTCCTGCTCCTCTTAGCATGATAAAGAAGATTCAAAGAGAGTGAGATGCCAGCTCCTTTCATTCAGTCAGTAGCTTCAATCATTTCTGGACGTTTTTCAATGGCAAAAATCAATGAATATTGTAAATGCACAAACAGTAATTTCTCCGCATTGCAAGGTGCAATTCTGAAATTTTTTGCTTTTTCCTGCTCCTCTTAACATGATAAAGAAGATTCAAAGAGAGTGAGATGCCAGCTCCTTTCATTCAGTCAGTAGCTTCAATCATTTCTGGACGTTTTTCAATGGCAAAAATCAATGAATATTGTAAATGCACAAACTGTAATTTCTCCGCATTGCAAGGTGCAATTCTGAAATTTTTTGCTTTTTCCTGCTCCTCTTAGCATGATAAAGAAGATTCAAAGAGAGTGAGATGCCAGCTCCTTTCATTCAGTCAGTAGCTTCAATCATTTCTGGACGTTTTTCAATGGCAAAAATCAATGAATATTGTAAATGCACAAACAGTAATTTCTGTGCATTGCAAGGTGCAATTCTGAAATTTTTTGCTTTTTCCTGCTCCTCTTAGCATGGTAAAGAAGATTCAAAGAGAGTGAGATGCCAGCTCCTTTCATTCAGTCAGTAGCTTCAAACATTTCTGGTATATGAATAACATGATGTTTTTCAATGGCAAAAATCAATGAATATTGTAAATGCACAAACAGTAATATCTCCACATTGCAAGGTGCAATTCTGAAATTTTTTGCTTTTTCCTGCTAATCCTAGCATGATAAAGAAGATTCAAAGAGAGTGAGATGCCAGCTCCTTTCATTCAGTCAGTAGCTTCAAACATTTCTGGACGTTTTTCAATGGCAAAAATCAATGAATATTGTAAATGCACAAACAGTAATATCTCCACATTGCAAGGTGCAATTCTGAAATTTTTTGCTTTTTCCTGTTAATCCTAGCATGATAAAGAAGATTCAAAGAGAGTGAGATGCCAGCTCCTTTCATTCAGTCAGTAGCTTCAAACATTTCTGGTATATGAAAAACATGTTTTTCAATGGCAAAAATCAATGAATATTGTAAATGCACAAACAGTAATATCTCCACATTGCAAGGTGCAATTCTGAAATGTTTTGCTTTTTCCTGCTAATCCTAGCATGATAAAGAAGATTCAAAGAGAGTGAGATGCCAGCTCCTTTCATTCAGTCAGTAGCTTCAAACATTTCTGGTATATGAAAAACATGTTTTTCAATGGCAAAAATCAATGAATATTGTAAATGCACAAACAGTAATATCTCCACATTGCAAGGTGCAATTCGGAAATTTTTTGCTTTTTCCTGCTAATCCTAGCATGATAAAGAAGATTCAAAGAGAGTGAGATGCCAGCTCCTTTCATTCAGTCAGTAGCTTCAAACATTTCTGGTATATGAATAACATGATGTTTTTCAATTGCAAAAATCAATGAATATTGTAAATGCACAAACAGTAATATCTCCACATTGCAAGGTGCAATTCTGAAATTTTTTGCTTTTTCCTGCTAATCCTAGCATGATAAAGAAGATTCAAAGAGAGTGAGATGCCAGCTCCTTTCATTCAGTCAGTAGCTTCAAACATTTCTGGACGTTTTTCAATGGCAAAAATCAATGAATATTGTAAATGCACAAACAGTAATATCTCCACATTGCAAGGTGCAATTCTGAAATTTTTTGCTTTTTCCTGTTAATCCTAGCATGATAAAGAAGATTCAAAGAGAGTGAGATGCCAGCTCCTTTCATTCAGTCAGTAGCTTCAAACATTTCTGGTATATGAAAAACATGTTTTTCAATGGCAAAAATCAATGAATATTGTAAATGCACAAACAGTAATATCTCCACATTGCAAGGTGCAATTCTGAATTTTTTTGCTTTTTCCTGTTAATCCTAGCATGATAAAGAAGATTCAAAGAGAGTGAGATGCCAGCTCCTTTCATTCAGTCAGTAGCTTCAAACATTTCTGGTATATGAAAAACATGTTTTTCAATGGCAAAAATCAATGAATATTGTAAATGCACAAACAGTAATATCTCCACATTGCAAGGTGCAATTCTGAAATTTTTTGCTTTTTCCTGCTAATCCTAGCATGATAAAGAAGATTCAAAGAGAGTGAGATGCCAGCTCCTTTCATTCAGTCAGTAGCTTCAAACATTTCTGGACGTTTTTCAATGGCAAAAATCAATGAATATTGTAAATGCACAAACAGTAATATCTCCACATTGCAAGGTGCAATTCTGAAATTTTTTGCTTTTTCCTGTTAATCCTAGCATGATAAAGAAGATTCAAAGAGAGTGAGATGCCAGCTCCTTTCATTCAGTCAGTAGCTTCAAACATTTCTGGTATATGAAAAACATGTTTTTCAATGGCAAAAATCAATGAATATTGTAAATGCACAAACAGTAATATCTCCACATTGCAAGGTGCAATTCTGAAATTTTTTGCTTTTTCCTGCTAATCCTAGCATGATAAAGAAGATTCAAAGAGAGTGAGATGCCAGCTCCTTTCATTCAGTCAGTAGCTTCAAACATTTCTGGTATATGAAAAACATGTTTTTCAATGGCAAAAGTCAATGAATATTGTAAATGCACAAACAGTAATATCTCCACATTGCAAGGTGCAATTCTGAAATTTTTTGCTTTTTCCTGCTAATCCTAGCATGATAAAGAAGATTCAAAGAGAGTGAGATGCCAGCTCCTTTCATTCAGTCAGTAGCTTCAAACATTTCTGGTATATGAAAAACATGTTTTTTAATGGCAAAAATCAATGAATATTGTAAATGCACAAACAGTAATATCTCCACATTGCAAGGCGCAATTCTGAAATTTTTTGCTTTTTCCTGCTCCTCTTAGCATGATAAAGAAGATTCAAAGAGAGTGAGATGCCAGCTCCTTTCATTCAGTCAGTAGCTTCAATCATTTCTGGACGTTTTTCAATGGCAAAAATCAATGAATATTGTAAATGCACAAACAGTAATTTCTCCGCATTGCAAGGTGCAATTCTGAAATTTTCTGCTTTTTCCTGCTCCTCTTAGCATGATAAAGAAGATTCAAAGAGAGTGAGGTGCCAGCTCCTTTCATTCAGTCAGTAGCTTCAAACATTTCTGGTATATGAATAACATGTTTTTCAATGGCAAAAATCAATGAATATTGTAAATGCACAAACAGTAATTTCTCCGCATTGCAAGGTGCAATTCTGAAATTTTTTGCTTTTTCCTGCTCCTCTTAGCATGATAAAGAAGATTCAAAGAGAGTGAGATGCCAGCTCCTTTCATTCAGTCAGTAGCTTCAATCATTTCTGGACGTTTTTCAATGGCAAAAATCAATGAATATTGTAAATGCACAAACAGTAATTTCTCCGCATTGCAAGGTGCAATTCTGAAATTTTTTGCTTTTTCCTGCTCCTCTTAACATGATAAAGAAGTTTCAAAGAGAGTGAGATGCCAGCTCCTTTCATTCAGTCAGTAGCTTCAATCATTTCTGGACGTTTTTCAATGGCAAAAATCAATGAATATTGTAAATGCACAAACTGTAATTTCTCCGCATTGCAAGGTGCAATTCTGAATTTTTTTGCTTTTTCCTGCTCCTCTTAGCATGATAAAGAAGATTCAAAGAGAGTGAGATGCCAGCTCCTTTCATTCAGTCAGTAGCTTCAATCATTTCTGGACGTTTTTCAATGGCAAAAATCAATGAATATTGTAAATGCACAAACAGTAATTTCTGTGCATTGCAAGGTGCAATTCTGAAATTTTTTGCTTTTTCCTGCTCCTCTTAGCATGGTAAAGAAGATTCAAAGAGAGTGAGATGCCAGCTCCTTTCATTCAGTCAGTAGCTTCAAACATTTCTGGTATATGAATAACATGATGTTTTTCAATGACAAAAATCAATGAATATTGTAAATGCACAAACAGTAATTTCTCCGCATTGCAAGGTGCAATTCTGAAATTTTTTGCTTTTTCCTGCTCCTCTTAACATGATAAAGAAGATTCAAAGAGAGTGAGATGCCAGCTCCTTTCATTCAGTCAGTAGCTTCAATCATTTCTGGACGTTTTTCAATGGCAAAAATCAATGAATATTGTAAATGCACAAACTGTAATTTCTCCGCATTGCAAGGTGCAATTCTGAAATTTTTTGCTTTTTCCTGCTCCTCTTAGCATGATAAAGAAGATTCAAAGAGAGTGAGATGCCAGCTCCTTTCATTCAGTCAGTAGCTTCAATCATTTCTGGACGTTTTTCAATGGCAAAAATCAATGAATATTGTAAATGCACAAACAGTAATTTCTGTGCATTGCAAGGTGCAATTCTGAAATTTTTTGCTTTTTCCTGCTCCTCTTAGCATGGTAAAGAAGATTCAAAGAGAGTGAGATGCCAGCTCCTTTCATTCAGTCAGTAGCTTCAAACATTTCTGGTATATGAATAACATGATGTTTTTCAATGGCAAAAATCAATGAATATTGTAAATGCACAAACAGTAATATCTCCACATTGCAAGGTGCAATTCTGAAATTTTTTGCTTTTTCCTGCTAATCCTAGCATGATAAAGAAGATTCAAAGAGAGTGAGATGCCAGCTCCTTTCATTCAGTCAGTAGCTTCAAACATTTCTGGACGTTTTTCAATGGCAAAAATCAATGAATATTGTAAATGCACAAACAGTAATATCTCCACATTGCAAGGTGCAATTCTGAAATTTTTTGCTTTTTCCTGTTAATCCTAGCATGATAAAGAAGATTCAAAGAGAGTGAGATGCCAGCTCCTTTCATTCAGTCAGTAGCTTCAAACATTTCTGGTATATGAAAAACATGTTTTTCAATGGCAAAAATCAATGAATATTGTAAATGCACAAACAGTAATATCTCCACATTGCAAGGTGCAATTCTGAAATGTTTTGCTTTTTCCTGCTAATCCTAGCATGATAAAGAAGATTCAAAGAGAGTGAGATGCCAGCTCCTTTCATTCAGTCAGTAGCTTCAAACATTTCTGGTATATGAAAAACATGTTTTTCAATGGCAAAAATCAATGAATATTGTAAATGCACAAACAGTAATATCTCCACATTGCAAGGTGCAATTCGGAAATTTTTTGCTTTTTCCTGCTAATCCTAGCATGATAAAGAAGATTCAAAGAGAGTGAGATGCCAGCTCCTTTCATTCAGTCAGTAGCTTCAAACATTTCTGGTATATGAATAACATGATGTTTTTCAATTGCAAAAATCAATGAATATTGTAAATGCACAAACAGTAATATCTCCACATTGCAAGGTGCAATTCTGAAATTTTTTGCTTTTTCCTGCTAATCCTAGCATGATAAAGAAGATTCAAAGAGAGTGAGATGCCAGCTCCTTTCATTCAGTCAGTAGCTTCAAACATTTCTGGACGTTTTTCAATGGCAAAAATCAATGAATATTGTAAATGCACAAACAGTAATATCTCCACATTGCAAGGTGCAATTCTGAAATTTTTTGCTTTTTCCTGTTAATCCTAGCATGATAAAGAAGATTCAAAGAGAGTGAGATGCCAGCTCCTTTCATTCAGTCAGTAGCTTCAAACATTTCTGGTATATGAAAAACATGTTTTTCAATGGCAAAAATCAATGAATATTGTAAATGCACAAACAGTAATATCTCCACATTGCAAGGTGCAATTCTGAATTTTTTTGCTTTTTCCTGTTAATCCTAGCATGATAAAGAAGATTCAAAGAGAGTGAGATGCCAGCTCCTTTCATTCAGTCAGTAGCTTCAAACATTTCTGGTATATGAAAAACATGTTTTTCAATGGCAAAAATCAATGAATATTGTAAATGCACAAACAGTAATATCTCCACATTGCAAGGTGCAATTCTGAAATTTTTTGCTTTTTCCTGCTAATCCTAGCATGATAAAGAAGATTCAAAGAGAGTGAGATGCCAGCTCCTTTCATTCAGTCAGTAGCTTCAAACATTTCTGGACGTTTTTCAATGGCAAAAATCAATGAATATTGTAAATGCACAAACAGTAATATCTCCACATTGCAAGGTGCAATTCTGAAATTTTTTGCTTTTTCCTGTTAATCCTAGCATGATAAAGAAGATTCAAAGAGAGTGAGATGCCAGCTCCTTTCATTCAGTCAGTAGCTTCAAACATTTCTGGTATATGAAAAACATGTTTTTCAATGGCAAAAATCAATGAATATTGTAAATGCACAAACAGTAATATCTCCACATTGCAAGGTGCAATTCTGAAATTTTTTGCTTTTTCCTGCTAATCCTAGCATGATAAAGAAGATTCAAAGAGAGTGAGATGCCAGCTCCTTTCATTCAGTCAGTAGCTTCAAACATTTCTGGTATATGAAAAACATGTTTTTCAATGGCAAAAGTCAATGAATATTGTAAATGCACAAACAGTAATATCTCCACATTGCAAGGTGCAATTCTGAAATTTTTTGCTTTTTCCTGCTAATCCTAGCATGATAAAGAAGATTCAAAGAGAGTGAGATGCCAGCTCCTTTCATTCAGTCAGTAGCTTCAAACATTTCTGGTATATGAAAAACATGTTTTTTAATGGCAAAAATCAATGAATATTGTAAATGCACAAACAGTAATATCTCCACATTGCAAGGCGCAATTCTGAAATTTTTTGCTTTTTCCTGCTCCTCTTAGCATGATAAAGAAGATTCAAAGAGAGTGAGATGCCAGCTCCTTTCATTCAGTCAGTAGCTTCAATCATTTCTGGACGTTTTTCAATGGCAAAAATCAATGAATATTGTAAATGCACAAACAGTAATTTCTCCGCATTGCAAGGTGCAATTCTGAAATTTTCTGCTTTTTCCTGCTCCTCTTAGCATGATAAAGAAGATTCAAAGAGAGTGAGGTGCCAGCTCCTTTCATTCAGTCAGTAGCTTCAAACATTTCTGGTATATGAATAACATGTTTTTCAATGGCAAAAATCAATGAATATTGTAAATGCACAAACAGTAATTTCTCCGCATTGCAAGGTGCAATTCTGAAATTTTTTGCTTTTTCCTGCTCCTCTTAGCATGATAAAGAAGATTCAAAGAGAGTGAGATGCCAGCTCCTTTCATTCAGTCAGTAGCTTCAATCATTTCTGGACGTTTTTCAATGGCAAAAATCAATGAATATTGTAAATGCACAAACAGTAATTTCTCCGCATTGCAAGGTGCAATTCTGAAATTTTTTGCTTTTTCCTGCTCCTCTTAACATGATAAAGAAGTTTCAAAGAGAGTGAGATGCCAGCTCCTTTCATTCAGTCAGTAGCTTCAAACATTTCTGGTATATGAATAACATGATGTTTTTCAATGGCAAAAATCAATGAATATTGTAAATGCACAAACAGTAATTTCTCCGCATTGCAAGGTGCAATTCTGAAATTTTTTGCTTTTTCCTGCTCCTCTTAGCATGATAAAGAAGATTCAAAGAGAGTGAGATGCCAGCTCCTTTCATTCAGTCAGTAGCTTCAATCATTTCTGGACGTTTTTCAATGGCAAAAATCAATGAATATTGTAAATGCACAAACAGTAATTTCTCCGCATTGCAAGGTGCAATTCTGAAATTTTTTGCTTTTTCCTGCTCCTCTTAGCATGATAAAGAAGATTCAAAGAGAGTGAGATGTCAGCTCCTTTCATTCAGTCAGTAGCTTCAAACATTTCTGGTATATGAATAACATGATGTTTTTCAATGGCAAAAATCAATGGATATTGTAAATGCACAAACAGTAATTTCTCCGCATTGCAAGGTGCAATTCTGAAATTTTTTGCTTTTTCCTGCTCCTCTTAGCATGATAAAGAAGATTCAAAGAGAGTGAGATGCCAGCTCCTTTCATTCAGTAAGTAGCTTCAATCATTTCTGGACGTTTTTCAATGGCAAAAATCAATGAATATTGTAAATGCACAAACAGTAATTTCTCCGCATTGCAAGGTGCAATTCTGAAATTTTTTGCTTTTTCCTGCTCCTCTTAGCATGATAAAGAAGATTCAAAGAGAGTGAGATGTCAGCTCCTTTCATTCAGTCAGTAGCTTCAAACATTTCTGGTATATGAATAACATGATGTTTTTCAATGGCAAAAATCAATGGATATTGTAAATGCACAAACAGTAATTTCTCCGCATTGCAAGGTGCAATTCTGAAATTTTTTGCTTTTTCCTGCTCCTCTTAGCATGATAAAGAAGATTCAAAGAGAGTGAGATGCCAGCTCCTTTCATTCAGTAAGTAGCTTCAATCATTTCTGGACGTTTTTCAATGGCAAAAATCAATGAATATTGTAAATGCACAAACAGTAATTTCTCCGCATTGCAAGGTGCAATTCTGAAATTTTTTGCTTTTTCCTGCTCCTCTTAGCATGATAAAGAAGATTCAAAGAGAGTGAGATGCCAGCTCCTTTCATTCAGTCAGTAGCTTCAAACATTTCTGGTATATGAATAACATGATGTTTTTCAATGGCAAAAATCAATGAATATTGTAAATGCACAAACAGTAATTTCTCCGCATTGCAAGGTGCAATTCTGAAATTTTTTGCTTTTTCCTGCTCCTCTTAGCATGATAAAGAAGATTCAAAGAGAGTGAGATGCCAGCTCCTTTCGTTCAGTCAGTAGCTTCAATCATTTCTGGACGTTTTTCAATGGCAAAAATCATTGAATATTATAAATACACAAACAGTAATTTCTCCGCATTGCAAGGTGCAATTCTGAAATTTTTTACTTTTTCCTGCTCCTCTTAGCATGATAAATAAGATTCAAAGAGAGTGAGATGCCAGCTCCTTTCATTCAGTCAGTAGCTTCAATCATTTCTGGTATATGAATAACATGATGTTTTTCAATGGCAAAAATCAATGAATATTGTAAATGCACAAACAGTAATTTCTCCGCATTGCAAGGTGCAATTCTGAAATCTTTTGCTTTTTCCTGCTCCTCGTAGCATGATAAAGAAGATTCAAAGAGAGTGAGATGCCAGCTCCTTTCATTCAGTCAGTAGCTTCAATCATTTCTGGAAGTTTTTCAATGGCAAAAATCAATGAATATTGTAAATGCACAAACAGTAATTTCTCCGCATTGCAAGGTGCAATTCTGAAATTTTTTGCTTTTTCCTGCTCCTCTTAGCATGATAAAGAAGATTCAAAGAGAGTGAGATGCCAGCTCCTTTCATTTAGTTAGTAGCTTCAATCATTTCTGGATGTTTTTCAATGGCAAAAATCAATGAATATTGTTAATGCACAAACAGTAATTTCTCCGCATTGCAAGGTGCAATTCTGAAATTTTTTGCTTTTTCCTGCTCCTCTTACAATGATAAAGAAGATTCAAAGAGAGTGAGATGCCAGCTCCTTTCATTCAGTCAGTAGCTTCAATCATTTCTGGACGTTTTTCAATGGCAAAAATCAATGAATATTGTAAATGCACAAACAGTAATTTCTCCGCATTGCAAGGTGCAATTCTGAAATTTTTTGCTTTTTCCTGCTCCTCTTAGCATGATAAAGAAGATTCAAAGAGAGTGAGATGCCAGCTCCTTTCATTCAGTCAGTAGCTTCAAACATTTCTGGTATATGAATAACATGATGTTTTTCAATGGCAAAAATCAATGAATATTGTAAATGCACAAACAGTAATTTATCCGCATT
The DNA here is from genome assembly GCF_046119375.1 of Phyllobates terribilis. Taxonomy (NCBI): domain Eukaryota; kingdom Metazoa; phylum Chordata; class Amphibia; order Anura; family Dendrobatidae; genus Phyllobates; species Phyllobates terribilis. Next base: position 1,022,618 of record NW_027363292.1, read on the forward strand.
GCAAGGTGCAATTCTGAAATTTTTTGCTTTTTCCTGCTCCTCTTAGCATGATAAAGAAGATTCAAAGAGAGTGAGATGCCAGCTCCTTTTGTTCAGTCAGTAGCTTCAATCATTTCTGGACGTTTTTCAATGGCAAAAATCATTGAATATTATAAATGCACAAACAGTAATTTCTCCGCATTGCAAGGTGCAATTCTGAAATTTTTTATTTTTTCCTGCTCCTCTTAGCATGATAAAGAAGATTCAAAGAGAGTGAGATGCCAGCTCCTTTCATTCAGTCAGTAGCTTCAATCATTTCTGGTATATGAATAACATGATGTTTTTCAATGGCAAAAATCAATGAATATTGTAAATGCACAAACAGTAATTTCTCCGCATTTCAAGGTGCAATTCTGAAATTTTTTACTTTTTCCTGCTCCTCTTAGCATGATAAAGAAGATTCAAAGAGAGTGAGATGACAGCTCCTTTCATTCAGTCAGTAGCTTCAATCATTTCTGGACGTTTTTCAATGGCAAAAATCAATGAATATTGTAAATGCACAAACAGTAATTTCTCCGCATTGCAAGGTGCAATTCTGAAATTTTTTGCTTTTTCCTGCTCTTCTTAGCATGATAAACAAGATTCAAAGAGAGTGAGATGCCAGCTCCTTTCATTCAGTCAGTAGCTTCAATCATTTCTGGACGTTTTTCAATGGCAAAAATCAATGAATATTGTAAATGCACAAACAGTAATTTCTCCGCATTGCAAGTTGCAATTCTGAAATTTTTTGCTTTTTCCTGCTCCTCTTAGCATGATAAAGAAGATTCAAAGAGAGTGAGATGCCAGCTCCTTTCATTCAGTCAGTAGCTTCAAACATTTCTGGTATATGAATAACATGATGTTTTTCAATGGCAAAAATCAATGAATATTGTAAATGCACAAACAGTAATTTCTCAGCATTGCAAGGTGCAATTCTGAAATTTTTTGCTTTTTCCTGCTCCTCTTAGCATGATAAAGAAGATTCAAAGAGAGTGAGATGCCAGCTCCTTTCATTCAGTCAGTAGCTTCAATCATTTCTGGACGTTTTTCAATTGCAAAAATCAATGAATATTGTAAATGCACAAACAGTAATTTCTCCGCATTGCAAGGTGCAATTCTGAAATTTTTTGCTTTTTCCTGCTCCTCTTAGCATGATAAAGACGATTCAAAGAGAGTGAGATGCCAGCTACTTTCATTCAGTCAGTAGCTTCAATCATTTCTGGTATATGAATAACATGATGTTTTTCAATGGCAAAAATCAATGAATATTGTAAATGCACAAACAGTAATTTCTCCGCATTGCAAGGTGCAATTCTGAATTTTTTTGCTTTTTCCTGCTGCTCTTAGCATGATAAAGAAGATTCAAAGAGAGTGAGATGCCAGCTCCTTTCATTCACTCAGTAGCTTCAATCATTTCTGGTATATGAATAACATGATGTTTTTCAATGGCAAAAATCAATGAATATTGTAAATGCACAAACAGTAATTTATCCGCATTGCAAGGTGCAATTCTGAAATTTTTTGCTTTTTCCTGCTCCTCTTAGCATGATAAAGAAGATTCAAAGAGAGTGAGATGCAAGCTCCTTTCATTCAGTCAGTAGCTTCAAACATTTCTGGTTTATGAATAACATGATGCTTTTCAATGGCAAAAATCAATGAATATTGTAAATGCACAAACAGTAATTTCTCCGCATTGCAAGGTGCAATTCTGAAATTTTTTGCTTTTTCCTGCTCCTCTTAGCATGATAAAGAAGATTCAAAGAGAGTGAGATGCCAGCTCCTTTCATTCAGTCAGTAGCTTCAATCATTTCTGGACGTTTTTCAATGGCAAAAATCAATGAATATTGTAAATGCACAAACTGTAATTTCTCCGCATTGCAAGGTGCAATTCTGAATTTTTTTGCTTTTTCCTGCTCCTCTTAGCATGATAAAGAAGATTCAAAGAGAGTGAGATGCCAGCTCCTTTCATTCAGTCAGTAGCTTCAATCATTTCTGGACGTTTTTCAATGGCAAAAATCAATGAATATTGTAAATGCACAAACAGTAATTTCTGTGCATTGCAAGGTGCAATTCTGAAATTTTTTGCTTTTTCCTGCTCCTCTTAGCATGGTAAAGAAGATTCAAAGAGAGTGAGATGCCAGCTCCTTTCATTCAGTCAGTAGCTTCAAACATTTCTGGTATATGAATAACATGATGTTTTTCAATGACAAAAATCAATGAATATTGTAAATGCACAAACAGTAATTTCTCCGCATTGCAAGGTGCAAGTCTGAAATTTTTTGCTTTTTCCTGCTCCTCTTAGCATGATAAAGAAGATTCAAAGAGAGTGAGATGCCAGCTCCTTTCATTCAGTTAGTAGCTTCAATCATTTCTGGACGTTTTTCAATGGCAAAAATCAATGAATATTGTAAATGCACAAACTGTAATTTCTCCGCATTGCAAGGTGCAATTCTGAAATTTTTTGCTTTTTCCTGCTCCTCTTAGCATGATAAAGAAGATTCAAAGAGAGTGAGATGCCAGCTCCTTTCATTCAGTCAGTAGCTTCAAACATTTCTGGACGTTTTTCAATGGCAAAAATCAATGAATATTGTAAATGCACAAACAGTAATTTCTCCGCATTGCAAGGTGCAATTCTGAAATTTTTTGCTTTTTCCTGCTCCTCTTAGCATGGTAAAGAATACTCAAAGAGAGTGAGATGCCAGCTCCTTTCATTCAGTCAGTAGCTTCAAACATTTCTGGTATATGAATAACATGATGTTTTTCAATGGCAAAAATCAATGAATATTGTAAATGCACAAACAGTAATTTCTCCGCATTGCAAGGTGCAATTCTGAAATTTTTTGCTTTTTCCTGCTCCTCTTAGCATGATAAAGAAGATTCAAAGAGAGTGAGATGCCAGCTCCTTTCATTCAGTCAGTAGCTTCAATCATTTCTGGACGTTTTTCAATGGCAAAAATCAATGAATATTGTAAATGCACAAACAGTAATTTCTCCGCATTGCAAGGTGCAATTCTGAAATTTTTTGCTTTTTCCTGCTCCTCTTAGCATGATAAAGAAGATTCAAAGAGAGTGAGATGTCAGCTCCTTTCATTCAGTCAGTAGCTTCAAACATTTCTGGTATATGAATAACATGATGTTTTTCAATGGCAAAAATCAATGGATATTGTAAATGCACAAACAGTAATTTCTCCGCATTGCAAGGTGCAATTCTGAAATTTTTTGCTTTTTCCTGCTCCTCTTAGCATGATAAAGAAGATTCAAAGAGAGTGAGATGCCAGCTCCTTTCATTCAGTAAGTAGCTTCAATCATTTCTGGACGTTTTTCAATGGCAAAAATCAATGAATATTGTAAATGCACAAACAGTAATTTCTCCGCATTGCAAGGTGCAATTCTGAAATTTTTTGCTTTTTCCTGCTCCTCTTAGCATGATAAAGAAGATTCAAAGAGAGTGAGATGCCAGCTCCTTTCATTCAGTCAGTAGCTTCAAACATTTCTGGTATATGAATAACATGATGTTTTTCAATGGCAAAAATCAATGAATATTGTAAATGCACAAACAGTAATTTCTCCGCATTGCAAGGTGCAATTCTGAAATTTTTTGCTTTTTCCTGCTCCTCTTAGCATGATAAAGAAGATTCAAAGAGAGTGAGATGCCAGCTCCTTTCGTTCAGTCAGTAGCTTCAATCATTTCTGGACGTTTTTCAATGGCAAAAATCATTGAATATTATAAATACACAAACAGTAATTTCTCCGCATTGCAAGGTGCAATTCTGAAATTTTTTACTTTTTCCTGCTCCTCTTAGCATGATAAATAAGATTCAAAGAGAGTGAGATGCCAGCTCCTTTCATTCAGTCAGTAGCTTCAATCATTTCTGGTATATGAATAACATGATGTTTTTCAATGGCAAAAATCAATGAATATTGTAAATGCACAAACAGTAATTTCTCCGCATTGCAAGGTGCAATTCTGAAATTTTTTGCTTTTTCCTGCTCCTCGTAGCATGATAAAGAAGATTCAAAGAGAGTGAGATGCCAGCTCCTTTCATTCAGTCAGTAGCTTCAATCATTTCTGGACGTTTTTCAATGGCAAAAATCAATGAATATTGTAAATGCACAAACAGTAATTTCTCCGCATTGCAAGGTGCAATTCTGAAATTTTTTGCTTTTTCCTGCTCCTCTTAGCATGATAAAGAAGATTCAAAGAGAGTGAGATGCCAGCTCCTTTCATTTAGTTAGTAGCTTCAATCATTTCTGGATGTTTTTCAATGGCAAAAATCAATGAATATTGTTAATGCACAAACAGTAATTTCTCCGCATTGCAAGGTGCAATTCTGAAATTTTTTGCTTTTTCCTGCTCCTCTTACAATGATAAAGAAGATTCAAAGAGAGTGAGATGCCAGCTCCTTTCATTCAGTCAGTAGCTTCAATCATTTCTGGACGTTTTTCAATGGCAAAAATCAATGAATATTGTAAATGCACAAACAGTAATTTCTCCGCATTGCAAGGTGCAATTCTGAAATTTTTTGCTTTTTCCTGCTCCTCTTAGCATGATAAAGAAGATTCAAAGAGAGTGAGATGCCAGCTCCTTTCATTCAGTCAGTAGCTTCAAACATTTCTGGTATATGAATAACATGATGTTTTTCAATGGCAAAAATCAATGAATATTGTAAATGCACAAACAGTAATTTATCCGCATTGCAAGGTGCAATTCTGAAATTTTTTGCTTTTTCCTGCTCCTCTTAGCATGATAAAGAAGATTCAAAGAGAGTGAGATGCCAGCTCCTTTTGTTCAGTCAGTAGCTTCAATCATTTCTGGACGTTTTTCAATGGCAAAAATCATTGAATATTATAAATGCACAAACAGTAATTTCTCCGCATTGCAAGGTGCAATTCTGAAATTTTTTATTTTTTCCTGCTCCTCTTAGCATGATAAAGAAGATTCAAAGAGAGTGAGATGCCAGCTCCTTTCATTCAGTCAGTAGCTTCAATCATTTCTGGTATATGAATAACATGATGTTTTTCAATGGCAAAAATCAATGAATATTGTAAATGCACAAACAGTAATTTCTCCGCATTTCAAGGTGCAATTCTGAAATTTTTTACTTTTTCCTGCTCCTCTTAGCATGATAAAGAAGATTCAAAGAGAGTGAGATGACAGCTCCTTTCATTCAGTCAGTAGCTTCAATCATTTCTGGACGTTTTTCAATGGCAAAAATCAATGAATATTGTAAATGCACAAACAGTAATTTCTCCGCATTGCAAGGTGCAATTCTGAAATTTTTTGCTTTTTCCTGCTCTTCTTAGCATGATAAACAAGATTCAAAGAGAGTGAGATGCCAGCTCCTTTCATTCAGTCAGTAGCTTCAATCATTTCTGGACGTTTTTCAATGGCAAAAATCAATGAATATTGTAAATGCACAAACAGTAATTTCTCCGCATTGCAAGTTGCAATTCTGAAATTTTTTGCTTTTTCCTGCTCCTCTTAGCATGATAAAGAAGATTCAAAGAGAGTGAGATGCCAGCTCCTTTCATTCAGTCAGTAGCTTCAAACATTTCTGGTATATGAATAACATGATGTTTTTCAATGGCAAAAATCAATGAATATTGTAAATGCACAAACAGTAATTTCTCAGCATTGCAAGGTGCAATTCTGAAATTTTTTGCTTTTTCCTGCTCCTCTTAGCATGATAAAGAAGATTCAAAGAGAGTGAGATGCCAGCTCCTTTCATTCAGTCAGTAGCTTCAATCATTTCTGGACGTTTTTCAATTGCAAAAATCAATGAATATTGTAAATGCACAAACAGTAATTTCTCCGCATTGCAAGGTGCAATTCTGAAATTTTTTGCTTTTTCCTGCTCCTCTTAGCATGATAAAGACGATTCAAAGAGAGTGAGATGCCAGCTACTTTCATTCAGTCAGTAGCTTCAATCATTTCTGGTATATGAATAACATGATGTTTTTCAATGGCAAAAATCAATGAATATTGTAAATGCACAAACAGTAATTTCTCCGCATTGCAAGGTGCAATTCTGAATTTTTTTGCTTTTTCCTGCTGCTCTTAGCATGATAAAGAAGATTCAAAGAGAGTGAGATGCCAGCTCCTTTCATTCACTCAGTAGCTTCAATCATTTCTGGTATATGAATAACATGATGTTTTTCAATGGCAAAAATCAATGAATATTGTAAATGCACAAACAGTAATTTATCCGCATTGCAAGGTGCAATTCTGAAATTTTTTGCTTTTTCCTGCTCCTCTTAGCATGATAAAGAAGATTCAAAGAGAGTGAGATGCAAGCTCCTTTCATTCAGTCAGTAGCTTCAAACATTTCTGGTATATGAATAACATGATGCTTTTCAATGGCAAAAATCAATGAATATTGTAAATGCACAAACAGTAATTTCTCCGCATTGCAAGGTGCAATTCTGAAATTTTTTGCTTTTTCCTGCTCCTCTTAGCATGATAAAGAAGATTCAAAGAGAGTGAGATGCCAGCTCCTTTCATTCAGTCAGTAGCTTCAATCATTTCTGGACGTTTTTCAATGGCAAAAATCAATGAATATTGTAAATGCACAAACAGTAATTTCTCCGCATTGCAAGGTGCAATTCTGAAATTTTTTGCTTTTTCCTGCTCCTCTTAGCATGATAAAGAAGATTCAAAGAGAGTGAGATGCCAGCTCCTTTCATTCAGTCAGTAGCTTCAATCATTTCTGGTATATGAATAACATGATGTTTTTCAATGGCAAAAATCAATGAATTTTGTAAATGCACAAACAGTAATTTCTCCGCATTGCAAGGTGCAATTCTGAAATTTTTTGCTTTTTCCTGCTCCTCTTAGCATGATAAAGAAGATTCAAAGAGAGTGAGATGCCAGCTCCTTTCATTCAGTCAGTAGCTTCAATCATTTCTGGACGTTTTTCAATGGCAAAAATCATTGAATATTGTAAATGCACAAACAGTAATTTCTCCGCATTGCAAGGTGCAATTCTGAAATTTTTTACTTTTTCCTGCTCCTCTTAGCATGATAAAGAAGATTCAAAGAGAGTGAGATGCCAGCTCCTTTCATTCAGTCAGTAGCTTCAATCATTTCTGGTATATGAATAACATGATGTTTTTCAATCGCAAAAATCAATGAATATTGTAAATGCACAAACAGTAATTTCTCCGCATTGCAAGGTGCAATTCTGAAATTTTTTGCTTTTTCCTGCTCCTCTTAGCATGATAAAGAAGATTCAAAGAGAGTGAGATGCCAGCTCCTTTCATTCAGTCAGTAGCTTCAATCATTTCTGGACGTTTTTCAATGGCAAAAATCAATGAATATTGTAAATGCACAAACAGTAATTTCTCCGCATTGCAAGGTGCAATTCTGAAATTTTTTGCTTTTTCCTGCTCCTCTTAGCATGATAAAGAAGATTCAAAGAGAGTGAGATGCCAGCTCCTTTCATTCAGTCAGTAGCTTCAATCATTTCTGGTATATGAATAACATGATGTTTTTCAATGGCAAAAATCAATGAATTTTGTAAATGCACAAACAGTAATTTCTCCGCATTGCAAGGTGCAATTCTGAAATTTTTTGCTTTTTCCTGCTCCTCTTAGCATGATAAAGAAGATTCAAAGAGAGTGAGATGCCAGCTCCTTTCATTCAGTCAGTAGCTTCAATCATTTCTGGACGTTTTTCAATGGCAAAAATCATTGAATATTGTAAATGCACAAACAGTAATTTCTCCGCATTGCAAGGTGCAATTCTGAAATTTTTTACTTTTTCCTGCTCCTCTTAGCATGATAAAGAAGATTCAAAGAGAGTGAGATGCCAGCTCCTTTCATTCAGTCAGTAGCTTCAATCATTTCTGGTATATGAATAACATGATGTTTTTCAATCGCAAAAATCAATGAATATTGTAAATGCACAAACAGTAATTTCTCCGCATTGCAAGGTGCAATTCTGAAATTTTTTGCTTTTTCCTGCTCCTCTTAGCATGATAAAGAAGATTCAAAGAGAGTGAGATGCCAGCTCCTTTCATTCAGTCAGTAGCTTCAATCATTTCTGGACGTTTTTCAATGGCAAAAATCAATGAATATTGTAAATGCACAAACAGTAATTTCTCCGCATTGCAAGGTGCAATTCTGAAATTTTTTGCTTTTTCCTGCTCCTTTTAGCATGATAAAGAAGATTCAAAGAGAGTGAGATGCCAGCTCCTTTCCTTCAGTCAGTAGCTTCAATCATTTCTGGTATATGAATAACATGATGTTTTTCAATGGCAAAAATCAATGAATATTGTAAATGCACAAACAGTAATTTCTCCGCATTGCAAGGTGCAATTCTGAAATTTTTTGCTTTTTCCTGCTCCTCTTAGCATGATAAAGAAGATTCAAAGAGAGTGAGATGCCAGCTCCTTTCATTCAGTCAGTAGCTTCAATCATTTCTGGACGTTTTTCAATGGCAAAAATCAATGAATATTGTAAATGCACAAACAGTAATTTCTCCGCATTGAAAGGTGCAATTCTGAAATTTTTTGCTTTTTCCTGCTCCTTTTAGCATGATAAAGAAGATTCAAAGAGAGTGAGATGCCAGCTCCTTTCCTTCAGTCAGTAGCTTCAATCATTTCTGGTATATGAATAACATGATGTTTTTCAATGGCAAAAATCAATGAATTTTGTAAATGCACAAACAGTAATTTCTCCGCATTGCAAGGCGCAATTCTGAAATTTTTTGCTTTTTCCTGCTCCTCTTAGAATGATAAAGAAGATTCAAAGAGAGTGAGATGCCAGCTCCTTTCATTCAGTCAGTAGCTTCAATCATTTCTGGACATTTTTCAATGGCAAAAATCAATGAATATTGTAAATGCACAAACAGTAATTTCTCCGCATTGCAAGGTGCAATTCTGAAATTTTTTGCTTTTTCCTGCTCCTCTTAGCATGATAAAGAAGATTCAAAGAGAGTGAGATGCCAGCTCCTTTCATTCAGTCAGTAGCTTCAATCATTTCTGGACGTTTTTCAATGGCAAAAATCAATGAATATTGTAAATGCACAAACAGTAATTTCTCCGCATTGCAAGGTGCAATTCTGAAATTTTTTGCTTTTTCCTGCTCCTCTTAGCATGATAAAGAAGATTCAAAGAGAGTGAGGTGCCAGCTCCTTTCATTCAGTCAGGAGCTTCAAACATTTCTGGTATATGAATAACATGTTTTTCAATGGCAAAAATCAATGAATATTGTAAATGCACAAACAGTAATTTCTCCGCATTGCAAGGTGCAATTCTGAAATTTTTTGCTTTTTCCTGCTCCTCTTAGCATGATAAAGAAGATTCAAAGAGAGTGAGATGCCAGCTCCTTTCATTCAGTCAGTAGCTTCAATCATTTCTGGACGTTTTTCAATGGCAAAAATCAATGAATATTGTAAATGCACAAACAGTAATTTCTCCGCATTGCAAGGTGCAATTCTGAAATTTTTTGCTTTTTCCTGCTCCTCTTAGCATGATAAAGAAGATTCAAAGAGAGTGAGATGCCAGCTCCTTTCATTCAGTCAGTAGCTTCAATCATTTCTGGACGTTTTTCAATGGCAAAAATCAATGAATATTGTAAATGCACAAACTGTAATTTCTACGCATTGCAATGTGCAATTCTGAAATTTTTTGCTTTTTCCTGCTCCTCTTAGCATGATAAAGAAGATTCAAAGAGAGTGAGATGCCAGCTCCTTTCATTCAGTCAGTAGCTTCAATCATTTCTGGACATTTTTCAATGGCAAAAATCAATGAATATTGTAAATGCACAAACAGTAATTTCTCCGCATTGCAAGGTGCAATTCTGAAATTTTTTGCTTTTTCCTGCTCCTCTTAGCATGATAAAGAAGATTCAAAGAGAGTGAGATGCCAGCTCCTTTCATTCAGTCAGTAGCTTCAATCATTTCTGGACGTTTTTCAATGGCAAAAATCAATGAATATTGTAAATGCACAAACTGTAATTTCTCCGCATTGCAAGGTGCAATTCTGAATTTTTTTGCTTTTTCCTGCTCCTCTTAGCATGATAAAGAAGATTCAAAGAGAGTGAGATGCCAGCTCCTTTCATTCAGTCAGTAGCTTCAATCATTTCTGGACGTTTTTCAATGGCAAAAATCAATGAATATTGTAAATGCACAAACAGTAATTTCTGTGCATTGCAAGGTGCAATTCTGAAATTTTTTGCTTTTTCCTGCTCCTCTTAGCATGGTAAAGAAGATTCAAAGAGAGTGAGATGCCAGCTCCTTTCATTCAGTCAGTAGCTTCAAACATTTCTGGTATATGAATAACATGATGTTTTTCAATGACAAAAATCAATGAATATTGTAAATGCACAAACAGTAATTTCTCCGCATTGCAAGGTGCAAGTCTGAAATTTTTTGCTTTTTCCTGCTCCTCTTAGCATGATAAAGAAGATTCAAAGAGAGTGAGATGCCAGCTCCTTTCATTCAGTTAGTAGCTTCAATCATTTCTGGACGTTTTTCAATGGCAAAAATCAATGAATATTGTAAATGCACAAACTGTAATTTCTCCGCATTGCAAGGTGCAATTCTGAAATTTTTTGCTTTTTCCTGCTCCTCTTAGCATGATAAAGAAGATTCAAAGAGAGCGAGATGCCAGCTCCTTTCATTCAGTCAGTAGCTTCAAACATTTCTGGACGTTTTTCAATGGCAAAAATCAATGAATATTGTAAATGCACAAACAGTAATTTCTCCGCATTGCAAGGTGCAATTCTGAAATTTTTTGCTTTTTCCTGCTCCTCTTAGCATGGTAAAGAATACTCAAAGAGAGTGAGATGCCAGCTCCTTTCATTCAGTCAGTAGCTTCAAACATTTCTGGTATATGAATAACATGATGTTTTTCAATGGCAAAAATCAATGAATATTGTAAATGCACAAACAGTAATTTCTCCTCATTGCAAGGTGCAATTCTGAAATTTTTTGCTTTTTCCTGCTCCTCTTAGCATGATAAAGAAGATTCAAAGAGAGTGAGATGCCAGCTCCTTTCATTCAGTCAGTAGCTTCAATCATTTCTGGACGTTTTTCAATGGCAAAAATCAATGAATATTGTAAATGCACAAACAGTAATTTCTCCGCATTGCAAGGTGCAATTCTGAAATTTTTTGCTTTTTCCTGCTCCTCTTAGCATGATAAAGAAGATTCAAAGAGAGTGAGATGTCAGCTCCTTTCATTCAGTCAGTAGCTTCAAACATTTCTGGTATATGAATAACATGATGTTTTTCAATGGCAAAAATCAATGGATATTGTAAATGCACAAACAGTAATTTCTCCGCATTGCAAGGTGCAATTCTGAAATTTTTTGCTTTTTCCTGCTCCTCTTAGCATGATAAAGAAGATTCAAAGAGAGTGAGATGCCAGCTCCTTTCATTCAGTAAGTAGCTTCAATCATTTCTGGACGTTTTTCAATGGCAAAAATCAATGAATATTGTAAATGCACAAACAGTAATTTCTCCGCATTGCAAGGTGCAATTCTGAAATTTTTTGCTTTTTCCTGCTCCTCTTAGCATGATAAAGAAGATTCAAAGAGAGTGAGATGCCAGCTCCTTTCATTCAGTCAGTAGCTTCAAACATTTCTGGTATATGAATAACATGATGTTTTTCAATGGCAAAAATCAATGAATATTGTAAATGCACAAACAGTAATTTCTCCGCATTGCAAGGTGCAATTCTGAAATTTTTTGCTTTTTCCTGCTCCTCTTAGCATGATAAAGAAGATTCAAAGAGAGTGAGATGCCAGCTCCTTTCGTTCAGTCAGTAGCTTCAATCATTTCTGGACGTTTTTCAATGGCAAAAATCATTGAATATTATAAATACACAAACAGTAATTTCTCCGCATTGCAAGGTGCAATTCTGAAATTTTTTACTTTTTCCTGCTCCTCTTAGCATGATAAATAAGATTCAAAGAGAGTGAGATGCCAGCTCCTTTCATTCAGTCAGTAGCTTCAATCATTTCTGGTATATGAATAACATGATGTTTTTCAATGGCAAAAATCAATGAATATTGTAAATGCACAAACAGTAATTTCTCCGCATTGCAAGGTGCAATTCTGAAATTTTTTGCTTTTTCCTGCTCCTCGTAGCATGATAAAGAAGATTCAAAGAGAGTGAGATGCCAGCTCCTTTCATTCAGTCAGTAGCTTCAATCATTTCTGGACGTTTTTCAATGGCAAAAATCAATGAATATTGTAAATGCACAAACAGTAATTTCTCCGCATTGCAAGGTGCAATTCTGAAATTTTTTGCTTTTTCCTGCTCCTCTTAGCATGATAAAGAAGATTCAAAGAGAGTGAGATGCCAGCTCCTTTCATTTAGTTAGTAGCTTCAATCATTTCTGGATGTTTTTCAATGGCAAAAATCAATGAATATTGTTAATGCACAAACAGTAATTTCTCCGCATTGCAAGGTGCAATTCTGAAATTTTTTGCTTTTTCCTGCTCCTCTTACAATGATAAAGAAGATTCAAAGAGAGTGAGATGCCAGCTCCTTTCATTCAGTCAGTAGCTTCAATCATTTCTGGACGTTTTTCAATGGCAAAAATCAATGAATATTGTAAATGCACAAACAGTAATTTCTCCGCATTGCAAGGTGCAATTCTGAAATTTTTTGCTTTTTCCTGCTCCTCTTAGCATGATAAAGAAGATTCAAAGAGAGTGAGATGCCAGCTCCTTTCATTCAGTCAGTAGCTTCAAACATTTCTGGTATATGAATAACATGATGTTTTTCAATGGCAAAAATCAATGAATATTGTAAATGCACAAACAGTAATTTATCCGCATTGCAAGGTGCAATTCTGAAATTTTTTGCTTTTTCCTGCTCCTCTTAGCATGATAAAGAAGATTCAAAGAGAGTGAGATGCCAGCTCCTTTTGTTCAGTCAGTAGCTTCAATCATTTCTGGACGTTTTTCAATGGCAAAAATCATTGAATATTATAAATGCACAAACAGTAATTTCTCCGCATTGCAAGGTGCAATTCTGAAATTTTTTATTTTTTCCTGCTCCTCTTAGCATGATAAAGAAGATTCAAAGAGAGTGAGATGCCAGCTCCTTTCATTCAGTCAGTAGCTTCAATCATTTCTGGTATATGAATAACATGATGTTTTTCAATGGCAAAAATCAATGAATATTGTAAATGCACAAACAGTAATTTCTCCGCATTTCAAGGTGCAATTCTGAAATTTTTTACTTTTTCCTGCTCCTCTTAGCATGATAAAGAAGATTCAAAGAGAGTGAGATGACAGCTCCTTTCATTCAGTCAGTAGCTTCAATCATTTCTGGACGTTTTTCAATGGCAAAAATCAATGAATATTGTAAATGCACAAACAGTAATTTCTCCGCATTGCAAGGTGCAATTCTGAAATTTTTTGCTTTTTCCTGCTCTTCTTAGCATGATAAACAAGATTCAAAGAGAGTGAGATGCCAGCTCCTTTCATTCAGTCAGTAGCTTCAATCATTTCTGGACGTTTTTCAATGGCAAAAATCAATGAATATTGTAAATGCACAAACAGTAATTTCTCCGCATTGCAAGTTGCAATTCTGAAATTTTTTGCTTTTTCCTGCTCCTCTTAGCATGATAAAGAAGATTCAAAGAGAGTGAGATGCCAGCTCCTTTCATTCAGTCAGTAGCTTCAAACATTTCTGGTATATGAATAACATGATGTTTTTCAATGGCAAAAATCAATGAATATTGTAAATGCACAAACAGTAATTTCTCAGCATTGCAAGGTGCAATTCTGAAATTTTTTGCTTTTTCCTGCTCCTCTTAGCATGATAAAGAAGATTCAAAGAGAGTGAGATGCCAGCTCCTTTCATTCAGTCAGTAGCTTCAATCATTTCTGGACGTTTTTCAATTGCAAAAATCAATGAATATTGTAAATGCACAAACAGTAATTTCTCCGCATTGCAAGGTGCAATTCTGAAATTTTTTGCTTTTTCCTGCTCCTCTTAGCATGATAAAGACGATTCAAAGAGAGTGAGATGCCAGCTACTTTCATTCAGTCAGTAGCTTCAATCATTTCTGGTATATGAATAACATGATGTTTTTCAATGGCAAAAATCAATGAATATTGTAAATGCACAAACAGTAATTTCTCCGCATTGCAAGGTGCAATTCTGAATTTTTTTGCTTTTTCCTGCTGCTCTTAGCATGATAAAGAAGATTCAAAGAGAGTGAGATGCCAGCTCCTTTCATTCACTCAGTAGCTTCAATCATTTCTGGTATATGAATAACATGATGTTTTTCAATGGCAAAAATCAATGAATATTGTAAATGCACAAACAGTAATTTATCCGCATTGCAAGGTGCAATTCTGAAATTTTTTGCTTTTTCCTGCTCCTCTTAGCATGATAAAGAAGATTCAAAGAGAGTGAGATGCAAGCTCCTTTCATTCAGTCAGTAGCTTCAAACATTTCTGGTATATGAATAACATGATGCTTTTCAATGGCAAAAATCAATGAATATTGTAAATGCACAAACAGTAATTTCTCCGCATTGCAAGGTGCAATTCTGAAATTTTTTGCTTTTTCCTGCTCCTCTTAGCATGATAAAGAAGATTCAAAGAGAGTGAGATGCCAGCTCCTTTCATTCAGTCAGTAGCTTCAATCATTTCTGGACGTTTTTCAATGGCAAAAATCAATGAATATTGTAAATGCACAAACAGTAATTTCTCCGCATTGCAAGGTGCAATTCTGAAATTTTTTGCTTTTTCCTGCTCCTCTTAGCATGATAAAGAAGATTCAAAGAGAGTGAGATGCCAGCTCCTTTCATTCAGTCAGTAGCTTCAATCATTTCTGGTATATGAATAACATGATGTTTTTCAATGGCAAAAATCAATGAATTTTGTAAATGCACAAACAGTAATTTCTCCGCATTGCAAGGTGCAATTCTGAAATTTTTTGCTTTTTCCTGCTCCTCTTAGCATGATAAAGAAGATTCAAAGAGAGTGAGATGCCAGCTCCTTTCATTCAGTCAGTAGCTTCAATCATTTCTGGACGTTTTTCAATGGCAAAAATCATTGAATATTGTAAATGCACAAACAGTAATTTCTCCGCATTGCAAGGTGCAATTCTGAAATTTTTTACTTTTTCCTGCTCCTCTTAGCATGATAAAGAAGATTCAAAGAGAGTGAGATGCCAGCTCCTTTCATTCAGTCAGTAGCTTCAATCATTTCTGGTATATGAATAACATGATGTTTTTCAATCGCAAAAATCAATGAATATTGTAAATGCACAAACAGTAATTTCTCCGCATTGCAAGGTGCAATTCTGAAATTTTTTGCTTTTTCCTGCTCCTCTTAGCATGATAAAGAAGATTCAAAGAGAGTGAGATGCCAGCTCCTTTCATTCAGTCAGTAGCTTCAATCATTTCTGGACGTTTTTCAATGGCAAAAATCAATGAATATTGTAAATGCACAAACAGTAATTTCTCCGCATTGCAAGGTGCAATTCTGAAATTTTTTGCTTTTTCCTGCTCCTCTTAGCATGATAAAGAAGATTCAAAGAGAGTGAGATGCCAGCTCCTTTCATTCAGTCAGTAGCTTCAATCATTTCTGGTATATGAATAACATGATGTTTTTCAATGGCAAAAATCAATGAATTTTGTAAATGCACAAACAGTAATTTCTCCGCATTGCAAGGTGCAATTCTGAAATTTTTTGCTTTTTCCTGCTCCTCTTAGCATGATAAAGAAGATTCAAAGAGAGTGAGATGCCAGCTCCTTTCATTCAGTCAGTAGCTTCAATCATTTCTGGACGTTTTTCAATGGCAAAAATCATTGAATATTGTAAATGCACAAACAGTAATTTCTCCGCATTGCAAGGTGCAATTCTGAAATTTTTTACTTTTTCCTGCTCCTCTTAGCATGATAAAGAAGATTCAAAGAGAGTGAGATGCCAGCTCCTTTCATTCAGTCAGTAGCTTCAATCATTTCTGGTATATGAATAACATGATGTTTTTCAATCGCAAAAATCAATGAATATTGTAAATGCACAAACAGTAATTTCTCCGCATTGCAAGGTGCAATTCTGAAATTTTTTGCTTTTTCCTGCTCCTCTTAGCATGATAAAGAAGATTCAAAGAGAGTGAGATGCCAGCTCCTTTCATTCAGTCAGTAGCTTCAATCATTTCTGGACGTTTTTCAATGGCAAAAATCAATGAATATTGTAAATGCACAAACAGTAATTTCTCCGCATTGCAAGGTGCAATTCTGAAATTTTTTGCTTTTTCCTGCTCCTTTTAGCATGATAAAGAAGATTCAAAGAGAGTGAGATGCCAGCTCCTTTCCTTCAGTCAGTAGCTTCAATCATTTCTGGTATATGAATAACATGATGTTTTTCAATGGCAAAAATCAATGAATATTGTAAATGCACAAACAGTAATTTCTCCGCATTGCAAGGTGCAATTCTGAAATTTTTTGCTTTTTCCTGCTCCTCTTAGCATGATAAAGAAGATTCAAAGAGAGTGAGATGCCAGCTCCTTTCATTCAGTCAGTAGCTTCAATCATTTCTGGACGTTTTTCAATGGCAAAAATCAATGAATATTGTAAATGCACAAACAGTAATTTCTCCGCATTGAAAGGTGCAATTCTGAAATTTTTTGCTTTTTCCTGCTCCTTTTAGCATGATAAAGAAGATTCAAAGAGAGTGAGATGCCAGCTCCTTTCCTTCAGTCAGTAGCTTCAATCATTTCTGGTATATGAATAACATGATGTTTTTCAATGGCAAAAATCAATGAATTTTGTAAATGCACAAACAGTAATTTCTCCGCATTGCAAGGCGCAATTCTGAAATTTTTTGCTTTTTCCTGCTCCTCTTAGAATGATAAAGAAGATTCAAAGAGAGTGAGATGCCAGCTCCTTTCATTCAGTCAGTAGCTTCAATCATTTCTGGACATTTTTCAATGGCAAAAATCAATGAATATTGTAAATGCACAAACAGTAATTTCTCCGCATTGCAAGGTGCAATTCTGAAATTTTTTGCTTTTTCCTGCTCCTCTTAGCATGATAAAGAAGATTCAAAGAGAGTGAGATGCCAGCTCCTTTCATTCAGTCAGTAGCTTCAATCATTTCTGGACGTTTTTCAATGGCAAAAATCAATGAATATTGTAAATGCACAAACAGTAATTTCTCCGCATTGCAAGGTGCAATTCTGAAATTTTTTGCTTTTTCCTGCTCCTCTTAGCATGATAAAGAAGATTCAAAGAGAGTGAGATGCCAGCTCCTTTCATTCAGTCAGTAGCTTCAATCATTTCTGGACGTTTTTCAATGGCAAAAATCAATGAATATTGTAAATGCACAAACTGTAATTTCTACGCATTGCAATGTGCAATTCTGAAATTTTTTGCTTTTTCCTGCTCCTCTTAGCATGATAAAGAAGATTCAAAGAGAGTGAGATGCCAGCTCCTTTCATTCAGTCAGTAGCTTCAATCATTTCTGGACATTTTTCAATGGCAAAAATCAATGAATATTGTAAATGCACAAACAGTAATTTCTCCGCATTGCAAGGTGCAATTCTGAAATTTTTTGCTTTTTCCTGCTCCTCTTAGCATGATAAAGAAGATTCAAAGAGAGTGAGATGCCAGCTCCTTTCATTCAGTCAGTAGCTTCAATCATTTCTGGACATTTTTCAATGGCAAAAATCAATGAATATTGTAAATGCACAAACAGTAATTTCTCCGCATTGCAAGGTGCAATTCTGAAATTTTTTGCTTTTTCCTGCTCCTCTTAGCATGATAAAGAAGATTCAAAGAGAGTGTGATGTCAGCTCCTTTCATTCAGTCAGTAGCTTCAAACATTTCTGGTATATGAATAACATGATGTTTTTCAATGGCAAAAATCAATGAATATTGTAAATGCACAAACAGTAATTTCTCCGCATTGCAAGGTGCAATTCTGAAATTTTTTGCTTTTTCCTGCTCCTCTTAGCATGATAAAGAAGATTCAAAGAGAGTGAGATGCCAGCTCCTTTCATTCAGTCAGTAGCTTCAATCATTTCTGGTATATGAATAACATGATGTTTTTCAATGGCAAAAATCAATGAATTTTGTAAATGCACAAACAGTAATTTCTCAGCATTGCAAGGTGCAATTCTGAAATTTTTTGCTTTTTCCTGCTGCTCTTAGCATGATAAAGAAGATTCAAAGAGAGTGAGATGCCAGCTCCTTTCATTGTCAGTAGCTTCAATCATTTCTGGACGTTTTTCAATGGCAAAAATCAATGAATATTTTAAATGCACAAACAGTAATTTCTCCGCATTGCAAGGTGCAATTCTGAAATTTTTTGCTTTTTCCTGCTCCTCTTAGCATGATAAAGAAGATTCAAAGAGAGTGAGATGCCAGCTCCTTTCATTCAGTCAGTAGCTTCAATCATTTCTGGACGTTTTTCAATGGCAAAAATCAATGAATATTGTAAATGCACAAACAGTAATTTCTCCGCATTGCAAGGTGCAATTCTGAAATTTTTTGCTTTTTCCTGCTCCTCTTAGCATGATAAAGAAGATTCAAAGAGAGTGAGATGCCAGCTCCTTTCATTCAGTCAGTAGCTTCAATCATTTCTGGTATATGAATAACATGATGTTTTTCAATGGCAAAAATCAATGAATTTTGTAAATGCACAAACAGTAATTTCTCCGCATTGCAAGGTGCAATTCTGAAATTTTTTGCTTTTTCCTGCTCCTCTTAGCATGATAAAGAAGATTCAAAGAGAGTGAGATGCCAGCTCCTTTCATTCAGTCAGTAGCTTCAATCATTTCTGGACGTTTTTCAATGGCAAAAATCATTGAATATTGTAAATGCACAAACAGTAATTTCTCCGCATTGCAAGGTGCAATTCTGAAATTTTTTACTTTTTCCTGCTCCTCTTAGCATGATAAAGAAGATTCAAAGAGAGTGAGATGCCAGCTCCTTTCATTCAGTCAGTAGCTTCAATCATTTCTGGTATATGAATAACATGATGTTTTTCAATCGCAAAAATCAATGAATATTGTAAATGCACAAACAGTAATTTCTCCGCATTGCAAGGTGCAATTCTGAAATTTTTTGCTTTTTCCTGCTCCTCTTAGCATGATAAAGAAGATTCAAAGAGAGTGAGATGCCAGCTCCTTTCATTCAGTCAGTAGCTTCAATCATTTCTGGACGTTTTTCAATGGCAAAAATCAATGAATATTGTAAATGCACAAACAGTAATTTCTCCGCATTGCAAGGTGCAATTCTGAAATTTTTTGCTTTTTCCTGCTCCTCTTAGCATGATAAAGAAGATTCAAAGAGAGTGAGATGCCAGCTCCTTTCATTCAGTCAGTAGCTTCAATCATTTCTGGTATATGAATAACATGATGTTTTTCAATGGCAAAAATCAATGAATTTTGTAAATGCACAAACAGTAATTTCTCCGCATTGCAAGGTGCAATTCTGAAATTTTTTGCTTTTTCCTGCTCCTCTTAGCATGATAAAGAAGATTCAAAGAGAGTGAGATGCCAGCTCCTTTCATTCAGTCAGTAGCTTCAATCATTTCTGGACGTTTTTCAATGGCAAAAATCATTGAATATTGTAAATGCACAAACAGTAATTTCTCCGCATTGCAAGGTGCAATTCTGAAATTTTTTACTTTTTCCTGCTCCTCTTAGCATGATAAAGAAGATTCAAAGAGAGTGAGATGCCAGCTCCTTTCATTCAGTCAGTAGCTTCAATCATTTCTGGTATATGAATAACATGATGTTTTTCAATCGCAAAAATCAATGAATATTGTAAATGCACAAACAGTAATTTCTCCGCATTGCAAGGTGCAATTCTGAAATTTTTTGCTTTTTCCTGCTCCTCTTAGCATGATAAAGAAGATTCAAAGAGAGTGAGATGCCAGCTCCTTTCATTCAGTCAGTAGCTTCAATCATTTCTGGACGTTTTTCAATGGCAAAAATCAATGAATATTGTAAATGCACAAACAGTAATTTCTCCGCATTGCAAGGTGCAATTCTGAAATTTTTTGCTTTTTCCTGCTCCTTTTAGCATGATAAAGAAGATTCAAAGAGAGTGAGATGCCAGCTCCTTTCCTTCAGTCAGTAGCTTCAATCATTTCTGGTATATGAATAACATGATGTTTTTCAATGGCAAAAATCAATGAATATTGTAAATGCACAAACAGTAATTTCTCCGCATTGCAAGGTGCAATTCTGAAATTTTTTGCTTTTTCCTGCTCCTCTTAGCATGATAAAGAAGATTCAAAGAGAGTGAGATGCCAGCTCCTTTCATTCAGTCAGTAGCTTCAATCATTTCTGGACGTTTTTCAATGGCAAAAATCAATGAATATTGTAAATGCACAAACAGTAATTTCTCCGCATTGAAAGGTGCAATTCTGAAATTTTTTGCTTTTTCCTGCTCCTTTTAGCATGATAAAGAAGATTCAAAGAGAGTGAGATGCCAGCTCCTTTCCTTCAGTCAGTAGCTTCAATCATTTCTGGTATATGAATAACATGATGTTTTTCAATGGCAAAAATCAATGAATTTTGTAAATGCACAAACAGTAATTTCTCCGCATTGCAAGGCGCAATTCTGAAATTTTTTGCTTTTTCCTGCTCCTCTTAGAATGATAAAGAAGATTCAAAGAGAGTGAGATGCCAGCTCCTTTCATTCAGTCAGTAGCTTCAATCATTTCTGGACATTTTTCAATGGCAAAAATCAATGAATATTGTAAATGCACAAACAGTAATTTCTCCGCATTGCAAGGTGCAATTCTGAAATTTTTTGCTTTTTCCTGCTCCTCTTAGCATGATAAAGAAGATTCAAAGAGAGTGAGATGCCAGCTCCTTTCATTCAGTCAGTAGCTTCAATCATTTCTGGACGTTTTTCAATGGCAAAAATCAATGAATATTGTAAATGCACAAACAGTAATTTCTCCGCATTGCAAGGTGCAATTCTGAAATTTTTTGCTTTTTCCTGCTCCTCTTAGCATGATAAAGAAGATTCAAAGAGAGTGAGGTGCCAGCTCCTTTCATTCAGTCAGGAGCTTCAAACATTTCTGGTATATGAATAACATGTTTTTCAATGGCAAAAATCAATGAATATTGTAAATGCACAAACAGTAATTTCTCCGCATTGCAAGGTGCAATTCTGAAATTTTTTGCTTTTTCCTGCTCCTCTTAGCATGATAAAGAAGATTCAAAGAGAGTGAGATGCCAGCTCCTTTCATTCAGTCAGTAGCTTCAATCATTTCTGGACGTTTTTCAATGGCAAAAATCAATGAATATTGTAAATGCACAAACAGTAATTTCTCCGCATTGCAAGGTGCAATTCTGAAATTTTTTGCTTTTTCCTGCTCCTCTTAGCATGATAAAGAAGATTCAAAGAGAGTGAGATGCCAGCTCCTTTCATTCAGTCAGTAGCTTCAATCATTTCTGGACGTTTTTCAATGGCAAAAATCAATGAATATTGTAAATGCACAAACTGTAATTTCTACGCATTGCAATGTGCAATTCTGAAATTTTTTGCTTTTTCCTGCTCCTCTTAGCATGATAAAGAAGATTCAAAGAGAGTGAGATGCCAGCTCCTTTCATTCAGTCAGTAGCTTCAATCATTTCTGGACATTTTTCAATGGCAAAAATCAATGAATATTGTAAATGCACAAACAGTAATTTCTCCGCATTGCAAGGTGCAATTCTGAAATTTTTTGCTTTTTCCTGCTCCTCTTAGCATGATAAAGAAGATTCAAAGAGAGTGAGATGCCAGCTCCTTTCATTCAGTCAGTAGCTTCAATCATTTCTGGACATTTTTCAATGGCAAAAATCAATGAATATTGTAAATGCACAAACAGTAATTTCTCCGCATTGCAAGGTGCAATTCTGAAATTTTTTGCTTTTTCCTGCTCCTCTTAGCATGATAAAGAAGATTCAAAGAGAGTGTGATGTCAGCTCCTTTCATTCAGTCAGTAGCTTCAAACATTTCTGGTATATGAATAACATGATGTTTTTCAATGGCAAAAATCAATGAATATTGTAAATGCACAAACAGTAATTTCTCCGCATTGCAAGGTGCAATTCTGAAATTTTTTGCTTTTTCCTGCTCCTCTTAGCATGATAAAGAAGATTCAAAGAGAGTGAGATGCCAGCTCCTTTCATTCAGTCAGTAGCTTCAATCATTTCTGGTATATGAATAACATGATGTTTTTCAATGGCAAAAATCAATGAATTTTGTAAATGCACAAACAGTAATTTCTCAGCATTGCAAGGTGCAATTCTGAAATTTTTTGCTTTTTCCTGCTGCTCTTAGCATGATAAAGAAGATTCAAAGAGAGTGAGATGCCAGCTCCTTTCATTGTCAGTAGCTTCAATCATTTCTGGACGTTTTTCAATGGCAAAAATCAATGAATATTTTAAATGCACAAACAGTAATTTCTCCGCATTGCAAGGTGCAATTCTGAAATTTTTTGCTTTTTCCTGCTCCTCTTAGCATGATAAAGAAGATTCAAAGAGAGTGAGATGCCAGCTCCTTTCATTCAGTCAGTAGCTTCAATCATTTCTGGACGTTTTTCAATGGCAAAAATCAATGAATATTGTAAATGCACAAACAGTAATTTCTCCGCATTGCAAGGTGCAATTCTGAAATTTTTTGCTTTTTCCTGCTCCTCTTAGCATGATAAAGAAGATTCAAAGAGAGTGAGATGCCAGCTCCTTTCATTCAGTCAGTAGCTTCAATCATTTCTGGACGTTTTTCAATGGCAAAAATCAATGAATATTGTAAATGCACAAACAGTAATTTCTCCGCATTGCAAGGTGCAATTCTGAAATTTTTTGCTTTTTCCTGCTCCTCTTAGCATGATAAAGAAGATTCAAAGAGAGTGAGATGTCAGCTCCTTTCATTCAGTCAGTAGCTTCAAACATTTCTGGTATATGAATAACATGATGTTTTTCAATGGCAAAAATCAATGAATATTGTAAATGCACAAACAGTAATTTCTCCGCATTGCAAGGTGCAATTCTGAAATTTTTTGCTTTTTCCTGCTCCTCTTACCATGATAAAGAAGATTCAAAGACAGTGAGATGCCAGCTCCTTTCATTCAGTCAGTAGCTTCAATCATTTCTGGTATATGAATAACATGATGTTTTTCAATGGCAAAAATCAAAGAATTTTGTAAATGCACAAACAGTAATTTCTCAGCATTGCAAGGTGCAATTCTGAAATTTTTTGCTTTTTCCTGCTCCTCTTAGCATGATAAAGAAGATTCAAAGAGAGTGAGATGCCAGCTCCTTTCATTGTCAGTAGCTTCAATCATTTCTGGACGTTTTTCAATGGCAAAAATCAATGAATATTGTAAATGCACAAACAGTAATTTCTCCGCATTGCAAGGTGCAATTCTGAAATTTTTTGCTTTTTCCTGCTCCTCTTAGCATTATGAAGAAGATTCAAAGAGAGTGAGATACCAGCTCCTTTCATTCAGTCAGTAGCTTCAAACATTTCTGGTATATGAATAACATGTTTTTCAATGGCAAAAATCAATGAATATTGTAAATGCACAAACAGTAATTTCTCCGCATTGCAAGGTGCAATTCTGAAATTTTTTGCTTTTTCCTGCTCCTCTTAGCATGATAAAGAAGATTCAAAGAGAGTGAGATGCCAGCTCCTTTCGTTCAGTCAGTAGCTTCAATCATTTCTGGATGTTTTTCAATGGCAAAAATCATTGAATATTGTAAATGCACAAACAGTAATTTCTCCGCATTGCAAGGTGCAATTCTGAAATTTTTTACTTTTTCCTGCTCCTCTTAGCATGATAAAGAAGATTCAAAGAGAGTGAGAAGCCAGCTCCTTTCATTCAGTCAGTAGCTTCAATCATTTCTGGACGTTTTTCAATGGCAAAAATCAATGAATATTGTAAATGCACAAACAGTAATTTCTCCGCATTGCAAGGTGCAATTCTGAAATTTTTTGCTTTTTCCTGCTCCTCTTAGCATGATAAAGAAGATTCAAAGAGAGTGAGATGTCAGCTCCTTTCATTCAGTCAGTAGCTTCAAACATTTCTGGTATATGAATAACATGATGTTTTTCAATGGCAAAAATCAATGAATATTGTAAATGCACAAACAGTAATTTCTCCGCATTGCAAGGTGCAATTCTGAAATTTTTTGCTTTTTCCTGCTCCTCTTAGCATGATAAAGAAGATTCAAAGAGAGTGAGATGCCAGCTCCTTTCATTCAGTCAGTAGCTTCAATCATTTCTGGTATATGAATAACATGATGTTTTTCAATGGCAAAAATCAAAGAATTTTGTAAATGCACAAACAGTAATTTCTCAGCATTGCAAGGTGCAATTCTGAAATTTTTTGCTTTTTCCTGCTCCTCTTAGCATGATAAAGAAGATTCAAAGAGAGTGAGATGCCAGCTCCTTTCATTGTCAGTAGCTTCAATCATTTCTGGACGTTTTTCAATGGCAAAAATCAATGAATATTGTAAATGCACAAACAGTAATTTCTCCGCATTGCAAGGTGCAATTCTGAAATTTTTTGCTTTTTCCTGCTCCTCTTAGCATTATGAAGAAGATTCAAAGAGAGTGAGATACCAGCTCCTTTCATTCAGTCAGTAGCTTCAAACATTTCTGGTATATGAATAACATGTTTTTCAATGGCAAAAATCAATGAATATTGTAAATGCACAAACAGTAATTTCTCCGCATTGCAAGGTGCAATTCTGAAATTTTTTGCTTTTTCCTGCTCCTCTTAGCATGATAAAGAAGATTCAAAGAGAGTGAGATGCCAGCTCCTTTCGTTCAGTCAGTAGCTTCAATCATTTCTGGATGTTTTTCAATGGCAAAAATCATTGAATATTGTAAATGCACAAACAGTAATTTCTCCGCATTGCAAGGTGCAATTCTGAAATTTTTTACTTTTTCCTGCTCCTCTTAGCATGATAAAGAAGATTCAAAGAGAGTGAGATGCCATCTCCTTTCATTCAGTCAGTAGCTTCAATCATTTCTGGACGTTTTTCAATTGCAAAAATCAATGAATATTGTAAATGCACAAACAGTAATTTCTCCGCATTGCAAGGTGCAATTCTGAAATTTTTTGCTTTTTCCTGCTCCTCTTAGCATGATAAAGAAGATTCAAAGAGAGTGAGATGCCAGCTCCTTTCATTCAGTCAGTAGCTTCAATCATTTCTGGACGTTTTTCAATGGCAAAAATCAATGAATATTGTAAATGCACAAACAGTCATTTCTCTGCATTGCAAGGTGCAATTCTGAAATTTTTTGCATTTTCCTGCTCCTTTTAGCATGATAAACAAGATTCAAAGAGAGTGAGATGCCAGCTCCTTTCATTCAGTCAGTAGCTTCAATCATTTATGGACGTTTTTCAATTGCAAAAATCATTGAATATTGTAAATGCACAAACAGTAATTTCTCCGCATTGCAAGGTGCAATTCTGAAATTTTTTACTTTTTCCTGCTCCTCTTAGCATGATAAAGAAGATTCAAAGAGAGTGAGATGCCAGCTCCTTTCATTCAGTCAGTAGCTTCAATCATTTCTGGTATATGAATAACATGATGTTTTTCAATCGCAAAAATCAATGAATATTGTAAATGCACAAACAGTAATTTCTCCGCATTGCAAGGTGCAATTCTGAAATTTTTTGCTTTTTCCTGCTCCTCTTAGCATGATAAAGAAGATTCAAAGAGAGTGAGATGCCAGCTCCTTTCATTCAGTCAGTAGCTTCAATCATTTCCGGACGTTTTTCAATGGCAAAAATCAATGAATATTGTAAATGCACAAACAGTAATTTCTCCGCATTGCAAGGTGTAATTCTGAAATTTTTTGCTTTTTCCTGCTCCTCTTAGCATGATAAAGAAGATTCAAAGAGAGTGAGATGCCAGCTCCTTTCCTTCAGTCAGTAGCTTCAATCATTTCTGGTATATGAATAACATGATGTTTTTCAATGGCAAAAATCAATGAATTTTGTAAATGCACAAACAGTAATTTCTCCGCATTGCAAGGCGCAATTCTGAAATTTTTTGCTTTTTCCTGCTCCTCTTAGCATGATAAAGAAGATTCAAAGAGAGTGAGATGCTAGCTCCTTTCATTCAGTCAGTAGCTTCAATCATTTCTGGACGTTTTTCAATGGCAAAAATCAATGAATATTGTAAATGCACAAACAGTAATTTCTCCGCATTGCAAGGTGCAATTCTGAAATTTTTTGCTTTTTCCTGCTCCTCTTAGCATGATAAACAAGATTCAAAGAGAGTGAGGTGCCAGCTCCTTTCATTCAGTCAGGAGCTTCAAACATTTCTGGTATATGAATAACATGTTTTTCAATGGCAAAAATCAATGAATATTGTAAATGCACAAACAGTAATTTCTCCGCATTGCAAGGTGCAATTCTGAAATTTTTTGCTTTTTCCTGCTCCTCTTAGCATGATAAAGAAGATTCAAAGAGAGTGAGATGCCAGCTCCTTTCATTCAGTCAGTAGCTTCAATCATTTCTGGACATTTTTCAATGGCAAAAAACAATGAATATTGTAAATGCACAAACAGTAATTTCTCCGCATTGCAAGGTGCAATTCTGAAATTTTTTGCATTTTCCTGCTCCTCTTAGCATGATAAAGAAGATTCAAAGAGAGTGAGATGCCAGCTCCTTTCATTCAGTCAGTAGCTTCAATCATTTCTGGACGTTTTTCAATGGCAAAAATCAATGAATATTGTAAATGCACAAACTGTAATTTCTCCGCATTGCAAGGTGCAATTCTGAAATTTTTTGCTTTTTCCTGCTCCTCTTAGCATGATAAAGAAGATTCAAAGAGAGTGAGATGCCAGCTCCTTTCATTCAGTCAGTAGCTTCAATCATTTCTGGACGTTTTTCAATGGCAAAAATCAATGAATATTGTAAATGCACAAACAGTAATTTCTCCGCATTGCAAGGTGCAATTCTGAAATTTTTTGCTTTTTCCTGCTCCTCTTAGCATGATAAAGAAGATTCAAAGAGAGTGAGATGCCAGCTCCTTTCATTCAGTCAGTAGCTTCAATCATTTCTGGTATATGAATAACATGATGTTTTTCAATGGCAAAAATCAATGAATTTTGTAAATGCACAAACAGTAATTTCTCAGCATTGCAAGGTGCAATTCTGAAATTTTTTGCTTTTTCCTGCTCCTCTTAGCATGATAAAGAAGATTCAAAGAGAGTGAGATGCCAGCTCCTTTCATTCAGTCAGTAGCTTCAATCATTTCTGGACGTTTTTCAATGGCAAAAATCAATGAATATTGTAAATGCACAAACAGTAATTTCTCCGCATTGCAAGGTGCAATTCTGAAATTTTTTGCTTTTTCCTGCTCCTCTTAGCATGATAAAGAAGATTCAAAGAGAGTGAGATGCCAGCTCCTTTCATTCAGTCAGTAGCTTCAATCATTTCTGGTATATGAATAACATGATGTTTTTCAATGGCAAAAATCAATGAATTTTGTAAATGCACAAACAGTAATTTCTCAGCATTGCAAGGTGCAATTCTGAAATTTTTTGCTTTTTCCTGCTCCTCTTAGCATGATAAAGAAGATTCAAAGAGAGTGAGATGCCAGCTCCTTTCATTGTCAGTAGCTTCAATCATTTCTGGACGTTTTTCAATGGCAAAAATCAATGAATATTGTAAATGCACAAACAGTAATTTCTCCGCATTGCAAGGTGCAATTCTGAAATTTTTTGCTTTTTCCTGCTCCTCTTAGCATTATGAAGAAGATTCAAAGAGAGTGAGATACCAGCTCCTTTCATTCAGTCAGTAGCTTCAAACATTTCTGGTATATGAATAACATGATGTTTTTCAATGGCAAAAATCAATGAATATTGTAAATGCACAAACAGTAATTTCTCCGCATTGCAAGGTGCAATTCTGAAATTTTTTGCTTTTTCCTGCTCCTCTTAGCATGATAAAGAAGATTCAAAGAGAGTGAGATGCCAGCTCCTTTAGTTCAGTCAGTAGCTTCAATCATTTCTGGATGTTTTTCAATGGCAAAAATCATTGAATATTGTAAATGCACAAACAGTAATTTCTCCGCATTGCAAGGTGCAATTCTGAAATTTTTTACTTTTTCCTGCTCCTCTTAGCATGATAAAGAAGATTCAAAGAGAGTGAGATGCCAGCTCCTTTCATTCAGTCAGTAGCTTCAATCATTTCTGGTATATGAATAACATGATGTTTTTCAATCGCAAAAATCAATGAATATTGTAAATGCACAAACAGTAATTTCTCCGCATTGCAAGGTGCAATTCTGAAATTTTTTGCTTTTTCCTGCTCCTCTTAGCATGATAAAGAAGATTCAAAGAGAGTGAGATGCCAGCTCCTTTCATTCAGTCAGTAGCTTCAATCATTTCTGGACGTTTTTCAATGGCAAAAATCAATGAATATTGTAAATGCACAAACAGTAATTTCTCCGCATTGCAAGGTGCAATTCTGAAATTTTTTGCTTTTTCCTGCTCCTCTTAGCATGATAAAGAAGATTCAAAGAGAGTGAGATGCCAGCTCCTTTCCTTCAGTCAGTAGCTTCAATCATTTCTGGCATATGAATAACATGATGTTTTTCAATGGCAAAAATCAATGAATTTTGTAAATGCACAAACAGTAATTTCTCCGCATTGCAAGGCGCAATTCTGAAATTTTTTGCTTTTTCCTGCTCCTCTTAGCATGATAAAGAAGATTCAAAGAGAGTGAGATGCCAGCTCCTTTCATTCAGTCAGTAGCTTCAATTATTTCTGAACATTTTTCAATGGCAAAAATCAATGAATATTGTAAATGCACAAACAGTAATTTCTCCGCATTGCAAGGTGCAATTCTGAAATTTTTTGCTTTTTCCTGCTCCTCTTAGCATGATAAAGAAGATTCAAAGAGAGTGAGATGACAGCTCCTTTCATTCAGTCAGTAGCTTCAATCATTTCTGGACGTTTTTCAATGGCAAAAATCAATGAATATTGTAAATGCACAAACAGTAATTTCTCCGCATTGCAAGGTGCAATTCTGAAATTTTTTGCTTTTTCCTGCTCCTCTCAGCATGATAAAGAAGATTCAAAGAGAGTGAGGTGCCAGCTCCTTTCATTCAGTCAGGAGCTTCAAACATTTCTGGTGTATGAATAACATGTTTTTCAATGGCAAAAATCAATGAATATTGTAAATGCACAAACAGTAATTTCTCCGCATTGCAAGGTGCAATTCTGAAATTTTTTGCTTTTTCCTGCTCCTCTTAGCATGATAAAGAAGATTCAAAGAGAGTGAGATGCCAGCTCCTTTCATTCAGTCAGTAGCTTCAATCATTTCTGGACGTTTTTCAATGGCAAAAATCAATGAATATTGTAAATGCACAAACAGTAATTTCTCCGCATTGCAAGGTGCAATTCTGAAATTTTTTGCTTTTTCCTGCTCCTCTTAGCATGATAAAGAAGATTCAAAGAGAGTGAGATGCCAGCTCCTTTCATTCAGTCAGTAGCTTCAATCATTTCTGGACGTTTTTCAATGGCAAAAATCAATGAATATTGTAAATGCACAAACAGTAATTTCTCCGCATTGCAAGGTGCAATTCTGAAATTTTTTGCTTTTTCCTGCTCCTCTTAGCATGATAAAGAAGATTCAAAGAGAGTGAGATGCCAGCTCCTTTCCTTCAGTCAGTAGCTTCAATCATTTCTGGCATATGAATAACATGATGTTTTTCAATGGCAAAAATCAATGAATTTTGTAAATGCACAAACAGTAATTTCTCCGCATTGCAAGGCGCAATTCTGAAATTTTTTGCTTTTTCCTGCTCCTCTTAGCATGATAAAGAAGATTCAAAGAGAGTGAGATGCCAGCTCCTTTCATTCAGTCAGTAGCTTCAATCATTTCTGGACATTTTTCAATGGCAAAAATCAATGAATATTGTAAATGCACAAACAGTAATTTCTCCGCATTGCAAGGTGCAATTCTGAAATTTTTTGCTTTTTCCTGCTCCTCTTAGCATGATAAAGAAGATTCAAAGAGAGTGAGATGACAGCTCCTTTCATTCAGTCAGTAGCTTCAATCATTTCTGGACGTTTTTCAATGGCAAAAATCAATGAATATTGTAAATGCACAAACAGTAATTTCTCCGCATTGCAAGGTGCAATTCTGAAATTTTTTGATTTTTCCTGCTCCTCTTAGCATGATAAAGAAGATTCAAAGAGAGTGAGATGCCAGCTCCTTTCATTCAGTCAGTAGCTTCAATCATTTCTGGACGTTTTTCAATGGCAAAAATCAATGAATATTGTAAATGCACAAACAGTAATTTCTCCGCATTGCAAGGTGCAATTCTGAAATTTTTTGCTTTTTCCTGCTCCTCTTAGCATGATAAAGAAGATTCAAAGAGAGTGAGATGCCAGCTCCTTTCATTCAGTCAGTAGCTTCAATCATTTCTGGACGTTTTTCAATGGCAAAAATCAATGAATATTGTAAATGCACAAACAGTAATTTCTCCGCATTGCAATGTGCAATTCTGAAATTTTTTGCTTTTTCCTGCTCCTCTTAGCATGATAAAGAAGATTTAAAGAGAGTGAGATGCCAGCTCCTTTCATTCAGTCAGTAGCTTCAAACATTTCTGGTATATGAATAACATGATGTTTCTCAATGGCAAAAATCAATGAATATTGTAAATGCACAATCAGTAATTTCTCCGCATTGCAAGGTGCAATTCTGAAATTTTTTGCTTTTTTCTGCTCCTCTTAGCATGATAAAGAAGATTCAAAGAGAGTGAGATGCCAGCTCCTTTCGTTCAGTCAGTAGCTTCAATCATTTCTGGACGTTTTTCAATGGCAAAAATCATTGAATATTATAAATGCACAAACAGTAATTTCTCCGCATTGCAAGGTGCAATTCTGAAATTTTTTACTTTTTCCTGCTCCTCTTAGCATGATAAAGAAGATTCAAAGAGAGTGAGATGCCAGCTCCTTTCATTCAGTCAGTAGCTTCAATCATTTCTGGTATATGAATAACATGATGTTTTTCAATGGCAAAAATCAATGAATATTGTAAATGCACAAACAGTAATTTCTCCGCATTGCAAGGTGCAATTCTGAAATTTTTTGCTTTTTCCTGCTCCTCTTAGCATGATAAAGAAGATTCAAAGAGAGTGAGATGCCAGCTCCTTTCATTCAGTCAGTAGCTTCAATCATTTCTGGACGTTTTTCAATGGCAAAATTCAATGAATATTGTAAATGCACAAACAGTAATTTCTCCGCATTGCAAGGTGCAATTCTGAAATTTTTTGCTTTTTCCTGCTCCTCTTAGCATGATAAATAAGATTCAAAGAGAGTGAGATGCCAGCTCCTTTCATTCAGTCAGTAGCTTTAATCATTTCTGGACGTTTTTCAATGGCAAAAATCATTGAATATTGTAAATGCACAATCAGTAATTTCTCCGCATTGCAAGGTGCAATTCTGAAATTTTTTACTTTTTCCTGCTCCTCTTAGCATGATAAAGAAGATTCAAAGAGAGTGAGATGCCAGCTCCTTTCATTCAGTCAGTAGCTTCAATCATTTCTGGTATATGAATAACATGATGTTTTTCAATCGCAAAAATCAATGAATATTGTAAATGCACAAACAGTAATTTCTCCGCATTGCAAGGTGCAATTCTGAAATTTTTTGCTTTTTCCTGCTCCTCTTAGCATGATAAAGAAGATTCAAAGAGAGTGAGATGCCAGCTCCTTTCATTCAGTCAGTAGCTTCAATCATTTCTGGACGTTTTTCAATGGCAAAAACCAATGAATATTGTAAATGCACAAACAGTAATTTCTCCGCATTGCAAGGTGCAATTCTGAAATTTTTTGCTTTTTCCTGCTCCTCTTAGCATGATAAAGAAGATTCAAAGAGAGTGAGATGCCAGATCCTTTCATTCAGTCAGTAGCTTCAATCATTTCTGGTATATGAATAACATGATGTTTTTCAATGGCAAAAATCAAAGAATTTTGTAAATGCACAAACAGTAATTTCTCAGCATTGCAAGGTGCAATTCTGAAATTTTTTGCTTTTTCCTGCTCCTCTTAGCATGATAAAGAAGATTCAAAGAGAGTGAGATGCCAGCTCCTTTCATTGTCAGTAGCTTCAATCATTTCTGGACGTTTTTCAATGGCAAAAATCAATGAATATTGTAAATGCACAAACAGTAATTTCTCCGCATTGCAAGGTGCAATTCTGAAATTTTTTGCTTTTTCCTGCTCCTCTTAGCATTATGAAGAAGATTCAAAGAGAGTGAGATACCAGCTCCTTTCATTCAGTCAGTAGCTTCAAACATTTCTGGTATATGAATAACATGTTTTTCAATGGCAAAAATCAATGAATATTGTAAATGCACAAACAGTAATTTCTCCGCATTGCAAGGTGCAATTCTGAAATTTTTTGCTTTTTCCTGCTCCTCTTAGCATGATAAAGAAGATTCAAAGAGAGTGAGATGCCAGCTCCTTTCGTTCAGTCAGTAGCTTCAATCATTTCTGGATGTTTTTCAATGGCAAAAATCATTGAATATTGTAAATGCACAAACAGTAATTTCTCCGCATTGCAAGGTGCAATTCTGAAATTTTTTACTTTTTCCTGCTCCTCTTAGCATGATAAAGAAGATTCAAAGAGAGTGAGATGCCATCTCCTTTCATTCAGTCAGTAGCTTCAATCATTTCTGGACGTTTTTCAATTGCAAAAATCAATGAATATTGTAAATGCACAAACAGTAATTTCTCCGCATTGCAAGGTGCAATTCTGAAATTTTTGGCTTTTTCCTGCTCCTCTTAGCATGATAAAGAAGATTCAAAGAGAGTGAGATGCCAGCTCCTTTCATTCAGTCAGTAGCTTCAATCATTTCTGGACGTTTTTCAATGGCAAAAATCAATGAATATTGTAAATGCACAAACAGTCATTTCTCCGCATTGCAAGGTGCAATTCTGAAATTTTTTGCATTTTCCTGCTCCTTTTAGCATGATAAACAAGATTCAAAGAGAGTGAGATGCCAGCTCCTTTCATTCAGTCAGTAGCTTCAATCATTTATGGACGTTTTTCAATTGCAAAAATCATTGAATATTGTAAATGCACAAACAGTAATTTCTCCGCATTGCAAGGTGCAATTCTGAAATTTTTTACTTTTTCCTGCTCCTCTTAGCATGATAAAGAAGATTCAAAGAGAGTGAGATGCCAGCTCCTTTCATTCAGTCAGTAGCTTCAATCATTTCTGGTATATGAATAACATGATGTTTTTCAATCGCAAAAATCAATGAATATTGTAAATGCACAAACAGTAATTTCTCCGCATTGCAAGGTGCAATTCTGAAATTTTTTGCTTTTTCCTGCTCCTCTTAGCATGATAAAGAAGATTCAAAGAGAGTGAGATGCCAGCTCCTTTCATTCAGTCAGTAGCTTCAATCATTTCCGGACGTTTTTCAATGGCAAAAATCAATGAATATTGTAAATGCACAAACAGTAATTTCTCCGCATTGCAAGGTGTAATTCTGAAATTTTTTGCTTTTTCCTGCTCCTCTTAGCATGATAAAGAAGATTCAAAGAGAGTGAGATGCCAGCTCCTTTCCTTCAGTCAGTAGCTTCAATCATTTCTGGTATATGAATAACATGATGTTTTTCAATGGCAAAAATCAATGAATTTTGTAAATGCACAAACAGTAATTTCTCCGCATTGCAAGGCGCAATTCTGAAATTTTTTGCTTTTTCCTGCTCCTCTTAGCATGATAAAGAAGATTCAAAGAGAGTGAGATGCTAGCTCCTTTCATTCAGTCAGTAGCTTCAATCATTTCTGGACGTTTTTCAATGGCAAAAATCAATGAATATTGTAAATGCACAAACAGTAATTTCTCCGCATTGCAAGGTGCAATTCTGAAATTTTTTGCTTTTTCCTGCTCCTCTTAGCATGATAAACAAGATTCAAAGAGAGTGAGGTGCCAGCTCCTTTCATTCAGTCAGGAGCTTCAAACATTTCTGGTATATGAATAACATGTTTTTCAATGGCAAAAATCAATGAATATTGTAAATGCACAAACAGTAATTTCTCCGCATTGCAAGGTGCAATTCTGAAATTTTTTGCTTTTTCCTGCTCCTCTTAGCATGATAAAGAAGATTCAAAGAGAGTGAGATGCCAGCTCCTTTCATTCAGTCAGTAGCTTCAATCATTTCTGGACATTTTTCAATGGCAAAAATCAATGAATATTGTAAATGCACAAACAGTAATTTCTCCGCATTGCAAGGTGCAATTCTGAAATTTTTTGCATTTTCCTGCTCCTCTTAGCATGATAAAGAAGATTCAAAGAGAGTGAGATGCCAGCTCCTTTCATTCAGTCAGTAGCTTCAATCATTTCTGGACGTTTTTCAATGGCAAAAATCAATGAATATTGTAAATGCACAAACTGTAATTTCTCCGCATTGCAAGGTGCAATTCTGAAATTTTTTGCTTTTTCCTGCTCCTCTTAGCATGATAAAGAAGATTCAAAGAGAGTGAGATGCCAGCTCCTTTCATTCAGTCAGTAGCTTCAATCATTTCTGGACGTTTTTCAATGGCAAAAATCAATGAATATTGTAAATGCACAAACAGTAATTTCTCCGCATTGCAAGGTGCAATTCTGAAATTTTTTGCTTTTTCCTGCTCCTCTTAGCATGATAAAGAAGATTCAAAGAGAGTGAGATGCCAGCTCCTTTCATTCAGTCAGTAGCTTCAATCATTTCTGGTATATGAATAACATGATGTTTTTCAATGGCAAAAATCAATGAATTTTGTAAATGCACAAACAGTAATTTCTCAGCATTGCAAGGTGCAATTCTGAAATTTTTTGCTTTTTCCTGCTCCTCTTAGCATGATAAAGAAGATTCAAAGAGAGTGAGATGCCAGCTCCTTTCATTCAGTCAGTAGCTTCAATCATTTCTGGACGTTTTTCAATGGCAAAAATCAATGAATATTGTAAATGCACAAACTGTAATTTCTCCGCATTGCAAGGTGCAATTCTGAAATTTTTTGCTTTTTCCTGCTCCTCTTAGCATGATAAAGAAGATTCAAAGAGAGTGAGATGCCAGCTCCTTTCATTCAGTCAGTAGCTTCAATCATTTCTGGACGTTTTTCAATGGCAAAAATCAATGAATATTGTAAATGCACAAACAGTAATTTCTCCGCATTGCAAGGTGCAATTCTGAAATTTTTTGCTTTTTCCTGCTCCTCTTAGCATGATAAAGAAGATTCAAAGAGAGTGAGATGCCAGCTCCTTTCATTCAGTCAGTAGCTTCAATCATTTCTGGTATATGAATAACATGATGTTTTTCAATGGCAAAAATCAATGAATTTTGTAAATGCACAAACAGTAATTTCTCAGCATTGCAAGGTGCAATTCTGAAATTTTTTGCTTTTTCCTGCTCCTCTTAGCATGATAAAGAAGATTCAAAGAGAGTGAGATGCCAGCTCCTTTCATTGTCAGTAGCTTCAATCATTTCTGGACGTTTTTCAATGGCAAAAATCAATGAATATTGTAAATGCACAAACAGTAATTTCTCCGCATTGCAAGGTGCAATTCTGAAATTTTTTGCTTTTTCCTGCTCCTCTTAGCATTATGAAGAAGATTCAAAGAGAGTGAGATACCAGCTCCTTTCATTCAGTCAGTAGCTTCAAACATTTCTGGTATATGAATAACATGATGTTTTTCAATGGCAAAAATCAATGAATATTGTAAATGCACAAACAGTAATTTCTCCGCATTGCAAGGTGCAATTCTGAAATTTTTTGCTTTTTCCTGCTCCTCTTAGCATGATAAAGAAGATTCAAAGAGAGTGAGATGCCAGCTCCTTTAGTTCAGTCAGTAGCTTCAATCATTTCTGGATGTTTTTCAATGGCAAAAATCATTGAATATTGTAAATGCACAAACAGTAATTTCTCCGCATTGCAAGGTGCAATTCTGAAATTTTTTACTTTTTCCTGCTCCTCTTAGCATGATAAAGAAGATTCAAAGAGAGTGAGATGCCAGCTCCTTTCATTCAGTCAGTAGCTTCAATCATTTCTGGTATATGAATAACATGATGTTTTTCAATCGCAAAAATCAATGAATATTGTAAATGCACAAACAGTAATTTCTCCGCATTGCAAGGTGCAATTCTGAAATTTTTTGCTTTTTCCTGCTCCTCTTAGCATGATAAAGAAGATTCAAAGAGAGTGAGATGCCAGCTCCTTTCATTCAGTCAGTAGCTTCAATCATTTCTGGACGTTTTTCAATGGCAAAAATCAATGAATATTGTAAATGCACAAACAGTAATTTCTCCGCATTGCAAGGTGCAATTCTGAAATTTTTTGCTTTTTCCTGCTCCTCTTAGCATGATAAAGAAGATTCAAAGAGAGTGAGATGCCAGCTCCTTTCCTTCAGTCAGTAGCTTCAATCATTTCTGGCATATGAATAACATGATGTTTTTCAATGGCAAAAATCAATGAATTTTGTAAATGCACAAACAGTAATTTCTCCGCATTGCAAGGCGCAATTCTGAAATTTTTTGCTTTTTCCTGCTCCTCTTAGCATGATAAAGAAGATTCAAAGAGAGTGAGATGCCAGCTCCTTTCATTCAGTCAGTAGCTTCAATTATTTCTGAACATTTTTCAATGGCAAAAATCAATGAATATTGTAAATGCACAAACAGTAATTTCTCCGCATTGCAAGGTGCAATTCTGAAATTTTTTGCTTTTTCCTGCTCCTCTTAGCATGATAAAGAAGACTCAAAGAGAGTGAGATGACAGCTCCTTTCATTCAGTCAGTAGCTTCAATCATTTCTGGACGTTTTTCAATGGCAAAAATCAATGAATATTGTAAATGCACAAACAGTAATTTCTCCGCATTGCAAGGTGCAATTCTGAAATTTTTTGCTTTTTCCTGCTCCTCTCAGCATGATAAAGAAGATTCAAAGAGAGTGAGGTGCCAGCTCCTTTCATTCAGTCAGGAGCTTCAAACATTTCTGGTGTATGAATAACATGTTTTTCAATGGCAAAAATCAATGAATATTGTAAATGCACAAACAGTAATTTCTCCGCATTGCAAGGTGCAATTCTGAAATTTTTTGCTTTTTCCTGCTCCTCTTAGCATGATAAAGAAGATTCAAAGAGAGTGAGATGCCAGCTCCTTTCATTCAGTCAGTAGCTTCAATCATTTCTGGACGTTTTTCAATGGCAAAAATCAATGAATATTGTAAATGCACAAACAGTAATTTCTCCGCATTGCAAGGTGCAATTCTGAAATTTTTTGCTTTTTCCTGCTCCTCTTAGCATGATAAAGAAGATTCAAAGAGACTGAGATGCCAGCTCCTTTCATTCAGTCAGTAGCTTCAATCATTTCTGGACGTTTTTCAATGGCAAAAATCAATGAATATTGTAAATGCACAAACAGTAATTTCTCCGCATTGCAAGGTGCAATTCTGAAATTTTTTGCTTTTTCCTGCTCCTCTTAGCATGATAAAGAAGATTCAAAGAGAGTGAGATGCCAGCTCCTTTCCTTCAGTCAGTAGCTTCAATCATTTCTGGCATATGAATAACATGATGTTTTTCAATGGCAAAAATCAATGAATTTTGTAAATGCACAAACAGTAATTTCTCCGCATTGCAAGGCGCAATTCTGAAATTTTTTGCTTTTTCCTGCTCCTCTTAGCATGATAAAGAAGATTCAAAGAGAGTGAGATGCCAGCTCCTTTCATTCAGTCAGTAGCTTCAATCATTTCTGGACATTTTTCAATGGCAAAAATCAATGAATATTGTAAATGCACAAACAGTAATTTCTCCGCATTGCAAGGTGCAATTCTGAAATTTTTTGCTTTTTCCTGCTCCTCTTAGCATGATAAAGAAGATTCAAAGAGAGTGAGATGACAGCTCCTTTCATTCAGTCAGTAGCTTCAATCATTTCTGGACGTTTTTCAATGGCAAAAATCAATGAATATTGTAAATGCACAAACAGTAATTTCTCCGCATTGCAAGGTGCAATTCTGAAATTTTTTGCTTTTTCCTGCTCCTCTTAGCATGATAAAGAAGATTCAAAGAGAGTGAGGTGCCAGCTCCTTTCATTCAGTCAGGAGCTTCAAACATTTCTGGTATATGAATAACATGTTTTTCAATGGCAAAAATCAATGAATATTGTAAATGCACAAACAGTAATTTCTCCGCATTGCAAGGTGCAATTCTGAAATTTTTTGCTTTTTCCTGCTCCTCTTAGCATGATAAAGAAGATTCAAAGAGAGTGAGATGCCAGCTCCTTTCATTCAGTCAGTAGCTTCAATCATTTCTGGACGTTTTTCAATGGCAAAAATCAATGAATATTGTAAATGCACAAACAGTAATTTCTCCGCATTGCAAGGTGCAATTCTGAAATTTTTTGCTTTTTCCTGCTCCTCTTAGCATGATAAAGAAGATTCAAAGAGAGTGAGATGCCAGCTCCTTTCATTCAGTCAGTAGCTTCAATCATTTCTGGACGTTTTTCAATGGCAAAAATCAATGAATATTGTAAATGCACAAACAGTAATTTCTCCGCATTGCAATGTGCAATTCTGAAATTTTTTGCTTTTTCCTGCTCCTCTTAGCATGATAAAGAAGATTTAAAGAGAGTGAGATGCCAGCTCCTTTCATTCAGTCAGTAGCTTCAAACATTTCTGGTATATGAATAACATGATGTTTTTCAATGGCAAAAATCAATGAATATTGTAAATGCACAATCAGTAATTTCTCCGCATTGCAAGGTGCAATTCTGAAATTTTTTGCTTTTTTCTGCTCCTCTTAGCATGATAAAGAAGATTCAAAGAGAGTGAGATGCCAGCTCCTTTCGTTCAGTCAGTAGCTTCAATCATTTCTGGACGTTTTTCAATGGCAAAAATCATTGAATATTATAAATGCACAAACAGTAATTTCTCCGCATTGCAAGGTGCAATTCTGAAATTTTTTACTTTTTCCTGCTCCTCTTAGCATGATAAAGAAGATTCAAAGAGAGTGAGATGCCAGCTCCTTTCATTCAGTCAGTAGCTTCAATCATTTCTGGTATATGAATAACATGATGTTTTTCAATGGCAAAAATCAATGAATATTGTAAATGCACAAACAGTAATTTCTCCGCATTGCAAGGTGCAATTCTGAAATTTTTTGCTTTTTCCTGCTCCTCTTAGCATGATAAAGAAGATTCAAAGAGAGTGAGATGCCAGCTCCTTTCATTCAGTCAGTAGCTTCAATCATTTCTGGACGTTTTTCAATGGCAAAAATCAATGAATATTGTAAATGCACAAACAGTAATTTCTCCGCATTGCAAGGTGCAATTCTGAAATTTTTTGCTTTTTCCTGCTCCTCTTAGCATGATAAATAAGATTCAAAGAGAGTGAGATGCCAGCTCCTTTCATTCAGTCAGTAGCTTTAATCATTTCTGGACGTTTTTCAATGGCAAAAATCATTGAATATTGTAAATGCACAATCAGTAATTTCTCCGCATTGCAAGGTGCAATTCTGAAATTTTTTACTTTTTCCTGCTCCTCTTAGCATGATAAAGAAGATTCAAAGAGAGTGAGATGCCAGCTCCTTTCATTCAGTCAGTAGCTTCAATCATTTCTGGTATATGAATAACATGATGTTTTTCAATCGCAAAAATCAATGAATATTGTAAATGCACAAACAGTAATTTCTCCGCATTGCAAGGTGCAATTCTGAAATTTTTTGCTTTTTCCTGCTCCTCTTAGCATGATAAAGAAGATTCAAAGAGAGTGAGATGCCAGCTCCTTTCATTCAGTCAGTAGCTTCAATCATTTCTGGACGTTTTTCAATGGCAAAAACCAATGAATATTGTAAATGCACAAACAGTAATTTCTCCGCATTGCAAGGTGCAATTCTGAAATTTTTTGCTTTTTCCTGCTCCTCTTAGCATGATAAAGAAGATTCAAAGAGAGTGAGATGCCAGATCCTTTCCTTCAGTCAGTAGCTTCAATCATTTCTGGTATATGAATAACATGATGTTTTTCAATGGCAAAAATCAATGAATTTTGTAAATGCACAAACAGTAATTTCTCCGCATTGCAAGGCGCAATTCTGAAATTTTTTGCTTTTTCCTGCTCCTCTTAGCATGATAAAGAAGATTCAAAGAGAGTGAGATGCCAGCTCCTTTCATTCAGTCAGTAGCTTCAATCATTTCTGGACATTTTTCAATGGCAAAAATCAATGAATATTGTAAATGCACAAACAGTAATTTCTCCGCATTGCAAGGTGCAATTCTGAAATTTTTTGCTTTTTCCTGCTCCTCTTAGCATGATAAAGAAGATTCAAAGAGAGTGAGATGCCAGCTCCTTTCATTCAGTCAGTAGCTTGAATCATTTCTGGACGTTTTTCAATGGCAAAAATCAATGAATATTGTAAATGCACCAACAGTAATTTCTCCGCATTGCAAGGTGCAATTCTGAAATTTTTTGCTTTTTCCTGCTCCTCTTAGCATGATAAAGAAGATTCAAAGAGAGTGAGATGCCAGATCCTTTCCTTCAGTCAGTAGCTTCAATCATTTCTGGTATATGAATAACATGATGTTTTTCAATGGCAAAAATCAATGAATTTTGTAAATGCACAAACAGTAATTTCTCCGCATTGCAAGGCGCAATTCTGAAATTTTTTGCTTTTTCCTGCTCCTCTTAGCATGATAAAGAAGATTCAAAGAGAGTGAGATGCCAGCTCCTTTCATTCAGTCAGTAGCTTCAATCATTTCTGGACATTTTTCAATGGCAAAAATCAATGAATATTGTAAATGCACAAACAGTAATTTCTCCGCATTGCAAGGTGCAATTCTGAAATTTTTTGCTTTTTCCTGCTCCTCTTAGCATGATAAAGAAGATTCAAAGAGAGTGAGATGCCAGCTCCTTTCATTCAGTCAGTAGCTTCAATCATTTCTGGACATTTTTCAATGGCAAAAATCAATGAATATTGTAAATGCACAAACAGTAATTTCTCCGCATTGCAAGGTGCAATTCTGAAATTTTTTGCTTTTTCCTGCTCCTCTTAGCATGATAAAGAAGATTCAAAGAGAGTGAGATGCCAGCTCCTTTCATTCAGTCAGTAGCTTCAATCATTTCTGGACGTTTTTCAATGGCAAAAATCAATGAATATTGTAAATGCACAAACAGTAATTTCTCCGCATTGCAAGGTGCAATTCTGAAATTTTTTGCTTTTTCCTGCTCCTCTTAGCATGATAAAGAATATTCAAAGAGAGTGAGATGCCAGCTCCTTTCCTTCAGTCAGTAGCTTCAATCATTTCTGGCATATGAATAACATGATGTTTTTCAATGGCAAAAATCAATGAATTTTGTAAATGCACAAACAGTAATTTCTCCGCATTGCAAGGCGCAATTCTGAAATTTTTTGCTTTTTCCTGCTCCTCTTAGCATGATAAAGAAGATTCAAAGAGAGTGAGATGCCAGCTCCTTTCATTCAGTCAGTAGCTTCAATCATTTCTGGACATTTTTCAATGGCAAAAATCAATGAATATTGTAAATGCACAAACAGTAATTTCTCCGCATTGCAAGGTGCAATTCTGAAATTTTTTGCTTTTTCCTGCTCCTCTTAGCATGATAAAGAAGATTCAAAGAGAGTGAGATGACAGCTCCTTTCATTCAGTCAGTAGCTTCAATCATTTCTGGACGTTTTTCAATGGCAAAAATCAATGAATATTGTAAATGCACAAACAGTAATTTCTCCGCATTGCAAGGTGCAATTCTGAAATTTTTTGCTTTTTCCTGCTCCTCTTAGCATGATAAAGAAGATTCAAAGAGAGTGAGGTGCCAGCTCCTTTCATTCAGTCAGGAGCTTCAAACATTTCTGGTATATGAATAACATGTTTTTCAATGGCAAAAATCAATGAATATTGTAAATGCACAAACAGTAATTTCTCCGCATTGCAAGGTGCAATTCTGAAATTTTTTGCTTTTTCCTGCTCCTCTTAGCAT
Organism: Phyllobates terribilis; assembly: GCF_046119375.1. Lineage (NCBI taxonomy): Eukaryota > Metazoa > Chordata > Amphibia > Anura > Dendrobatidae > Phyllobates > Phyllobates terribilis. The sequence goes on from NW_027363292.1 coordinate 1,064,556, forward strand.
GATAAAGAAGATTCAAAGAGAGTGAGATGCCAGCTCCTTTCATTCAGTCAGTAGCTTCAATCATTTCTGGACGTTTTTCAATGGCAAAAATCAATGAATATTGTAAATGCACAAACAGTAATTTCTCCGCATTGCAAGGTGCAATTCTGAAATTTTTTGCTTTTTCCTGCTCCTCTTAGCATGATAAAGAAGATTCAAAGAGAGTGAGATGCCAGCTCCTTTCATTCAGTCAGTAGCTTCAATCATTTCTGGACGTTTTTCAATGGCAAAAATCAATGAATATTGTAAATGCACAAACAGTAATTTCTCCGCATTGCAATGTGCAATTCTGAAATTTTTTGCTTTTTCCTGCTCCTCTTAGCATGATAAAGAAGATTCAAAGAGAGTGAGATGCCAGCTCCTTTCATTCAGTCAGTAGCTTCAAACATTTCTGGTATATGAATAACATGATGTTTTTCAATGGCAAAAATCAATGAATATTGTAAATGCACAATCAGTAATTTCTCCGCATTGCAAGGTGCAATTCTGAAATTTTTTGCTTTTTTCTGCTCCTCTTAGCATGATAAAGAAGATTCAAAGAGAGTGAGATGCCAGCTCCTTTCGTTCAGTCAGTAGCTTCAATCATTTCTGGACGTTTTTCAATGGCAAAAATCATTGAATATTATAAATGCACAAACAGTAATTTCTCCGCATTGCAAGGTGCAATTCTGAAATTTTTTACTTTTTCCTGCTCCTCTTAGCATGATAAAGAAGATTCAAAGAGAGTGAGATGCCAGCTCCTTTCATTCAGTCAGTAGCTTCAATCATTTCTGGTATATGAATAACATGATGTTTTTCAATGGCAAAAATCAATGAATATTGTAAATGCACAAACAGTAATTTCTCCGCATTGCAAGGTGCAATTCTGAAATTTTTTGCTTTTTCCTGCTCCTCTTAGCATGATAAAGAAGATTCAAAGAGAGTGAGATGCCAGCTCCTTTCATTCAGTCAGTAGCTTCAATCATTTCTGGACGTTTTTCAATGGCAAAAATCAATGAATATTGTAAATGCACAAACAGTAATTTCTCCGCATTGCAAGGTGCAATTCTGAAATTTTTTGCTTTTTCCTGCTCCTCTTAGCATGATAAATAAAATTCAAAGAGAGTGAGATGCCAGCTCCTTTCATTCAGTCAGTAGCTTTAATCATTTCTGGACGTTTTTCAATGGCAAAAATCATTGAATATTGTAAATGCACAATCAGTAATTTCTCCGCATTGCAAGGTGCAATTCTGAAATTTTTTACTTTTTCCTGCTCCTCTTAGCATGATAAAGAAGATTCAAAGAGAGTGAGATGCCAGCTCCTTTCATTCAGTCAGTAGCTTCAATCATTTCTGGTATATGAATAACATGATGTTTTTCAATCGCAAAAATCAATGAATATTGTAAATGCACAAACAGTAATTTCTCCGCATTGCAAGGTGCAATTCTGAAATTTTTTGCTTTTTCCTGCTCCTCTTAGCATGATAAAGAAGATTCAAAGAGAGTGAGATGCCAGCTCCTTTCATTCAGTCAGTAGCTTCAATCATTTCTGGACGTTTTTCAATGGCAAAAACCAATGAATATTGTAAATGCACAAACAGTAATTTCTCCGCATTGCAAGGTGCAATTCTGAAATTTTTTGCTTTTTCCTGCTCCTCTTAGCATGATAAAGAAGATTCAAAGAGAGTGAGATGCCAGATCCTTTCCTTCAGTCAGTAGCTTCAATCATTTCTGGTATATGAATAACATGATGTTTTTCAATGGCAAAAATCATTGAATTTTGTAAATGCACAAACAGTAATTTCTCCGCATTGCAAGGCGCAATTCTGAAATTTTTTGCTTTTTCCTGCTCCTCTTAGCATGATAAAGAAGATTCAAAGAGAGTGAGATGCCAGCTCCTTTCATTCAGTCAGTAGCTTCCATCATTTCTGGACATTTTTCAATGGCAAAAATCAATGAATATTGTAAATGCACAAACAGTAATTTCTCCGCATTGCAAGGTGCAATTCTGAAATTTTTTGCTTTTTCCTGCTCCTCTTAGCATGATAAAGAAGATTCAAAGAGAGTGAGATGCCAGCTCCTTTCATTCAGTCAGTAGCTTCAATCATTTCTGGACGTTTTTCAATGGCAAAAATCAATGAATATTGTAAATGCACAAACAGTAATTTCTCCGCATTGCAAGGTGCAATTCTGAAATTTTTTGCTTTTTCCTGCTCCTCTTAGCATGATAAAGAAGATTCAAAGAGAGTGAGATGCCAGCTCCTTTCATTCAGTCAGTAGCTTCAATCATTTCTGGACGTTTTTCAATGGCAAAAATCAATGAATATTGTAAATGCACCAACAGTAATTTCTCCGCATTGCAAGGTGCAATTCTGAAATTTTTTGCTTTTTCCTGCTCCTCTTAGCATGATAAAGAAGATTCAAAGAGAGTGAGATGCCAGATCCTTTCCTTCAGTCAGTAGCTTCAATCATTTCTGGTATATGAATAACATGATGTTTTTCAATGGCAAAAATCAATGAATTTTGTAAATGCACAAACAGTAATTTCTCCGCATTGCAAGGCGCAATTCTGAAATTTTTTGCTTTTTCCTGCTCCTCTTAGCATGATAAAGAAGATTCAAAGAGAGTGAGATGCCAGCTCCTTTCATTCAGTCAGTAGCTTCAATCATTTCTGGACATTTTTCAATGGCAAAAATCAATGAATATTGTAAATGCACAAACAGTAATTTCTCCGCATTGCAAGGTGCAATTCTGAAATTTTTTGCTTTTTCCTGCTCCTCTTAGCATGATAAAGAAGATTCAAAGAGAGTGAGATGCCAGATCCTTTCATTCAGTCAGTAGCTTCAATCATTTCTGGACGTTTTTCAATGGCAAAAATCAATGAATATTGTAAATGCACAAACAGTAATTTCTCCGCATTGCAAGGAGCAATTCTGAAATTTTTTGCTTTTTCCTGCTCCTCTTAGCATGATAAAGAAGATTCAAAGAGAGTGAGATGCCAGCTCCTTTCATTCAGTCAGTAGCTTCAATCATTTCTGGACGTTTTTCAATGGCAAAAATCAATGAATATTGTAAATGCACAAACAGTAATTTCTCCGCATTGCAATGTGCAATTCTGAAATTTTTTGCTTTTTCCTGCTCCTCTTAGCATGATAAAGAAGATTCAAAGAGAGTGAGATGCCAGCTCCTTTCATTCAGTCAGTAGCTTCAAACATTTCTGGTACATGAATAACATGATGTTTTTCAATGGCAAAAATCAATGAATATTGTAAATGCACAAACAGTAATTTCTCCGCATTGCAAGGTGCAATTCTGAAATTTTTTGCTTTTTCCTGCTCCTCTTAGCATGATAAAGAAGATTCAAAGAGAGTGAGATGCCAGCTCCTTTCGTTCAGTCAGTAGCTTCAATCATTTCTGGACGTTTTTCAATGGCAAAAATCATTGAATATTATAAATGCACAAACAGTAATTTCTCCGCATTGCAAGGTGCAATTCTGAAATTTTTTACTTTTTCCTGCTCCTCTTAGCATGATAAAGAAGATTCAAAGAGAGTGAGATGCCAGCTCCTTTCATTCAGTCAGTAGCTTCAATCATTTCTGGTATATGAATAACATGATGTTTTTCAATGGCAAAAATCAATGAATATTGTAAATGCACAAACAGTAATTTCTCCGCATTGCAAGGTGCAATTCTGAAATTTTTTGCTTTTTCCTGCTCCTCTTAGCATGATAAAGAAGATTCAAAGAGAGTGAGATGCCAGCTCCTTTCATTCAGTCAGTAGCTTCAATCATTTCTGGACGTTTTTCAATGGCAAAAATCAATGAATATTGTAAATGCACAAACAGTAATTTCTCCGCATTGCAAGGTGCAATTCTGAAATTTTTTGCTTTTTCCTGCTCCTCTTAGCATGATAAACAAAATTCAAAGAGAGTGAGATGCCAGCTCCTTTCATTCAGTCAGTAGCTTCAATCATTTCTGGACGTTTTTCAATGGAAAAAATCATTGAATATTGTAAATGCACAAACAGTAATTTCTCCGCATTGCAAGGTGCAATTCTGAAATTTTTTACTTTTTCCTGCTCCTCTTAGCATGATAAAGAAGATTCAAAGAGAGTGAGATGCCAGCTCCTTTCATTCAGTCAGTAGCTTCAATCATTTCTGGTATATGAATAACATGATGTTTTTCAATCGCAAAAATCAATGAATATTGTAAATGCACAAACAGTAATTTCTCCGCATTGCAAGGTGCAATTCTGAAATTTTTTGCTTTTTCCTGCTCCTCTTAGCATGATAAAGAAGATTCAAAGAGAGTGAGATGCCAGCTCCTTTCATTCAGTCAGTAGCTTCAATCATTTCTGGACGTTTTTCAATGGCAAAAATCAATGAATATTGTAAATGCACAAACAGTAATTTCTCCGCATTGCAAGGTGCAATTCTGAAATTTTTTGCTTTTTCCTGCTCCTCTAAGCATGATAAAGAAGATTCAAAGAGAGTGAGATGCCAGATCCTTTCCTTCAGTCAGTAGCTTCAATCATTTCTGGTATATGAATAACATGATGTTTTTCAATGGCAAAAATCAATGAATTTTGTAAATGCACAAACAGTAATTTCTCCGCATTGCAAGGCGCAATTCTGAAATTTTTTGCTTTTTCCTGCTCCTCTTAGCATGATAAAGAAGATTCAAAGAGAGTGAGATGCCAGCTCCTTTCATTCAGTCAGTAGCTTCAATCATTTCTGGACATTTTTCAATGGCAAAAATCAATGAATATTGTAAATGCACAAACAGTAATTTCTCCGCATTGCAAGGTGCAATTCTGAAATGTTTTGCTTTTTCCTGCTCCTCTTAGCATGATAAAGAAGATTCAAAGAGAGTGAGATGCCAGCTCCTTTCATTCAGTCAGTAGCTTCAATCATTTCTGGACGTTTTTCAATGGCAAAAATCAATGAATATTGTAAATGCACAAACAGTAATTTCTCCGCATTGCAAGGTGCAATTCTGAAATTTTTTGCTTTTTCCTGCTCCTCTTTGCATGATAAAGAAGATTCAAAGAGAGTGAGATGCCAGCTCCTTTCATTCAGTCAGTACCTTCAATCATTTCTGGACGTTTTTCAATGGCAAAAATCAATGAATATTGTAAATGCACAAACAGTAATTTCTCCGCATTGCAAGGTGCAATTCTGAAATTTTTTGCTTTTTCCTGCTCCTCTTAGCATGATAAAGAAGATTCAAAGAGAGTGAGATGCCAGCTCCTTTCATTCAGTCAGTAGCTTCAATCATTTTTGGACGTTTTTCAATGGCAAAAATCAATGAATATTGTAAATGCACAAACTGTAATTTCTCCGCATTGCAAGGTGCAATTCTGAAATTTTTTGCTTTTTCCTGCTCCTCTTAGCATGATAAAGAAGATTCAAAGAGAGTGAGATGCCAGCTCCTTTCATTCAGTCAGTAGCTTCAATCATTTCTGGTATATGAATAACATGATGTTTTTCAATAGCAAAAATCAATGAATATTGTAAATGCACAAACAGTAATTTCTCCGCATTGCAAGGTGCAATTCTGAAATTTTTTGCTTTTTCCTGCTCCTCTTAGCATGATAAAGAAGATTCAAAGAGAGTGAGATGCCAGCTCCTTTCATTCAGTCAGTAGCTTCAATCATTTCTGGACGTTTTTCAATGGCAAAAATCAATGAATATTGTAAATGCTCAAACAGTAATTTCTCCGCATTGCAAGGTGCAATTCTGAAATTTTTTACTTTTTCCTGCTCCTCTTAGCATGATAAAGAAGATTCAAAGAGAGTGAGATGCCAGCTCCTTTCATTCAGTCAGTAGCTTCAATCATTTCTGGTATATGAATAACATGATGTTTTTCAATCGCAAAAATCAATGAATATTGTAAATGCACAAACAGTAATTTCTCCGCATTGCAAGGTGCAATTCTGAAATTTTTTGCTTTTTCCTGCTCCTCTTAGCATGATAAAGAAGATTCAAAGAGAGTGAGATGCCAGCTCCTTTCATTCAGTCAGTAGCTTCAATCATTTCTGGACGTTTTTCAATGTCAAAAATCAATGAATATTGTAAATGCACAAACAGTAATTTCTCCGCATTGCAAGGTGCAATTCTGAAATTCTTTGCTTTTTCCTGCTCCTCTAAGCATGATAAAGAAGATTCAAAGAGAGTGAGATGCCAGATCCTTTCCTTCAGTCAGTAGCTTCAATCATTTCTGGTATATGAATAACATGATGTTTTTCAATGGCAAAAATCAATGAATTTTGTAAATGCACAAACAGTAATTTCTCCGCATTGCAAGGCGCAATTCTGAAATTTTTTACTTTTTCCTGCTCCTCTTAGCATGATAAAGAAGATTCAAAGAGAGTGAGATGCCAGCTCCTTTCATTCAGTCAGTAGCTTCAATCATTTCTGGTATATGAATAACATGATGTTTTTCAATGGCAAAAATCAATGAATATTGTAAATGCACAAACAGTAATTTCTCCGCATTGCAATGTGCAATTCTGAAATTTTTTGCTTTTTCCTGCTCCTCTTAGCATGATAAAGAAGATTCAAAGAGAGTGAGATGCCAGCTCCTTTCATTCAGTCAGTAGCTTCATTCATTTCTGGACGTTTTTCAATGGCAAAAATCAATGAATATTGTAAATGCACAAACAGTAATTTCTCCGCATTGCAAGGTGCAATTCTGAAATTTTTTGCTTTTTCCTGCTCCTCTTAGCATGATAAAGAAGATTCAAAGAGAGTGAGATGCCAGCTCCTTTCATTCAGTCAGTAGCTTTAATCATTTCTGGACGTTTTTCAATGGCAAAAATCATTGAATATTGTAAATGCACAATCAGTAATTTATCCGCATTGCAAGGTGCAATTCTGAAATTTTTTACTTTTTCCTGCTCCTCTTAGCATGATAAAGAAGATTCAAAGAGAGTGAGATGCCAGCTCCTTTCATTCAGTCAGTAGCTTCAATCATTTCTGGTATATGAATAACATGATGTTTTTCAATCGCAAAAATCAATGAATATTGTAAATGCACAAACAGTAATTTCTCCGCATTGCAAGGTGCAATTCTGAAATTTTTTGCTTTTTCCTGCTCCTCTTAGCATGATAAAGAAGATTCAAAGAGAGTGAGATGCCAGCTCCTTTCATTCAGTCAGTAGCTTCAATCATTTCTGGACGTTTTTCAATGGCAAAAACCAATGAATATTGTAAATGCACAAACAGTAATTTCTCCGCATTGCAAGGTGCAATTCTGAAACTTTTTGCTTTTTCCTGCTCCTCTTAGCATGATAAAGAAGATTCAAAGAGAGTGAGATGCCAGATCCTTTCCTTCAGTCAGTAGCTTCAATCATTTCTGGTATATGAATAACATGATGTTTTTCAATGGCAAAAATCAATGAATTTTGTAAATGCACAAACAGTAATTTCTCCGCATTGCAAGGCGCAATTCTGAAATTTTTTGCTTTTTCCTGCTCCTCTTAGCATGATAAAGAAGATTCAAAGAGAGTGAGATGCCAGCTCCTTTCATTCAGTCAGTAGCTTCAATCATTTCTGGACATTTTTCAATGGCAAAAATCAATGAATATTGTAAATGCACAAACAGTAATTTCTCCGCATTGCAAGGTGCAATTCTGAAATTTTTTGCTTTTTCCTGCTCCTCTTAGCATGATAAAGAAGATTCAAAGAGAGTGAGATGCCAGCTCCTTTCATTCAGTCAGTAGCTTCAATCATTTCTGGACGTTTTTCAATGGCAAAAATCAATGAATATTGTAAATGCACAAACAGTAATTTCTCCGCATTGCAATGTGCAATTCTGAAATTTTTTGCTTTTTCCTGCTCCTCTTAGCATGATAAAGAAGATTCAAAGAGAGTGAGATGCCAGCTCCTTTCATTCAGTCAGTAGCTTCAATCATTTCTGGACGTTTTTCAATGGCAAAAATCAATGAATATTGTAAATGCACAAACAGTAATTTCTCCGCATTGCAAGGTGCAATTCTGAAATTTTTTGCTTTTTCCTGCTCCTCTTAGCATGATAAAGAAGATTCAAAGAGAGTGAGATGCCAGATGCTTTCCTTCAGTCAGTAGCTTCAATCATTTCTGGTATATGAATAACATGATGTTTTTCAATGGCAAAAATCAATGAATTTTGTAAATGCACAAACAGTAATTTCTCCGCATTGCAAGGAGCAATTCTGAAATTTTTTGCTTTTTCCTGCTCCTCTTAGCATGATAAAGAAGATTCAAAGAGAGTGAGATGCCAGCTCCTTTCATTCAGTCAGTAGCTTCAATCATTTCTGGACATTTTTCAATGGCAAAAATCAATGAATATTGTAAATGCACAAACAGTAATTTCTCCGCATTGCAAGGTGCAATTCTGAAATTTTTTGCTTTTTCCTGCTCCTCTTAGCATGATAAAGAAGATTCAAAGAGAGTGAGATGCCAGCTCCTTTCATTCAGTCAGTAGCTTCAATCATTTCTGGACGTTTTTCAATGGCAAAAATCAATGAATATTGTAAATGCACAAACAGTAATTTCTCCGCATTGCAAGGTGCAATTCTGAAATTTTTTGCTTTTTCCTGCTCCTCTTAGCATGATAAAGAAGATTCAAAGAGAGTGAGATGCCAGCTCCTTTCATTCAGTCAGTAGCTTCAATCATTTCTGGACGTTTTTCAATGGCAAAAATCAATGAATATTGTAAATGCACAAACAGTAATTTCTCCGCATTGCAATGTGCAATTCTGAAATTTTTTGCTTTTTCCTGCTCCTCTTAGCATGATAAAGAAGATTCAAAGAGAGTGAGATGCCAGCTCCTTTCATTCAGTCAGTAGCTTCAAACATTTCTGGTACATGAATAACATGATGTTTTTCAATGGCAAAAATCAATGAATATTGTAAATGCACAAACAGTAATTTCTCCGCATTGCAAGGTGCAATTCTGAAATTTTTTGCTTTTTCCTGCTCCTCTTAGCATGATAAAGAAGATTCAAAGAGAGTGAGATGCCAGCTCCTTTCGTTCAGTCAGTAGCTTCAATCATTTCTGGACGTTTTTCAATGGCAAAAATCATTGAATATTATAAATGCACAAACAGTAATTTCTCCGCATTGCAAGGTGCAATTCTGAAATTTTTTACTTTTTCCTGCTCCTCTTAGCATGATAAAGAAGATTCAAAGAGAGTGAGATGCCAGCTCCTTTCATTCAGTCAGTAGCTTCAATCATTTCTGGTATATGAATAACATGATGTTTTTCAATGGCAAAAATCAATGAATATTGTAAATGCACAAACAGTAATTTCTCCGCATTGCAAGGTGCAATTCTGAAATTTTTTGCTTTTTCCTGCTCCTCTTAGCATGATAAAGAAGATTCAAAGAGAGTGAGATGCCAGCTCCTTTCATTCAGTCAGTAGCTTCAATCATTTCTGGACGTTTTTCAATGGCAAAAATCAATGAATATTGTAAATGCACAAACAGTAATTTCTCCGCATTGCAAGGTGCAATTCTGAAATTTTTTGCTTTTTCCTGCTCCTCTTAGCATGATAAACAAGATTCAAAGAGAGTGAGATGCCAGCTCCTTTCATTCAGTCAGTAGCTTCAATCATTTCTGGACGTTTTTCAATGGCAAAAATCATTGAATATTGTAAATGCACAAACAGTAATTTCTCCGCATTGCAAGGTGCAATTCTGAAATTTTTTACTTTTTCCTGCTCCTCTTAGCATGATAAAGAAGATTCAAAGAGAGTGAGATGCCAGCTCCTTTCATTCAGTCAGTAGCTTCAATCATTTCTGGTATATGAATAACATGATGTTTTTCAATCGCAAAAATTAATGAATATTGTAAATGCACAAACAGTAATTTCTCCGCACTGCAAGGTGCAATTCTGAAATTTTTTGCTTTTTCCTGCTCCTCTTAGCATGATAAAGAAGATTCAAAGAGAGTGAGATGCCAGCTCCTTTCATTCAGTCAGTAGCTTCAATCATTTCTGGACATTTTTCAATGGCAAAAATCAATGAATATTGTAAATGCACAAACAGTAATTTCTCCGCATTGCAAGGTGCAATTCTGAAATTTTTTGCTTTTTCCTGCTCCTCTTAGCATGATAAAGAAGATTCAAAGAGAGTGAGATGCCAGCTCCTTTCATTCAGTCAGTAGCTTCAATCATTTCTGGACGTTTTTCAATGGCAAAAATCAATGAATATTGTAAATGCACAAACAGTAATTTCTCCGCATTGCAATGTGCAATTCTGAAATTTTTTGCTTTTTCCTGCTCCTCTTAGCATGATAAAGAAGATTCAAAGAGAGTGAGATGCCAGCTCCTTTCATTCAGTCAGTAGCTTCAATCATTTCTGGACGTTTTTCAATGGCAAAAATCAATGAATATTGTAAATGCACAAACAGTAATTTCTCCGCATTGCAAGGTGCAATTCTGAAATTTTTTGCTTTTTCCTGCTCCTCTTAGCATGATAAAGAAGATTCAAAGAGAGTGAGATGCCAGATGCTTTCCTTCAGTCAGTAGCTTCAATCATTTCTGGTATATGAATAACATGATGTTTTTCAATGGCAAAAATCAATGAATTTTGTAAATGCACAAACAGTAATTTCTCCGCATTGCAAGGAGCAATTCTGAAATTTTTTGCTTTTTCCTGCTCCTCTTAGCATGATAAAGAAGATTCAAAGAGAGTGAGATGCCAGCTCCTTTCATTCAGTCAGTAGCTTCAATCATTTCTGGACATTTTTCAATGGCAAAAATCAATGAATATTGTAAATGCACAAACAGTAATTTCTCCGCATTGCAAGGTGCAATTCTGAAATTTTTTGCTTTTTCCTGCTCCTCTTAGCATGATAAAGAAGATTCAAAGAGAGTGAGATGCCAGCTCCTTTCATTCAGTCAGTAGCTTCAATCATTTCTGGACGTTTTTCAATGGCAAAAATCAATGAATATTGTAAATGCACAAACAGTAATTTCTCCGCATTGCAAGGTGCAATTCTGAAATTTTTTGCTTTTTCCTGCTCCTCTTAGCATGATAAAGAAGATTCAAAGAGAGTGAGATGCCAGCTCCTTTCATTCAGTCAGTAGCTTCAATCATTTCTGGACGTTTTTCAATGGCAAAAATCAATGAATATTGTAAATGCACAAACAGTAATTTCTCCGCATTGCAATGTGCAATTCTGAAATTTTTTGCTTTTTCCTGCTCCTCTTAGCATGATAAAGAAGATTCAAAGAGAGTGAGATGCCAGCTCCTTTCATTCAGTCAGTAGCTTCAAACATTTCTGGTACATGAATAACATGATGTTTTTCAATGGCAAAAATCAATGAATATTGTAAATGCACAAACAGTAATTTCTCCGCATTGCAAGGTGCAATTCTGAAATTTTTTGCTTTTTCCTGCTCCTCTTAGCATGATAAAGAAGATTCAAAGAGAGTGAGATGCCAGCTCCTTTCGTTCAGTCAGTAGCTTCAATCATTTCTGGACGTTTTTCAATGGCAAAAATCATTGAATATTATAAATGCACAAACAGTAATTTCTCCGCATTGCAAGGTGCAATTCTGAAATTTTTTACTTTTTCCTGCTCCTCTTAGCATGATAAAGAAGATTCAAAGAGAGTGAGATGCCAGCTCCTTTCATTCAGTCAGTAGCTTCAATCATTTCTGGTATATGAATAACATGATGTTTTTCAATGGCAAAAATCAATGAATATTGTAAATGCACAAACAGTAATTTCTCCGCATTGCAAGGTGCAATTCTGAAATTTTTTGCTTTTTCCTGCTCCTCTTAGCATGATAAAGAAGATTCAAAGAGAGTGAGATGCCAGCTCCTTTCATTCAGTCAGTAGCTTCAATCATTTCTGGACGTTTTTCAATGGCAAAAATCAATGAATATTGTAAATGCACAAACAGTAATTTCTCCGCATTGCAAGGTGCAATTCTGAAATTTTTTGCTTTTTCCTGCTCCTCTTAGCATGATAAACAAGATTCAAAGAGAGTGAGATGCCAGCTCCTTTCATTCAGTCAGTAGCTTCAATCATTTCTGGACGTTTTTCAATGGCAAAAATCATTGAATATTGTAAATGCACAAACAGTAATTTCTCCGCATTGCAAGGTGCAATTCTGAAATTTTTTACTTTTTCCTGCTCCTCTTAGCATGATAAAGAAGATTCAAAGAGAGTGAGATGCCAGCTCCTTTCATTCAGTCAGTAGCTTCAATCATTTCTGGTATATGAATAACATGATGTTTTTCAATCGCAAAAATTAATGAATATTGTAAATGCACAAACAGTAATTTCTCCGCACTGCAAGGTGCAATTCTGAAATTTTTTGCTTTTTCCTGCTCCTCTTAGCATGATAAAGAAGATTCAAAGAGAGTGAGATGCCAGCTCCTTTCATTCAGTCAGTAGCTTCAATCATTTCTGGACGTTTTTCAATGGCAAAAATCAATGAATATTGTAAATGCACAAACTGTAATTTCTCCGCATTGCAAGGTGCAATTCTGAAATTTTTTGCTTTTTCCTGCTCCTCTTAGCATGATAAAGAAGATTCAAAGAGAGTGAGATGCCAGCTCCTTTCATTCAGTCAGTAGCTTCAATCATTTCTGGTATATGAATAACATGATGTTTTTCAATAGCAAAAATCAATGAATATTGTAAATGCACAAACAGTAATTTCTCCGCATTGCAAGGTGCAATTCTGAAATTTTTTGCTTTTTCCTGCTCCTCTTAGCATGATAAAGAAGATTCAAAGAGAGTGAGATGCCAGCTCCTTTCATTCAGTCAGTAGCTTCAATCATTTCTGGACGTTTTTCAATGGCAAAAATCAATGAATATTGTAAATGCACAAACAGTAATTTCTCCGCATTGCAAGGTGCAATTCTGAAATTTTTTACTTTTTCCTGCTCCTCTTAGCATGATAAAGAAGATTCAAAGAGAGTGAGATGCCAGCTCCTTTCATTCAGTCAGTAGCTTCAATCATTTCTGGTATATGAATAACATGATGTTTTTCAATCGCAAAAATCAATGAATATTGTAAATGCACAAACAGTAATTTCTCCGCATTGCAAGGTGCAATTCTGAATTTTTTTGCTTTTTCCTGCTCCTCTTAGCATGATAAAGAAGATTCAAAGAGAGTGAGATGCCAGCTCCTTTCATTCAGTCAGTAGCTTCAATCATTTCTGGACGTTTTTCAATGGCAAAAATCAATGAATATTGTAAATGCACAAACAGTAATTTCTCCGCATTGCAAGGTGCAATTCTGAAATTCTTTGCTTTTTCCTGCTCCTCTAAGCATGATAAAGAAGATTCAAAGAGAGTGAGATGCCAGCTCCTTTCATTCAGTCAGTAGCTTCAATCATTTCTGGTATATGAATAACATGATGTTTTTCAATCGCAAAAATCAATGAATATTGTAAATGCACAAACAGTAATTTCTCCGCATTGCAAGGTGCAATTCTGAAATTTTTTGCTTTTTCCTGCTCCCCTTAGCATGATAAAGAAGATTCAAAGAGAGTGAGATGCCAGCTCCTTTCATTCAGTCAGTACCTTCAATCATTTCTGGACGTTTTTCAATGGCAAAAATCAATGAATATTGTAAATGCACAAACAGTAATTTCTCCGCATTGCAAGGTGCAATTCTGAATTTTTTTGCTTTTTCCTGCTCCTCTTAGCATGATAAAGAAGATTCAAAGAGAGTGAGATGCCAGCTCCTTTCATTCAGTCAGTAGCTTCAATCATTTCTGGACGTTTTTCAATGGCAAAAATCAATGAATATTGTAAATGCACAAACTGTAATTTCTCCGCATTGCAAGGTGCAATTCTGAAATTTTTTGCTTTTTCCTGCTCCTCTTAGCATGATAAAGAAGATTCAAAGAGAGTGAGATGCCAGCTCCTTTCATTCAGTCAGTAGCTTCAATCATTTCTGGTATATGAATAACATGATGTTTTTCAATAGCAAAAATCAATGAATATTGTAAATGCACAAACAGTAATTTCTCCGCATTGCAAGGTGCAATTCTGAAATTTTTTGCTTTTTCCTGCTCCTCTTAGCATGATAAAGAAGATTCAAAGAGAGTGAGATGCCAGCTCCTTTCATTCAGTCAGTAGCTTCAATCATTTCTGGACGTTTTTCAATGGCAAAAATCAATGAATATTGTAAATGCACAAACAGTAATTTCTCCGCATTGCAAGGTGCAATTCTGAAATTTTTTACTTTTTCCTTCTCCTCTTAGCATGATAAAGAAGATTCAAAGAGAGTGAGATGCCAGCTCCTTTCATTCAGTCAGTAGCTTCAATCATTTCTGGTATATGAATAACATGATGTTTTTCAATCGCAAAAATCAATGAATATTGTAAATGCACAAACAGTAATTTCTCCGCATTGCAAGGTGCAATTCTGAAATTTTTTGCTTTTTCCTGCTCCTCTTAGCATGATAAAGAAGATTCAAAGAGAGTGAGATGCCAGCTCCTTTCATTCAGTCAGTAGCTTCAATCATTTCTGGACGTTTTTCAATGGCAAAAATCAATGAATATTGTAAATGCACAAACAGTAATTTCTCCGCATTGCAAGGTGCAATTCTGAAATTCTTTGCTTTTTCCTGCTCCTCTAAGCATGATAAAGAAGATTCAAAGAGAGTGAGATGCCAGATCCTTTCCTTCAGTCAGTAGCTTCAATCATTTCTGGTATATGAATAACATGATGTTTTTCAATGGCAAAAATCAATGAATTTTGTAAATGTACAAACAGTAATTTCTCCGCATTGCAAGGCGCAATTCTGAAATTTTTTACTTTTTCCTGCTCCTCTTAGCATGATAAAGAAGATTCAAAGAGAGTGAGATGCCAGCTCCTTTCATTCAGTCAGTAGCTTCAATCATTTCTGGTATATGAATAACATGATGTTTTTCAATGGCAAAAATCAATGAATATTGTAAATGCACAAACAGTAATTTCTCCGCATTGCAAGGTGCAATTCTGAAATTTTTTGCTTTTTCCTGCTCCTCTTAGCATGATAAAGAAGATTAAAAGAGAGTGAGATGCCAGCTCCTTTCATTCAGTCAGTAGCTTCAATCATTTCTGGACGTTTTTCAATGGCAAAAATCAATGAATATTGTAAATGCACAAACAGTAATTTCTCCGCATTGCAAGGTGCAATTCTGAAATTTTTTGCTTTTTCCTGCTCCTCTTAGCATGATAAAGAAGATTCAAAGAGAGTGAGATGCCAGCTCCTTTCATTCAGTCAGTAGCTTTAATCATTTCTGGACGTTTTTCAATGGCAAAAATCATTGAATATTGTAAATGCACAATCAGTAATTTCTCCGCATTGCAAGGTGCAATTCTGAAATTTTTTACTTTTTCCTGCTCCTCTTAGCATGATAAAGAAGATTCAAAGAGAGTGAGATGCCAGCTCCTTTCATTCAGTCAGTAGCTTCAATCATTTCTGGTATATGAATAACATGATGTTTTTCAATCGCAAAAATCAATGAATATTGTAAATGCACAAACAGTAATTTCTCCGCATTGCAAGGTGCAATTCTGAAATTTTTTGCTTTTTCCTGCTCCTCTTAGCATGATAAAGAAGATTCAAAGAGAGTGAGATGCCAGCTCCTTTCATTCAGTCAGTAGCTTCAATCATTTCTGGACGTTTTTCAATGGCAAAAACCAATGAATATTGTAAATGCACAAACAGTAATTTCTCCGCATTGCAAGGTGCAATTCTGAAACTTTTTGCTTTTTCCTGCTCCTCTTAGCATGATAAAGAAGATTCAAAGAGAGTGAGATGCCAGATCCTTTCCTTCAGTCAGTAGCTTCAATCATTTCTGGTATATGAATAACATGATGTTTTTCAATGGCAAAAATCAATGAATTTTGTAAATGCACAAACAGTAATTTCTCCGCATTGCAAGGCGCAATTCTGAAATTTTTTGCTTTTTCCTGCTCCTCTTAGCATGATAAAGAAGATTCAAAGAGAGTGAGATGCCAGCTCCTTTCATTCAGTCAGTAGCTTCAATCATTTCTGGACATTTTTCAATGGCAAAAATCAATGAATATTGTAAATGCACAAACAGTAATTTCTCCGCATTGCAAGGTGCAATTCTGAAATTTTTTGCTTTTTCCTGCTCCTCTTAGCATGATAAAGAAGATTCAAAGAGAGTGAGATGCCAGCTCCTTTCATTCAGTCAGTAGCTTCAATCATTTCTGGACGTTTTTCAATGGCAAAAATCAATGAATATTGTAAATGCACAAACAGTAATTTCTCCGCATTGCAATGTGCAATTCTGAAATTTTTTGCTTTTTCCTGCTCCTCTTAGCATGATAAAGAAGATTCAAAGAGAGTGAGATGCCAGCTCCTTTCATTCAGTCAGTAGCTTCAATCATTTCTGGACGTTTTTCAATGGCAAAAATCAATGAATATTGTAAATGCACAAACAGTAATTTCTCCGCATTGCAAGGTGCAATTCTGAAATTTTTTGCTTTTTCCTGCTCCTCTTAGCATGATAAAGAAGATTCAAAGAGAGTGAGAGGCCAGATCCTTTCCTTCAGTCAGTAGCTTCAATCATTTCTGGTATATGAATAACATGATGTTTTTCAATGGCAAAAATCAATGAATTTTGTAAATGCACAAACAGTAATTTCTCCGCATTGCAAGGCGGAATTCTGAAATTTTTTGCTTTTTCCTGCTCCTCTTAGCATGATAAAGAAGATTCAAAGAGAGTGAGATGCCAGCTCCTTTCATTCAGTCAGTAGCTTCAATCATTTCTGGACGTTTTTCAATGGCAAAAATCAATGAATATTGTAAATGCACAAACAGTAATTTCTCCGCATTGCAATGTGCAATTCTGAAATTTTTTGCTTTTTCCTGCTCCTCTTAGCATGATAAAGAAGATTCAAAGAGAGTGAGATGCCAGCTCCTTTCATTCAGTCAGTAGCTTCAATCATTTCTGGACGTTTTTCAATGGCAAAAATCAATGAATATTGTAAATGCACAAACAGTAATTTCTCCGCATTGCAAGGTGCAATTCTGAAATTTTTTGCTTTTTCCTGCTCCTCTTAGCATGATAAAGAAGATTCAAAGAGAGTGAGATGCCAGATCCTTTCCTTCAGTCAGTAGCTTCAATCATTTCTGGTATATGAATAACATGATGTTTTTCAATGGCAAAAATCAATGAATTTTGTAAATGCACAAACAGTAATTTCTCCGCATTGCAAGGCGCAATTCTGAAATTTTTTGCTTTTTCCTGCTCCTCTTAGCATGATAAAGAAGATTCAAAGAGAGTGAGATGCCAGCTCCTTTCATTCAGTCAGTAGCTTCAATCATTTCTGGACATTTTTCAATGGCAAAAATCAATGAATATTGTAAATGCACAAACAGTAATTTCTCCGCATTGCAAGGTGCAATTCTGAAATTTTTTGCTTTTTCCTGCTCCTCTTAGCATGATAAAGAAGATTCAAAGAGAGTGAGATGCCAGCTCCTTTCATTCAGTCAGTAGCTTCAATCATTTCTGGACGTTTTTCAATGGCAAAAATCAATGAATATTGTAAATGCACAAACAGTAATTTCTCCGCATTGCAAGGTGCAATTCTGAAATTTTTTACTTTTTCCTGCTCCTCTTAGCATGATAAAGAAGATTCAAAGAGAGTGAGATGCCAGCTCCTTTCATTCAGTCAGTAGCTTCAATCATTTCTGGTATATGAATAACATGATGTTTTTCAATGGCAAAAATCAATGAATATTGTAAATGCACAAACAGTAATTTCTCCGCATTGCAAGGTGCAATTCTGAAATTTTTTGCTTTTTCCTGCTCCTCTTAGCATGATAAAGAAGATTCAAAGAGAGTGAGATGCCAGCTCCTTTCATTCAGTCAGTAGCTTCAATCATTTCTGGACGTTTTTCAATGGCAAAAATCAATGAATATTGTAAATGCACAAACAGTAATTTCTCCGCATTGCAAGGTGCAATTCTGAAATTTTTTGCTTTTTCCTGCTCCTCTTAGCATGATAAACAAGATTCAAAGAGAGTGAGATGCCAGCTCCTTTCATTCAGTCAGTAGCTTCAATCATTTCTGGACGTTTTTCAATGGCAAAAATCATTGAATATTGTAAATGCACAAACAGTAATTTCTCCGCATTGCAAGGTGCAATTCTGAAATTTTTTACTTTTTCCTGCTCCTCTTAGCATGATAAAGAAGATTCAAAGAGAGTGAGATGCCAGCTCCTTTCATTCAGTCAGTAGCTTCAATCATTTCTGGTATATGAATAACATGATGTTTTTCAATCGCAAAAATTAATGAATATTGTAAATGCACAAACAGTAATTTCTCCGCACTGCAAGGTGCAATTCTGAAATTTTTTGCTTTTTCCTGCTCCTCTTAGCATGATAAAGAAGATTCAAAGAGAGTGAGATGCCAGCTCCTTTCATTCAGTCAGTAGCTTCAATCATTTCTGGACATTTTTCAATGGCAAAAATCAATGAATATTGTAAATGCACAAACAGTAATTTCTCCGCATTGCAAGGTGCAATTCTGAAATTTTTTGCTTTTTCCTGCTCCTCTTAGCATGATAAAGAAGATTCAAAGAGAGTGAGATGCCAGCTCCTTTCATTCAGTCAGTAGCTTCAATCATTTCTGGACGTTTTTCAATGGCAAAAATCAATGAATATTGTAAATGCACAAACAGTAATTTCTCCGCATTGCAAGGTGCAATTCTGAAATTTTTTGCTTTTTCCTGCTCCTCTTAGCATGATAAAGAAGATTCAAAGAGAGTGAGATGCCAGATGCTTTCCTTCAGTCAGTAGCTTCAATCATTTCTGGTATATGAATAACATGATGTTTTTCAATGGCAAAAATCAATGAATTTTGTAAATGCACAAACAGTAATTTCTCCGCATTGCAAGGAGCAATTCTGAAATTTTTTGCTTTTTCCTGCTCCTCTTAGCATGATAAAGAAGATTCAAAGAGAGTGAGATGCCAGCTCCTTTCATTCAGTCAGTAGCTTCAATCATTTCTGGACATTTTTCAATGGCAAAAATCAATGAATATTGTAAATGCACAAACAGTAATTTCTCCGCATTGCAAGGTGCAATTCTGAAATTTTTTGCTTTTTCCTGCTCCTCTTAGCATGATAAAGAAGATTCAAAGAGAGTGAGATGCCAGCTCCTTTCATTCAGTCAGTAGCTTCAATCATTTCTGGACGTTTTTCAATGGCAAAAATCAATGAATATTGTAAATGCACAAACAGTAATTTCTCCGCATTGCAAGGTGCAATTCTGAAATTTTTTGCTTTTTCCTGCTCCTCTTAGCATGATAAAGAAGATTCAAAGAGAGTGAGATGCCAGCTCCTTTCATTCAGTCAGTAGCTTCAATCATTTCTGGACGTTTTTCAATGGCAAAAATCAATGAATATTGTAAATGCACAAACAGTAATTTCTCCGCATTGCAATGTGCAATTCTGAAATTTTTTGCTTTTTCCTGCTCCTCTTAGCATGATAAAGAAGATTCAAAGAGAGTGAGATGCCAGCTCCTTTCATTCAGTCAGTAGCTTCAAACATTTCTGGTACATGAATAACATGATGTTTTTCAATGGCAAAAATCAATGAATATTGTAAATGCACAAACAGTAATTTCTCCGCATTGCAAGGTGCAATTCTGAAATTTTTTGCTTTTTCCTGCTCCTCTTAGCATGATAAAGAAGATTCAAAGAGAGTGAGATGCCAGCTCCTTTCGTTCAGTCAGTAGCTTCAATCATTTCTGGACGTTTTTCAATGGCAAAAATCATTGAATATTATAAATGCACAAACAGTAATTTCTCCGCATTGCAAGGTGCAATTCTGAAATTTTTTACTTTTTCCTGCTCCTCTTAGCATGATAAAGAAGATTCAAAGAGAGTGAGATGCCAGCTCCTTTCATTCAGTCAGTAGCTTCAATCATTTCTGGTATATGAATAACATGATGTTTTTCAATGGCAAAAATCAATGAATATTGTAAATGCACAAACAGTAATTTCTCCGCATTGCAAGGTGCAATTCTGAAATTTTTTGCTTTTTCCTGCTCCTCTTAGCATGATAAAGAAGATTCAAAGAGAGTGAGATGCCAGCTCCTTTCATTCAGTCAGTAGCTTCAATCATTTCTGGACGTTTTTCAATGGCAAAAATCAATGAATATTGTAAATGCACAAACAGTAATTTCTCCGCATTGCAAGGTGCAATTCTGAAATTTTTTGCTTTTTCCTGCTCCTCTTAGCATGATAAACAAGATTCAAAGAGAGTGAGATGCCAGCTCCTTTCATTCAGTCAGTAGCTTCAATCATTTCTGGACGTTTTTCAATGGCAAAAATCATTGAATATTGTAAATGCACAAACAGTAATTTCTCCGCATTGCAAGGTGCAATTCTGAAATTTTTTACTTTTTCCTGCTCCTCTTAGCATGATAAAGAAGATTCAAAGAGAGTGAGATGCCAGCTCCTTTCATTCAGTCAGTAGCTTCAATCATTTCTGGTATATGAATAACATGATGTTTTTCAATCGCAAAAATTAATGAATATTGTAAATGCACAAACAGTAATTTCTCCGCACTGCAAGGTGCAATTCTGAAATTTTTTGCTTTTTCCTGCTCCTCTTAGCATGATAAAGAAGATTCAAAGAGAGTGAGATGCCAGCTCCTTTCATTCAGTCAGTAGCTTCAATCATTTCTGGACGTTTTTCAATGGCAAAAATCAATGAATATTGTAAATGCACAAACTGTAATTTCTCCGCATTGCAAGGTGCAATTCTGAAATTTTTTGCTTTTTCCTGCTCCTCTTAGCATGATAAAGAAGATTCAAAGAGAGTGAGATGCCAGCTCCTTTCATTCAGTCAGTAGCTTCAATCATTTCTGGTATATGAATAACATGATGTTTTTCAATAGCAAAAATCAATGAATATTGTAAATGCACAAACAGTAATTTCTCCGCATTGCAAGGTGCAATTCTGAAATTTTTTGCTTTTTCCTGCTCCTCTTAGCATGATAAAGAAGATTCAAAGAGAGTGAGATGCCAGCTCCTTTCATTCAGTCAGTAGCTTCAATCATTTCTGGACGTTTTTCAATGGCAAAAATCAATGAATATTGTAAATGCACAAACAGTAATTTCTCCGCATTGCAAGGTGCAATTCTGAAATTTTTTACTTTTTCCTGCTCCTCTTAGCATGATAAAGAAGATTCAAAGAGAGTGAGATGCCAGCTCCTTTCATTCAGTCAGTAGCTTCAATCATTTCTGGTATATGAATAACATGATGTTTTTCAATCGCAAAAATCAATGAATATTGTAAATGCACAAACAGTAATTTCTCCGCATTGCAAGGTGCAATTCTGAATTTTTTTGCTTTTTCCTGCTCCTCTTAGCATGATAAAGAAGATTCAAAGAGAGTGAGATGCCAGCTCCTTTCATTCAGTCAGTAGCTTCAATCATTTCTGGACGTTTTTCAATGGCAAAAATCAATGAATATTGTAAATGCACAAACAGTAATTTCTCCGCATTGCAAGGTGCAATTCTGAAATTCTTTGCTTTTTCCTGCTCCTCTAAGCATGATAAAGAAGATTCAAAGAGAGTGAGATGCCAGCTCCTTTCATTCAGTCAGTAGCTTCAATCATTTCTGGTATATGAATAACATGATGTTTTTCAATCGCAAAAATCAATGAATATTGTAAATGCACAAACAGTAATTTCTCCGCATTGCAAGGTGCAATTCTGAAATTTTTTGCTTTTTCCTGCTCCCCTTAGCATGATAAAGAAGATTCAAAGAGAGTGAGATGCCAGCTCCTTTCATTCAGTCAGTACCTTCAATCATTTCTGGACGTTTTTCAATGGCAAAAATCAATGAATATTGTAAATGCACAAACAGTAATTTCTCCGCATTGCAAGGTGCAATTCTGAATTTTTTTGCTTTTTCCTGCTCCTCTTAGCATGATAAAGAAGATTCAAAGAGAGTGAGATGCCAGCTCCTTTCATTCAGTCAGTAGCTTCAATCATTTCTGGACGTTTTTCAATGGCAAAAATCAATGAATATTGTAAATGCACAAACTGTAATTTCTCCGCATTGCAAGGTGCAATTCTGAAATTTTTTGCTTTTTCCTGCTCCTCTTAGCATGATAAAGAAGATTCAAAGAGAGTGAGATGCCAGCTCCTTTCATTCAGTCAGTAGCTTCAATCATTTCTGGTATATGAATAACATGATGTTTTTCAATAGCAAAAATCAATGAATATTGTAAATGCACAAACAGTAATTTCTCCGCATTGCAAGGTGCAATTCTGAAATTTTTTGCTTTTTCCTGCTCCTCTTAGCATGATAAAGAAGATTCAAAGAGAGTGAGATGCCAGCTCCTTTCATTCAGTCAGTAGCTTCAATCATTTCTGGACGTTTTTCAATGGCAAAAATCAATGAATATTGTAAATGCACAAACAGTAATTTCTCCGCATTGCAAGGTGCAATTCTGAAATTTTTTACTTTTTCCTTCTCCTCTTAGCATGATAAAGAAGATTCAAAGAGAGTGAGATGCCAGCTCCTTTCATTCAGTCAGTAGCTTCAATCATTTCTGGACGTTTTTCAATGGCAAAAATCAATGAATATTGTAAATGCACAAACAGTAATTTCTCCGCATTGCAAGGTGCAATTCTGAAATTCTTTGCTTTTTCCTGCTCCTCTAAGCATGATAAAGAAGATTCAAAGAGAGTGAGATGCCAGATCCTTTCCTTCAGTCAGTAGCTTCAATCATTTCTGGTATATGAATAACATGATGTTTTTCAATGGCAAAAATCAATGAATTTTGTAAATGTACAAACAGTAATTTCTCCGCATTGCAAGGCGCAATTCTGAAATTTTTTACTTTTTCCTGCTCCTCTTAGCATGATAAAGAAGATTCAAAGAGAGTGAGATGCCAGCTCCTTTCATTCAGTCAGTAGCTTCAATCATTTCTGGTATATGAATAACATGATGTTTTTCAATGGCAAAAATCAATGAATATTGTAAATGCACAAACAGTAATTTCTCCGCATTGCAAGGTGCAATTCTGAAATTTTTTGCTTTTTCCTGCTCCTCTTAGCATGATAAAGAAGATTAAAAGAGAGTGAGATGCCAGCTCCTTTCATTCAGTCAGTAGCTTCAATCATTTCTGGACGTTTTTCAATGGCAAAAATCAATGAATATTGTAAATGCACAAACAGTAATTTCTCCGCATTGCAAGGTGCAATTCTGAAATTTTTTGCTTTTTCCTGCTCCTCTTAGCATGATAAAGAAGATTCAAAGAGAGTGAGATGCCAGCTCCTTTCATTCAGTCAGTAGCTTTAATCATTTCTGGACGTTTTTCAATGGCAAAAATCATTGAATATTGTAAATGCACAATCAGTAATTTCTCCGCATTGCAAGGTGCAATTCTGAAATTTTTTACTTTTTCCTGCTCCTCTTAGCATGATAAAGAAGATTCAAAGAGAGTGAGATGCCAGCTCCTTTCATTCAGTCAGTAGCTTCAATCATTTCTGGTATATGAATAACATGATGTTTTTCAATCGCAAAAATCAATGAATATTGTAAATGCACAAACAGTAATTTCTCCGCATTGCAAGGTGCAATTCTGAAATTTTTTGCTTTTTCCTGCTCCTCTTAGCATGATAAAGAAGATTCAAAGAGAGTGAGATGCCAGCTCCTTTCATTCAGTCAGTAGCTTCAATCATTTCTGGACGTTTTTCAATGGCAAAAACCAATGAATATTGTAAATGCACAAACAGTAATTTCTCCGCATTGCAAGGTGCAATTCTGAAACTTTTTGCTTTTTCCTGCTCCTCTTAGCATGATAAAGAAGATTCAAAGAGAGTGAGATGCCAGATCCTTTCCTTCAGTCAGTAGCTTCAATCATTTCTGGTATATGAATAACATGATGTTTTTCAATGGCAAAAATCAATGAATTTTGTAAATGCACAAACAGTAATTTCTCCGCATTGCAAGGCGCAATTCTGAAATTTTTTGCTTTTTCCTGCTCCTCTTAGCATGATAAAGAAGATTCAAAGAGAGTGAGATGCCAGCTCCTTTCATTCAGTCAGTAGCTTCAATCATTTCTGGACGTTTTTCAATGGCAAAAATCAATGAATATTGTAAATGCACAAACAGTAATTTCTCCGCATTGCAATGTGCAATTCTGAAATTTTTTGCTTTTTCCTGCTCCTCTTAGCATGATAAAGAAGATTCAAAGAGAGTGAGATGCCAGCTCCTTTCATTCAGTCAGTAGCTTCAATCATTTCTGGACGTTTTTCAATGGCAAAAATCAATGAATATTGTAAATGCACAAACAGTAATTTCTCCGCATTGCAAGGTGCAATTCTGAAATTTTTTGCTTTTTCCTGCTCCTCTTAGCATGATAAAGAAGATTCAAAGAGAGTGAGAGGCCAGATCCTTTCCTTCAGTCAGTAGCTTCAATCATTTCTGGTATATGAATAACATGATGTTTTTCAATGGCAAAAATCAATGAATTTTGTAAATGCACAAACAGTAATTTCTCCGCATTGCAAGGCGGAATTCTGAAATTTTTTGCTTTTTCCTGCTCCTCTTAGCATGATAAAGAAGATTCAAAGAGAGTGAGATGCCAGCTCCTTTCATTCAGTCAGTAGCTTCAATCATTTCTGGACGTTTTTCAATGGCAAAAATCAATGAATATTGTAAATGCACAAACAGTAATTTCTCCGCATTGCAATGTGCAATTCTGAAATTTTTTGCTTTTTCCTGCTCCTCTTAGCATGATAAAGAAGATTCAAAGAGAGTGAGATGCCAGCTCCTTTCATTCAGTCAGTAGCTTCAATCATTTCTGGACGTTTTTCAATGGCAAAAATCAATGAATATTGTAAATGCACAAACAGTAATTTCTCCGCATTGCAAGGTGCAATTCTGAAATTTTTTGCTTTTTCCTGCTCCTCTTAGCATGATAAAGAAGATTCAAAGAGAGTGAGATGCCAGATCCTTTCCTTCAGTCAGTAGCTTCAATCATTTCTGGTATATGAATAACATGATGTTTTTCAATGGCAAAAATCAATGAATTTTGTAAATGCACAAACAGTAATTTCTCCGCATTGCAAGGCGCAATTCTGAAATTTTTTGCTTTTTCCTGCTCCTCTTAGCATGATAAAGAAGATTCAAAGAGAGTGAGATGCCAGCTCCTTTCATTCAGTCAGTAGCTTCAATCATTTCTGGACATTTTTCAATGGCAAAAATCAATGAATATTGTAAATGCACAAACAGTAATTTCTCCGCATTGCAAGGTGCAATTCTGAAATTTTTTGCTTTTTCCTGCTCCTCTTAGCATGATAAAGAAGATTCAAAGAGAGTGAGATGCCAGCTCCTTTCATTCAGTCAGTAGCTTCAATCATTTCTGGACGTTTTTCAATGGCAAAAATCAATGAATATTGTAAATGCACAAACAGTAATTTCTCCGCATTGCAATGTGCAATTCTGAAATTTTTTGCTTTTTCCTGCTCCTCTTAGCATGATAAAGAAGATTCAAAGAGAGTGAGATGCCAGCTCCTTTCATTCAGTCAGTAGCTTCAAACATTTCTGGTACATGAATAACATGATGTTTTTCAATGGCAAAAATCAATGAATATTGTAAATGCACAAACAGTAATTTCTCCGCATTGCAAGGTGCAATTCTGAAATTTTTTGCTTTTTCCTGCTCCTCTTAGCATGATAAAGAAGATTCAAAGAGAGTGAGATGCCAGCTCCTTTCGTTCAGTCAGTAGCTTCAATCATTTCTGGACGTTTTTCAATGGCAAAAATCATTGAATATTATAAATGCACAAACAGTAATTTCTCCGCATTGCAAGGTGCAATTCTGAAATTTTTTACTTTTTCCTGCTCCTCTTAGCATGATAAAGAAGATTCAAAGAGAGTGAGATGCCAGCTCCTTTCATTCAGTCAGTAGCTTCAATCATTTCTGGACGTTTTTCAATGGCAAAAATCATTGAATATTGTAAATGCACAAACAGTAATTTCTCCGCATTGCAAGGTGCAATTCTGAAATTTTTTACTTTTTCCTGCTCCTCTTAGCATGATAAAGAAGATTCAAAGAGAGTGAGATGCCAGCTCCTTTCATTCAGTCAGTAGCTTCAATCATTTCTGGTATATGAATAACATGATGTTTTTCAATCGCAAAAATCAATGAATATTGTAAATGCACAAACAGTAATTTCTCCGCATTGCAAGGTGCAATTCTGAAATTTTTTGCTTTTTCCTGCTCCTCTTAGCATGATAAAGAAGATTCAAAGAGAGTGAGATGCCAGCTCCTTTCATTCAGTCAGTACCTTCAATCATTTCTGGACGTTTTTCAATGGCAAAAATCAATGAATATTGTAAATGCACAAACAGTAATTTCTCCGCATTGCAAGGTGCAATTCTGAAATTTTTTGCTTTTTCCTGCTCCTCTTAGCATGATAAAGAAGATTCAAAGAGAGTGAGATGCCAGCTCCTTTCATTCAGTCAGTAGCTTCAATCATTTCTGGACGTTTTTCAATGGCAAAAATCAATGAATATTGTAAATGCACAAACTGTAATTTCTCCGCATTGCAAGGTGCAATTCTGAAATTTTTTGCTTTTTCCTGCTCCTCTTAGCATGATAAAGAAGATTCAAAGAGAGTGAGATGCCAGCTCCTTTCATTCAGTCAGTAGCTTCAATCATTTCTGGTATATGAATAACATGATGTTTTTCAATAGCAAAAATCAATGAATATTGTAAATGCACAAACAGTAATTTCTCCGCATTGCAAGGTGCAATTCTGAAATTTTTTGCTTTTTCCTGCTCCTCTTAGCATGATAAAGAAGATTCAAAGAGAGTGAGATGCCAGCTCCTTTCATTCAGTCAGTAGCTTCAATCATTTCTGGACGTTTTTCAATGGCAAAAATCAATGAATATTGTAAATGCACAAACAGTAATTTCTCCGCATTGCAAGGTGCAATTCTGAAATTTTTTACTTTTTCCTGCTCCTCTTAGCATGATAAAGAAGATTCAAAGAGAGTGAGATGCCAGCTCCTTTCATTCAGTCAGTAGCTTCAATCATTTCTGGTATATGAATAACATGATGTTTTTCAATGGCAAAAATCAATGAATTTTGTAAATGCACAAACAGTAATTTCTCCGCATTGCAAGGTGCAATTCTGAAATTTTTTGCTTTTTCCTGCTCCTCTTAGCATGATAAAGAAGATTCAAAGAGAGTGAGATGCCAGCTCCTTTCATTCAGTCAGTAGCTTCAATCATTTCTGGACGTTTTTCAATGGCAAAAATCAATGAATATTGTAAATGCACAAACAGTAATTTCTCCGCATTGCAAGGTGCAATTCTGAAATTCTTTGCTTTTTCCTGCTCCTCTAAGCATGATAAAGAAGATTCAAAGAGAGTGAGATGCCAGCTCCTTTCATTCAGTCAGTAGCTTCAATCATTTCTGGTATATGAATAACATGATGTTTTTCAATCGCAAAAATCAATGAATATTGTAAATGCACAAACAGTAATTTCTCCGCATTGCAAGGTGCAATTCTGAAATTTTTTGCTTTTTCCTGCTCCTCTTAGCATGATAAAGAAGATTCAAAGAGAGTGAGATGCCAGCTCCTTTCATTCAGTCAGTACCTTCAATCATTTCTGGACGTTTTTCAATGGCAAAAATCAATGAATATTGTAAATGCACAAACAGTAATTTCTCCGCATTGCAAGGTGCAATTCTGAAATTTTTTGCTTTTTCCTGCTCCTCTTAGCATGATAAAGAAGATTCAAAGAGAGTGAGATGCCAGCTCCTTTCATTCAGTCAGTAGCTTCAATCATTTCTGGACGTTTTTCAATGGCAAAAATCAATGAATATTGTAAATGCACAAACTGTAATTTCTCCGCATTGCAAGGTGCAATTCTGAAATTTTTTGCTTTTTCCTGCTCCTCTTAGCATGATAAAGAAGATTCAAAGAGAGTGAGATGCCAGCTCCTTTCATTCAGTCAGTAGCTTCAATCATTTCTGGTATATGAATAACATGATGTTTTTCAATAGCAAAAATCAATGAATATTGTAAATGCACAAACAGTAATTTCTCCGCATTGCAAGGTGCAATTCTGAAATTTTTTGCTTTTTCCTGCTCCTCTTAGCATGATAAAGAAGATTCAAAGAGAGTGAGATGCCAGCTCCTTTCATTCAGTCAGTAGCTTCAATCATTTCTGGACGTTTTTCAATGGCAAAAATCAATGAATATTGTAAATGCACAAACAGTAATTTCTCCGCATTGCAAGGTGCAATTCTGAAATTTTTTACTTTTTCCTGCTCCTCTTAGCATGATAAAGAAGATTCAAAGAGAGTGAGATGCCAGCTCCTTTCATTCAGTCAGTAGCTTCAATCATTTCTGGTATATGAATAACATGATGTTTTTCAATAGCAAAAATCAATGAATATTGTAAATGCACAAACAGTAATTTCTCCGCATTGCAAGGTGCAATTCTGAAATTTTTTGCTTTTTCCTGCTCCTCTTAGCATGATAAAGAAGATTCAAAGAGAGTGAGATGCCAGCTCCTTTCATTCAGTCAGTAGCTTCAATCATTTCTGGACGTTTTTCAATGGCAAAAATCAATGAATATTGTAAATGCACAAACAGTAATTTCTCCGCATTGCAAGGTGCAATTCTGAAATTCTTTGCTTTTTCCTGCTCCTCTAAGCATGATAAAGAAGATTCAAAGAGAGTGAGATGCCAGATCCTTTCCTTCAGTCAGTAGCTTCAATCATTTCTGGTATATGAATAACATGATGTTTTTCAATGGCAAAAATCAATGAATTTTGTAAATGCACAAACAGTAATTTCTCCGCATTGCATTGCGCAATTCTGAAATTTTTTACTTTTTCCTGCTCCTCTTAG
The DNA here is from genome assembly GCF_046119375.1 of Phyllobates terribilis. NCBI lineage: Eukaryota > Metazoa > Chordata > Amphibia > Anura > Dendrobatidae > Phyllobates > Phyllobates terribilis. The sequence continues at coordinate 1,093,451 of NW_027363292.1, forward strand.
CATGATAAAGAAGATTCAAAGAGAGTGAGATGCCAGCTCCTTTCATTCAGTCAGTAGCTTCAATCATTTCTGGTATATGAATAACATGATGTTTTTCAATGGCAAAAATCAATGAATATTGTAAATGCACAAACAGTAATTTCTCCGCATTGCAAGGTGCAATTCTGAAATTTTTTGCTTTTTCCTGCTCCTCTTAGCATGATAAAGAAGATTCAAAGAGAGTGAGATGCCAGCTCCTTTCATTCAGTCAGTAGCTTCAATCATTTCTGGACGTTTTTCAATGGCAAAAATCAATGAATATTGTAAATGCACAAACAGTAATTTCTCCGCATTGCAAGGTGCAATTCTGAAATTTTTTGCTTTTTCCTGCTCCTCTTAGCATGATAAAGAAGATTCAAAGAGAGTGAGATGCCAGCTCCTTTCATTCAGTCAGTAGCTTCAATCATTTCTGGACGTTTTTCAATGGCAAAAACCAATGAATATTGTAAATGCACAAACAGTAATTTCTCCGCATTGCAAGGTGCAATTCTGAAACTTTTTGCTTTTTCCTGCTCCTCTTAGCATGATAAAGAAGATTCAAAGAGAGTGAGATGCCAGATCCTTTCCTTCAGTCAGTAGCTTCAATCATTTCTGGTATATGAATAACATGATGTTTTTCAATGGCAAAAATCAATGAATTTTGTAAATGCACAAACAGTAATTTCTCCGCATTGCAAGGCGCAATTCTGAAATTTTTTGCTTTTTCCTGCTCCTCTTAGCATGATAAAGAAGATTCAAAGAGAGTGAGATGCCAGCTCCTTTCATTCAGTCAGTAGCTTCAATCATTTCTGGACATTTTTCAATGGCAAAAATCAATGAATATTGTAAATGCACAAACAGTAATTTCTCCGCATTGCAAGGTGCAATTCTGAAATTTTTTGCTTTTTCCTGCTCCTCTTAGCATGATAAAGAAGATTCAAAGAGAGTGAGATGCCAGCTCCTTTCATTCAGTCAGTAGCTTCAATCATTTCTGGACGTTTTTCAATGGCAAAAATCAATGAATATTGTAAATGCACAAACAGTAATTTCTCCGCATTGCAATGTGCAATTCTGAAATTTTTTGCTTTTTCCTGCTCCTCTTAGCATGATAAAGAAGATTCAAAGAGAGTGAGATGCCAGCTCCTTTCATTCAGTCAGTAGCTTCAATCATTTCTGGACGTTTTTCAATGGCAAAAATCAATGAATATTGTAAATGCACAAACAGTAATTTCTCCGCATTGCAAGGTGCAATTCTGAAATTTTTTGCTTTTTCCTGCTCCTCTTAGCATGATAAAGAAGATTCAAAGAGAGTGAGATGCCAGATCCTTTCCTTCAGTCAGTAGCTTCAATCATTTCTGGTATATGAATAACATGATGTTTTTCAATGGCAAAAATCAATGAATTTTGTAAATGCACAAACAGTAATTTCTCCGCATTGCAAGGCGCAATTCTGAAATTTTTTGCTTTTTCCTGCTCCTCTTAGCATGATAAAGAAGATTCAAAGAGAGTGAGATGCCAGCTCCTTTCATTCAGTCAGTAGCTTCAATCATTTCTGGACATTTTTCAATGGCAAAAATCAATGAATATTGTAAATGCACAAACAGTAATTTCTCCGCATTGCAAGGTGCAATTCTGAAATTTTTTGCTTTTTCCTGCTCCTCTTAGCATGATAAAGAAGATTCAAAGAGAGTGAGATGCCAGCTCCTTTCATTCAGTCAGTAGCTTCAATCATTTCTGGACGTTTTTCAATGGCAAAAATCAATGAATATTGTAAATGCACAAACAGTAATTTCTCCGCATTGCAAGGTGCAATTCTGAAATTTTTTGCTTTTTCCTGCTCCTCTTAGCATGATAAAGAAGATTCAAAGAGAGTGAGATGCCAGCTCCTTTCATTCAGTCAGTAGCTTCAATCATTTCTGGACGTTTTTCAATGGCAAAAATCAATGAATATTGTAAATGCACAAACAGTAATTTCTCCGCATTGCAATGTGCAACTCTGAAATTTTTTGCTTTTTCCTGCTCCTCTTAGCATGATAAAGAAGATTCAAAGAGAGTGAGATGCCAGCTCCTTTCATTCAGTCAGTAGCTTCAAACATTTCTGGTACATGAATAACATGATGTTTTTCAATGGCAAAAATCAATGAATATTGTAAATGCACAAACAGTAATTTCTCCGCATTGCAAGGTGCAATTCTGAAATTTTTTGCTTTTTCCTGCTCCTCTTAGCATGATAAAGAAGATTCAAAGAGAGTGAGATGCCAGCTCCTTTCGTTCAGTCAGTAGCTTCAATCATTTCTGGACGTTTTTCAATGGCAAAAATCATTGAATATTATAAATGCACAAACAGTAATTTCTCCGCATTGCAAGGTGCAATTCTGAAATTTTTTACTTTTTCCTGCTCCTCTTAGCATGATAAAGAAGATTCAAAGAGAGTGAGATGCCAGCTCCTTTCATTCAGTCAGTAGCTTCAATCATTTCTGGTATATGAATAACATGATGTTTTTCAATGGCAAAAATCAATGAATATTGTAAATGCACAAACAGTAATTTCTCCGCATTGCAAGGTGCAATTCTGAAATTTTTTGCTTTTTCCTGCTCCTCTTAGCATGATAAAGAAGATTCAAAGAGAGTGAGATGCCAGCTCCTTTCATTCAGTCAGTAGCTTCAATCATTTCTGGACGTTTTTCAATGGCAAAAATCAATGAATATTGTAAATGCACAAACAGTAATTTCTCCGCATTGCAAGGTGCAATTCTGAAATTTTTTGCTTTTTCCTGCTCCTCTTAGCATGATAAACAAGATTCAAAGAGAGTGAGATGCCAGCTCCTTTCATTCAGTCAGTAGCTTCAATCATTTCTGGACGTTTTTCAATGGCAAAAATCATTGAATATTGTAAATGCACAAACAGTAATTTCTCCGCATTGCAAGGTGCAATTCTGAAATTTTTTACTTTTTCCTGCTCCTCTTAGCATGATAAAGAAGATTCAAAGAGAGTGAGATGCCAGCTCCTTTCATTCAGTCAGTAGCTTCAATCATTTCTGGTATATGAATAACATGATGTTTTTCAATCGCAAAAATCAATGAATATTGTAAATGCACAAACAGTAATTTCTCCGCATTGCAAGGTGCAATTCTGAAATTTTTTGCTTTTTCCTGCTCCTCTTAGCATGATAAAGAAGATTCAAAGAGAGTGAGATGCCAGCTCCTTTCATTCAGTCAGTAGCTTCAATCATTTCTGGACGTTTTTCAATGGCAAAAATCAATGAATATTGTAAATGCACAAACAGTAATTTCTCCGCATAGCAATGTGCAATTCTGAAATTTTTTGCTTTTTCCTGCTCCTCTTAGCATGATAAAGAAGATTCAAAGAGAGTGAGATGCCAGCTCCTTTCATTCAGTCAGTAGCTTCAATCATTTCTGGACGTTTTTCAATGGCAAAAATCAATGAATATTGTAAATGCACAAACAGTAATTTCTCCGCATTGCAAGGTGCAATTCTGAAATTTTTTGCTTTTTCCTGCTCCTCTTAGCATGATAAAGAAGATTCAAAGAGAGTGAGATGCCAGATCCTTTCCTTCAGTCAGTAGCTTCAATCATTTCTGGTATATGAATAACATGATGTTTTTCAATGGCAAAAATCAATGAATTTTGTAAATGCACAAACAGTAATTTCTCCGCATTGCAAGGCGCAATTCTGAAATTTTTTGCTTTTTCCTGCTCCTCTTAGCATGATAAAGAAGATTCAAAGAGAGTGAGATGCCAGCTCCTTTCATTCAGTCAGTAGCTTCAATCATTTCTGGACGTTTTTCAATGGCAAAAATCAATGAATATTGTAAATGCACAAACAGTAATTTCTCCGCATTGCAAGGTGCAATTCTGAAATTTTTTGCTTTTTCCTGCTCCTCTTAGCATGATAAAGAAGATTCAAAGAGAGTGAGATGCCAGCTCCTTTCATTCAGTCAGTAGCTTCAATCATTTCTGGACGTTTTTCAATGGCAAAAATCAATGAATATTGTAAATGCACAAACAGTAATTTCTCCGCATTGCAATGTGCAATTCTGAAATTTTTTGCTTTTTCCTGCTCCTCTTAGCATGATAAAGAAGATTCAAAGAGAGTGAGATGCCAGCTCCTTTCATTCAGTCAGTAGCTTCAAACATTTCTGGTACATGAATAACATGATGTTTTTCAATGGCAAAAATCAATGAATATTGTAAATGCACAAACAGTAATTTCTCCGCATTGCAAGGTGCAATTCTGAAATTTTTTGGTTTTTCCTGCTCCTCTTAGCATGATAAAGAAGATTCAAAGAGAGTGAGATGCCAGCTCCTTTCGTTCAGTCAGTAGCTTCAATCATTTCTGGACGTTTTTCAATGGCAAAAATCATTGAATATTATAAATGCACAAACAGTAATTTCTCCGCATTGCAAGGTGCAATTCTGAAATTTTTTACTTTTTCCTGCTCCTCTTAGCATGATAAAGAAGATTCAAAGAGAGTGAGATGCCAGCTCCTTTCATTCAGTCAGTAGCTTCAATCATTTCTGGTATATGAATAACATGATGTTTTTCAATGGCAAAAATCAATGAATATTGTAAATGCACAAACAGTAATTTCTCCGCATTGCAAGGTGCAATTCTGAAATTTTTTGCTTTTTCCTGCTCCTCTTAGCATGATAAAGAAGATTCAAAGAGAGTGAGATGCCAGCTCCTTTCATTCAGTCAGTAGCTTCAATCATTTCTGGACGTTTTTCAATGGCAAAAATCAATGAATATTGTAAATGCACAAACAGTAATTTCTCCGCATTGCAAGGTGCAATTCTGAAATTTTTTGCTTTTTCCTGCTCCTCTTAGCATGATAAACAAGATTCAAAGAGAGTGAGATGCCAGCTCCTTTCATTCAGTCAGTAGCTTCAATCATTTCTGGACGTTTTTCAATGGCAAAAATCATTGAATATTGTAAATGCACAAACAGTAATTTCTCCGCATTGCAAGGTGCAATTCTGAAATTTTTTACTTTTTCCTGCTCCTCTTAGCATGATAAAGAAGATTCAAAGAGAGTGAGATGCCAGCTCCTTTCATTCAGTCAGTAGCTTCAATCATTTCTGGTATATGAATAACATGATGTTTTTCAATCGCAAAAATCAATGAATATTGTAAATGCACAAACAGTAATTTCTCCGCATTGCAAGGTGCAATTCTGAAATTTTTTGCTTTTTCCTGCTCCTCTTAGCATGATAAAGAAGATTCAAAGAGAGTGAGATGCCAGCTCCTTTCATTCAGTCAGTAGCTTCAATCATTTCTGGACGTTTTTCAATGGCAAAAATCAATGAATATTGTAAATGCACAAACAGTAATTTCTCCGCATTGCAAGGTGCAATTCTGAAATTTTTTGCTTTTTCCTGCTCCTCTAAGCATGATAAAGAAGATTCAAAGAGAGTGAGATGCCAGATCCTTTCCTTCAGTCAGTAGCTTCAATCATTTCTGGTATATGAATAACATGATGTTTTTCAATGGCAAAAATCAATGAATTTTGTAAATGCACAAACAGTAATTTCTCCGCAGTGCAAGGCGCAATTCTGAAATTTTTTGCTTTTTCCTGCTCCTCTTAGCATGATAAAGAAGATTCAAAGAGAGTGAGATGCCAGCTCCTTTCATTCAGTCAGTAGCTTCAATCATTTCTGGACATTTTTCAATGGCAAAAATCAATGAATATTGTAAATGCACAAACAGTAATTTCTCCGCATTGCAAGGTGCAATTCTGAAATTTTTTGCTTTTTCCTGCTCCTCTTAGCATGATAAAGAAGATTCAAAGAGAGTGAGATGCCAGCTCCTTTCATTCAGTCAGTAGCTTAAATCATTTCTGGACGTTTTTCAATGGCAAAAATCAATGAATATTGTAAATGCACAAACAGTAATTTCTCCGCATTGCAAGGTGCAATTCTGAAATTTTTTGCTTTTTCCTGCTCCTCTTAGCATGATAAAGAAGATTCAAAGAGAGTGAGATGCCAGCTCCTTTCATTCAGTCAGTACCTTCAATTATTTCTGGACCTTTTTCAATGGCAAAAATCAATGAATATTGTAAATGCACAAACAGTAATTTCTCCGCATTGCAAGGTGCAATTCTGAAATTTTTTGCTTTTTCCTGCTCCTCTTAGCATGATAAAGAAGATTCAAAGAGAGTGAGATGCCAGCTCCTTTCATTCAGTCAGTAGCTTCAATCATTTCTGGACGTTTTTCAATGGCAAAAATCAATGAATATTGTAAATGCACAAACTGTAATTTCTCCGCATTGCAAGGTGCAATTCTGAATTTTTTTGCTTTTTCCTGCTCCTCTTAGCATGATAAAGAAGATTCAAAGAGAGTGAGATGCCAGCTCCTTTCATTCAGTCAGTAGCTTCAATCATTTCTGGTATATGAATAACATGATGTTTTTCAATAGCAAAAATCAATGAATATTGTAAATGCACAAACAGTAATTTCTCCGCATTGCAAGGTGCAATTCTGAAATTTTTTGCTTTTTCCTGCTCCTCTTAGCATGATAAAGAAGATTCAAAGAGAGTGAGATGCCAGCTCCTTTCATTCAGTCAGTAGCTTCAATCATTTCTGGACGTTTTTCAATGGCAAAAATCAATGAATATTGTAAATGCACAAACTGTAATTTCTCCGCATTGCAAGGTGCAATTCTGAAATTTTTTGCTTTTTCCTGCTCCTCTTAGCATGATAAAGAAGATTCAAAGAGAGTGAGATGCCAGCTCCTTTCATTCAGTCAGTAGCTTCAATCATTTCTGGTATATGAATAACATGATGTTTTTCAATAGCAAAAATCAATGAATATTGTAAATGCACAAACAGTAATTTCTCCGCATTGCAAGGTGCAATTCTGAAATTTTTTGCTTTTTCCTGCTCCTCTTAGCATGATAAAGAAGATTCAAAGAGAGTGAGATGCCAGCTCCTTTCATTCAGTCAGTAGCTTCAATCATTTCTGGACGTTTTTCAATGGCAAAAATCAATGAATATTGTAAATGCACAAACAGTAATTTCTCCGCATTGCAAGGTGCAATTCTGAAATTTTTTGCTTTTTCCTGCTCCTCTAAGCATGATAAAGAAGATTCAAAGAGAGTGAGATGCCATATCCTTTCCTTCAGTCAGTAGCTTCAATCATTTCTGGTATATGAATAACATGATGTTTTTCAATGGCAAAAATCAATGAATTTTGTAAATGCACAAACAGTAATTTCTCCGCATTGCAAGGCGCAATTCTGAAATTTTTTGCTTTTTCCTGCTCCTCTTAGCATGATAAAGAAGATTCAAAGAGAGTGAGATGCCAGCTCCTTTCATTCAGTCAGTGTCTTCAATCATTTCTGGACATTTTTCAATGGCAAAAATCAATGAATATTGTAAATGCACAAACAGTAATTTCTCCGCATTGCAAGGTGCAATTCTGAAATTTTTTGCTTTTTCCTGCTCCTCTTAGCATGATAAAGAAGATTCAAAGAGAGTGAGATGCCAGCTCCTTTCATTCAGTCAGTAGCTTCAATCATTTCTGGACGTTTTTCAATGGCAAAAATCAATGAATATTGTAAATGCACAAACAGTAATTTCTCCGCATTGCAAGGTGCAATTCTGAAATTTTTTGCTTTTTCCTGCTCCTCTTAGCATGATAAAGAAGATTCAAAGAGAGTGAGATGCCAGCTCCTTTCATTCAGTCAGTACCTTCAATCATTTCTGGACGTTTTTCAATGGCAAAAATCAATGAATATTGTAAATGCACAAACAGTAATTTCTCCGCATTGCAAGGTGCAATTCTGAAATTTTTTGCTTTTTCCTGCTCCTCTTAGCATGATAAAGAAGATTCAAAGAGAGTGAGATGCCAGCTCCTTTCATTCAGTCAGTAGCTTCAATCATTTCTGGACGTTTTTCAATGGCAAAAATCAATGAATATTGTAAATGCACAAACTGTAATTTCTCCGCATTGCAAGGTGCAATTCTGAAATTTTTTGCTTTTTCCTGCTCCTCTTAGCATGATAAAGAAGATTCAAAGAGAGTGAGATGCCAGCTCCTTTCATTCAGTCAGTAGCTTCAATCATTTCTGGTATATGAATAACATGATGTTTTTCAATAGCAAAAATCAATTAATATTGTAAATGCACAAACAGTAATTTCTCCGCATTGCAAGGTGCAATTCTGAAATTTTTTGCTTTTTCCTGCTCCTCTTAGCATGATAAAGAAGATTCAAAGAGAGTGAGATGCCAGCTCCTTTCATTCAGTCAGTAGCTTCAATCATTTCTGGACGTTTTTCAATGGCAAAAATCAATGAATATTGTAAATGCACAAACAGTAATTTCTCCGCATTGCAAGGTGCAATTCTGAAATTTTTTGCTTTTTCCTGCTCCTCTTAGCATGATAAACAAGATTCAAAGAGAGTGAGATGCCAGCTCCTTTCATTCAGTCAGTAGCTTCAATCATTTCTGGACGTTTTTCAATGGCAAAAATCATTGAATATTGTAAATGCACAAACAGTAATTTCTCCGCATTGCAAGGTGCAATTCTGAAATTTTTTACTTTTTCCTGCTCCTCTTAGCATGATAAAGAAGATTCAAAGAGAGTGAGATGCCAGCTCCTTTCATTCAGTCAGTAGCTTCAATCATTTCTGGTATATGAATAACATGATGTTTTTCAATCGCAAAAATCAATGAATATTGTAAATGCACAAACAGTAATTTCTCCGCATTGCAAGGTGCAATTCTGAAATTTTTTGCTTTTTCCTGCTCCTCTTAGCATGATAAAGAAGATTCAAAGAGAGTGAGATGCCAGCTCCTTTCATTCAGTCAGTAGCTTCAATCATTTCTGGACGTTTTTCAATGGCAAAAATCAATGAATATTGTAAATGCACAAACAGTAATTTCTCCGCATTGCAAGGTGCAATTCTGAAATTTTTTGCTTTTTCCTGCTCCTCTTAGCATGATAAAGAAGATTCAAAGAGAGTGAGATGCCAGATCCTTTCCTTCAGTCAGTAGCTTCAATCATTTCTGGTATATGAATAACATGATGTTTTTCAATGGCAAAAATCAATGAATTTTGTAAATGCACAAACAGTAATTTCTCCGCATTGCAAGGCGCAATTCTGAAATTTTTTGCTTTTTCCTGCTCCTCTTAGCATGATAAAGAAGATTCAAAGAGAGTGAGATGCCAGCTCCTTTCATCAGTCAGTAGCTTCAATCATTTCTGGACATTTTTCAATGGCAAAAATCAATGAATATTGTAAATGCACAAACAGTAATTTCTCCGCATTGCAAGGTGCAATTCTGAAATTTTTTGCTTTTTCCTGCTCTTCTTAGCATGATAAAGAAGATTCAAAGAGAGTGAGATGCCAGCTCCTTTCATTCAGTCAGTAGCTTCAATCATTTCTGGACGTTTTTCAATGGCAAAAATCAATGAATATTGTAAATGCACAAACAGTAATTTCTCCGCATTGCAAGGTGCAATTCTGAAATTTTTTGCTTTTTCCTGCTCCTCTTAGCATGATAAGGAAGATTCAAAGAGAGTGAGATGCCAGCTCCTTTCATTCAGTCAGTAGCTTCAATCATTTCTGGACGTTTTTCAATGGCAAAAATCAATGAATATTGTAAATGCACAAACAGTAATTTCTCCGCATTGCAAGGTGCAATTCTGAAATTTTTTGCTTTTTCCTGCTCCTCTTAGCATGATAAAGAAGATTCAAAGAGAGTGAGATGCCAGATCCTTTCCTTCAGTCAGTAGCTTCAATCATTTCTGGTATATGAATAACATGATGTTTTTCAATGGCAAAAATCAATGAATTTTGTAAATGCACAAACAGTAATTTCTCCGCATTGCAAGGCGCAATTCTGAAATTTTTTGCTTTTTCCTGCTCCTCTTAGCATGATAAAGAAGATTCAAAGAGAGTGAGATGCCAGCTCCTTTCATTCAGTCAGTAGCTTCAATCATTTCTGGACATTTTTCAATGGCAAAAATCAATGAATATTGTAAATGCACAAACAGTAATTTCTCCGCATTGCAAGGTGCAATTCTGAAATTTTTTGCTTTTTCCTGCTCCTCTTAGCATGATAAAGAAGATTCAAAGAGAGTGAGATGCCAGCTCCTTTCATTCAGTCAGTAGCTTCAATCATTTCTGGACGTTTTTCAATGGCAAAAATCAATGAATATTGTAAATGCACAAACAGTAATTTCTCCGCATTGCAAGGTGCAATTCTGAAATTTTTTGCTTTTTCCTGCTCCTCTTAGCATGATAAAGAAGATTCAAAGAGAGTGAGATGCCAGCTCCTTTCATTCAGTCAGTAGCTTCAATCATTTCTGGACGTTTTTCAATGGCAAAAATCAATGAATATTGTAAATGCACAAACAGTAATTTCTCCGCATTGCAATGTGCAATTCTGAAATTTTTTGCTTTTTCCTGCTCCTCTTAGCATGATAAAGAAGATTCAAAGAGAGTGAGATGCCAGCTCCTTTCATTCAGTCAGTAGCTTCAATCATTTCTGGACATTTTTCAATGGCAAAAATCAATGAATATTGTAAATGCACAAACAGTAATTTCTCCGCATTGCAAGGTGCAATTCTGAAATTTTTTGCTTTTTCCTGCTCCTCTTAGCATGATAAAGAAGATTCAAAGAGAGTGAGATGCCAGCTCCTTTCATTCAGTCAGTAGCTTCAATCATTTCTGGACGTTTTTCAATGACAAAAATCAATGAATATTGTAAATGCACAAACAGTAATTTCTCTGCATTGCAAGGTGCAATTCTGAAATTTTTTGCTTTTTCCTGCTCCTCTTAGCATGATAAAGAAGATTCAAAGAGAGTGAGATGCCAGATCCTTTCCTTCAGTCAGTAGCTTCAATCATTTCTGGTATATGAATAACATGATGTTTTTCAATGGCAAAAATCAATGAATTTTGTAAATGCACAAACAGTAATTTCTCCGCATTGCAAGGCGCAATTCTGAAATTTTTTGCTTTTTCCTGCTCCTCTTAGCATGATAAAGAAGATTCAAAGAGAGTGAGATGCCAGCTCCTTTCATTCAGTCAGTAGCTTCAATCATTTCTGGACATTTTTCAATGGCAAAAATCAATGAATATTGTAAATGCACAAACAGTAATTTCTCCGCATTGCAAGGTGCAATTCTGAAATTTTTTGCTTTTTCCTGCTCCTCTTAGCATGATAAAGAAGATTCAAAGAGAGTGAGATGCCAGCTCCTTTCATTCAGTCAGTAGCTTCAATCATTTCTGGACGTTTTTCAATAGCAAAAATCAATGAATATTGTAAATGCACAAACAGTAATTTCTCCGCATTGCAAGGTGCAATTCTGAAATTTTTTGCTTTTTCCTGCTCCTCTTAGCATGATAAAGAAGATTCAAAGAGAGTGAGATGCCAGCTCCTTTCATTCAGTCAGTAGCTTCAATCATTTCTGGACGTTTTTCAATGGCAAAAATCTATGAATATTGTAAATGCACAAACAGTAATTTCTCCGCATTGCAAGGTGCAATTCTGAAATTTTTTGCTTTTTCCTGCTCCTCTTAGCATGATAAAGAAGATTCAAAGAGAGTGAGATGCCAGATCCTTTCCTTCAGTCAGTAGCTTCAATCATTTCTGGTATATGAATAACATGTTTTTCAATGGCAAAAATCAATGAATTTTGTAAATGCACAAACAGTAATTTCTCCGCATTGCAAGGCGCAATTCTGAAATTTTTTGCTTTTTCCTGCTCCTCTTAGCATGATAAAGAAGATTCAAAGAGAGTGAGATGCCAGCTCCTTTCATTCAGTCAGTAGCTTCAATCATTTCTGGACATTTTTCAATGGCAAAAATCAATGAATATTGTAAATGCACAAACAGTAATTTCTCCGCATTGCAAGGTGCAATTCTGAAATTTTTTGCTTTTTCCTGCTCCTCTTAGCATGATAAAGAAGATTCAAAGAGAGTGAGATGCCAGCTCCTTTCATTCAGTCAGTAGCTTCAATCATTTCTGGACGTTTTTCAATGGCAAAAATCAATGAATATTGTAAATGCACAAACAGTAATTTCTCCGCATTGCAAGGTGCAATTCTGAAATTTTTTGCTTTTTCCTGCTCCTCTTAGCATGATAAAGAAGATTCAAAGAGAGTGAGATGCCAGCTCCTTTCATTCAGTCAGTAGCTTCAATCATTTCTGGACGTTTTTCAATGGCAAAAATCAATGAATATTGTAAATGCACAAACAGTAATTTCTCCGCATTGCAATGTGCAATTCTGAAATTTTTTGCTTTTTCCTGCTCCTCTTAGCATGATAAAGAAGATTCAAAGAGAGTGAGATGCCAGCTCCTTTCATTCAGTCAGTAGCTTCAAACATTTCTGGTACATGAATAACATGATGTTTTTCAATGGCAAAAATCAATGAATATTGTAAATGCACAAACAGTAATTTCTCCGCATTGCAAGGTGCAATTCTGAAATTTTTTGCTTTTTCCTGCTCCTCTTAGCATGATAAAGAAGATTCAAAGAGAGTGAGATGCCAGCTCCTTTCGTTCAGTCAGTAGCTTCAATCATTTCTGGACGTTTTTCAATGGCAAAAATCATTGAATATTATAAATGCACAAACAGTAATTTCTCCGCATTGCAAGGTGCAATTCTGAAATTTTTTACTTTTTCCTGCTCCTCTTAGCATGATAAAGAAGATTCAAAGAGAGTGAGATGCCAGCTCCTTTCATTCAGTCAGTAGCTTCAATCATTTCTGGTATATGAATAACATGATGTTTTTCAATGGCAAAAATCAATGAATATTGTAAATGCACAAACAGTAATTTCTCCGCATTGCAAGGTGCAATTCTGAAATTTTTTGCTTTTTCCTGCTCCTCTTAGCATGATAAAGAAGATTCAAAGAGAGTGAGATGCCAGCTCCTTTCATTCAGTCAGTAGCTTCAAACATTTCTGGTACATGAATAACATGATGTTTTTCAATGGCAAAAATCAATGAATATTGTAAATGCACAAACAGTAATTTCTCCGCATTGCAAGGTGCAATTCTGAAATTTTTTGCTTTTTCCTGCTCCTCTTAGCATGATAAAGAAGATTCAAAGAGAGTGAGATGCCAGCTCCTTTCATTCAGTCAGTAGCTTCAATCATTTCTGGACGTTTTTCAATGGCAAAAATCAATGAATATTGTAAATGCACAAACAGTAATTTCTCCGCATTGCAAGGTGCAATTCTGAAATTTTTTGCTTTTTCCTGCTCCTCTTAGCATGATAAACAAGATTCAAAGAGAGTGAGATGCCAGCTCATTTCATTCAGTCAGTAGCTTCAATCATTTCTGGACGTTTTTCAATGGCAAAAATCATTGAATATTGTAAATGCACAAACAGTAATTTCTCCGCATTGCAAGGTGCAATTCTGAAATTTTTTACTTTTTCCTGCTCCTCTTAGCATGATAAAGAAGATTCAAAGAGAGTGAGATGCCAGCTCCTTTCATTCAGTCAGTAGCTTCAATCATTTCTGGTATATGAATAACATGATGTTTTTCAATCGCAAAAATCAATGAATATTGTAAATGCACAAACAGTAATTTCTCCGCATTGCAAGGTGCAATTCTGAAATTTTTTGCTTTTTCCTGCTCCTCTTAGCATGATAAAGAAGATTCAAAGAGAGTGAGATGCCAGCTCCTTTCATTCAGTCAGTAGCTTCAATCATTTCTGGACGTTTTTCAATGGCAAAAATCAATGAATATTGTAAATGCACAAACAGTAATTTCTCCGCATTGCAAGGTGCAATTCTGAAATTTTTTGCTTTTTCCTGCTCCTCTAAGCATGATAAAGAAGATTCAAAGAGAGTGAGATGCCAGATCCTTTCCTTCAGTCAGTAGCTTCAATCATTTCTGGTATATGAATAACATGATGTTTTTCAATGGCAAAAATCAATGAATTTTGTTAATGCACAAACAGTAATTTCTCCGCATTGCAAGGCGCAATTCTGAAATTTTTTGCTTTTTCCTGCTCCTCTTAGCATGATAAAGAAGATTCAAAGAGAGTGAGATGCCAGCTCCTTTCATTCAGTCAGTAGCTTCAATCATTTCTGGACATTTTTCAATGGCAAAAATCAATGAATATTGTAAATGCACAAACAGTAATTTCTCCGCATTGCAAGGTGCAATTCTGAAATTTTTTGCTTTTTCCTGCTCCTCTTAGCATGATAAAGAAGATTCAAAGAGAGTGAGATGCCAGCTCCTTTCATTCAGTCAGTAGCTTCAATCATTTCTGGACGTTTTTCAATGGCAAAAATCAATGAATATTGTAAATGCACAAACTGTAATTTCTCCGCATTGCAAGGTGCAATTCTGAAATTTTTTGCTTTTTCCTGCTCCTCTTAGCATGATAAAGAAGATTCAAAGAGAGTGAGATGCCAGCTCCTTTCATTCAGTCAGTAGCTTCAATCATTTCTGGTATATGAATAACATGATGTTTTTCAATAGCAAAAATCAATGAATATTGTAAATGCACAAACAGTAATTTCTCCGCATTGCAAGGTGCAATTCTGAAATTTTTTGCTTTTTCCTGCTCCTCTTAGCATGATAAAGAAGATTCAAAGAGAGTGAGATGCCAGCTCCTTTCATTCAGTCAGTAGCTTCAATCATTTCTGGATGTTTTTCAATGGCAAAAATCAATGAATATTGTAAATGCACAAACAGTAATTTCTCCGCATTGCAAGGTGCAATTCTGAAATTTTTTGCTTTTTCCTGCTCCTCTTAGCATGATAAAGAAGATTCAAAGAGAGTGAGATGCCAGCTCCTTTCATTCAGTCAGTAGCTTCAATCATTTCTGGTATATGAATAACATGATGTTTTTCAATCGCAAAAATCAATGAATATTGTAAATGCACAAACAGTAATTTCTCCGCATTGCAAGGTGCAATTCTGAAATTTTTTGCTTTTTCCTGCTCCTCTTAGCATGATAAAGAAGATTCAAAGAGAGTGAGATGCCAGCTCCTTTCATTCAGTCAGTAGCTTCAATCATTTCTGGACGTTTTTCAATGGCAAAAATCAATGAATATTGTAAATGCACAAACAGTAATTTCTCCGCATTGCAAGGTGCAATTCTGAAATTTTTTGCTTTTTCCTGCTCCTCTAAGCATGATAAAGAAGATTCAAAGAGAGTGAGATGCCAGATCCTTTCCTTCAGTCAGTAGCTTCAATCATTTCTGGTATATGAATAACATGATGTTTTTCAATGGCAAAAATCAATGAATTTTGTAAATGCACAAACAGTAATTTCTCCGCATTGCAAGGCGCAATTCTGAAATTTTTTGCTTTTTCCTGCTCCTCTTAGCATGATAAAGAAGATTCAAAGAGAGTGAGATGCCAGCTCCTTTCATTCAGTCAGTAGCTTCAATCATTTCTGGACATTTTTCAATGGCAAAAATCAATGAATATTGTAAATGCACAAACAGTAATTTCTCCGCATTGCAAGGTGCAATTCTGAAATTTTTTGCTTTTTCCTGCTCCTCTTAGCATGATAAAGAAGATTCAAAGAGAGTGAGATGCCAGCTCCTTTCATTCAGTCAGTAGCTTCAATCATTTCTGGACGTTTTTCAATGGCAAAAATCAATGAATATTGTAAATGCACAAACAGTAATTTCTCCGCATTGCAAGGTGCAATTCTGAAATTTTTTGCTTTTTCCTGCTCCTCTTAGCATGATAAAGAAGATTCAAAGAGAGTGAGATGCCAGCTCCTTTCATTCAGTCAGTACCTTCAATCATTTCTGGATGTTTTTCAATGGCAAAAATCAATGAATATTGTAAATGCACAAACAGTAATTTCTCCGCATTGCAAGGTGCAATTCTGAAATTTTTTGCTTTTTCCTGCTCCTCTTAGCATGATAAAGAAGATTCAAAGAGAGTGAGATGCCAGCTCCTTTCATTCAGTCAGTAGCTTCAATCATTTCTGGACGTTTTTCAATGGCAAAAATCAATGAATATTGTAAATGCACAAACTGTAATTTCTCCGCATTGCAAGGTGCAATTCTGAAATTTTTTGCTTTTTCCTGCTCCTCTTAGCATGATAAAGAAGATTCAAAGAGAGTGAGATGCCAGCTCCTTTCATTCAGTCAGTAGCTTCAATCATTTCTGGTATATGAATAACATGATGTTTTTCAATCGCAAAAATCAATGAATATTGTAAATGCACAAACAGTAATTTCTCCGCATTGCAAGGTGCAATTCTGAAATTTTTTGCTTTTTCCTGCTCCTCTTAGCATGATAAAGAAGATTCAAAGAGAGTGAGGTGCCAGCTCCTTTCATTCAGTCAGGAGCTTCAAACATTTCTTGTATATGAATAACATGTTTTTCAATGGCAAAAATCAATGAATATTGTAAATGCACAAACAGTAATTTCTCCGCATTGCAAGGTGCAATTCTGAAATTTTTTGCTTTTTCCTGCTCCTCTTAGCATGATAAAGAAGATTCAAAGAGAGTGAGATGCCAGCTCCTTTCATTCAGTCAGTAGCTTCAATCATTTCTGGACGTTTTTCAATGGCAAAAATCAATGAATATTGTAAATGCACAAACTGTAATTTCTCCGCATTGCAAGGTGCAATTCTGAAATTTTTTGCTTTTTCCTGCTCCTCTTAGCATGATAAAGAAGATTCAAAGAGAGTGAGATGCCAGCTCCTTTCATTCAGTCAGTAGCTTCAATCATTTCTGGACGTTTTTCAATGGCAAAAATCAACGAATATTGTAAATGCACAAACAGTAATTTCTCCGCATTGCAAGGTGCAATTCTGAAATTTTTTGCTTTTTCCTGCTCCTCTTAGCATGATAAAGAAGATTCAAAGAGAGTGAGATGCCAGCTCCTTTCATTCAGTCCGTAGCTTCAATCATTTCTGGACGTTTTTCAATGGCAAAAATCAATGAATATTGTAAATGCACAAACTGTAATTTCTCCGCATTGCAAGGTGCAATTCTGAAATTTTTTGCTTTTTCCTGCTCCTCTTAGCATGATAAAGAAGATTCAAAGAGAGTGAGATGCCAGCTCCTTTCATTCAGTCAGTAGCTTCAATCATTTCTGGACGTTTTTCAATGGCAAAAATCAATGAATATTGTAAATGCACAAACAGTAAATTCTCCGCATTGCAAGGTGCAATTCTGAAATTTTTTGCTTTTTCCTGCTCCTCTTAGCATGATAAAGAAGATTCAAAGAGAGTGAGATGCCAGCTACTTTCCTTCAGTCAGTAGCTTCAATCATTTCTGGTATATGAATAACATGATGTTTTTCAATGGCAAAAATCAATGAATTTTGTAAATGCACAAACAGTAATTTCTCCGCATTGCAAGGCGCAATTCTGAAATGTTTTGCTTTTTCCTGCTCCTCTTAGCATGATAAAGAAGATTCAAAGAGAGTGAGATGCCAGCTCCTTTCATTCAGTCAGTAGCTTCAATCATTTCTGGACATTTTTCAATGGCAAAAATCAATGAATATTGTAAATGCACAAACAGTAATTTCTCCGCATTGCAAGGTGCAATTCTGAAATTTTTTGCTTTTTCCTGCTCCTCTTAGCATGATAAAGAAGATTCAAAGAGAGTGAGATGCCAGCTCCTTTCATTCAGTCAGTAGCTTCAATCATTTCTGGACGTTTTTCAATGGCAAAAATCAATGAATATTGTAAATGCACAAACAGTAATTTCTCCGCATTGCAAGGTGCAATTCTGAAATTTTTTGCTTTTTCCTGCTCCTCTTAGCATGATAAAGAAGATTCAAAGAGAGTGAGGTGCCAGCTCCTTTCATTCAGTCAGGAGCTTCAAACATTTCTGGTATATGAATAACATGTTTTTCAATGGCAAAAATCAATGAATATTGTAAATGCACAAACAGTAAATTCTCCGCATTGCAAGGTGCAATTCTGAAATTTTTTGCTTTTTCCTGCTCCTCTTAGCATGATAAAGAAGATTCAAAGAGAGTGAGATGCCAGCTCCTTTCATTCAGTCAGTAGCTTCAATCATTTCTGGACGTTTTTCAATGGCAAAAATCAATGAATATTGTAAATGCACAAACTGTAATTTCTCCGCATTGCAAGGTGCAATTCTGAAATTTTTTGCTTTTTCCTGCTCCTCTTAGCATGATAAAGAAGATTCAAAGAGAGTGAGATGCCAGCTCCTTTCATTCAGTCAGTAGCTTCAATCATTTCTGGACGTTTTTCAATGGCAAAAATCAACGAATATTGTAAATGCACAAACAGTAATTTCTCCGCATTGCAAGGTGCAATTCTGAAATTTTTTGCTTTTTCCTGCTCCTCTTAGCATGATAAAGAAGATTCAAAGAGAGTGAGATGCCAGCTCCTTTCATTCAGTCAGTAGCTTCAATCATTTCTGGACGTTTTTCAATGGCAAAAATCAATGAATATTGTAAATGCACAAACTGTAATTTCTCCGCATTGCAAGCTGCAATTCTGAAATTTTTTGATTTTTCCTGCTCCACTTAGCATGATAAAGAAGATTCAAAGAGAGTGAGATGCCAGCTCCTTTCATTCAGTCAGTAGCTTCAATCATTTCTGGACGTTTTTCAATGGCAAAAATCAATGAATATTGTAAATGCACAAACAGTAATTTCTCCGCATTGCAAGTTGCAATTCTGAAATTTTTTGCTTTTTCCTGCTCCTCTTAGCATGATAAAGAAGATTCAAAGAGAGTGAGATGCCAGCTCCTTTCATTCAGTCAGTAGCTTCAAACATTTCTGGTATATGAATAACATGATGTTTTTCAATGGCAAAAATCAATGAATATTGTAAATGCACAAACAGTAATTTCTCCGCATTGCAAGGTGCAAGTCTGAAATTTTTTGCTTTTTTCTGCTCCTCTTAGCATGATAAAGAAGATTCAAAGAGAGTGAGATGCCAGCTCCTTTCATTCAGTCAGTAGCTTCAAACATTTCTGGTATATGAATAACATGATGTTTTTCAATGGCAAAAATCAATGAATATTGTAAATGCACAAACAGTAATTTCTCCGCATTGCAAGGTGCAAGTCTGAAATTTTTTGCTTTTTCCTGCTCCTCTTAGCATGATAAAGAAGATTCAAAGAGAGTGAGATGCCAGCTACTTTCATTCAGTCAGTAGCTTCAATCATTTCTGGACGTTTTTCAATGGTAAAAATCAATGAATATTGTAAATGCACAAACAGTAATTTCTCCACATTGCAAGGTGCAATTCTGAAATTTTTTGCTTTTTCATGCTCCTCTTAGCATGATAAAGAAGATTCAAAGAGATTGAGATGCCAGCTCCTTTCATTCAGTCAGTAGCTTCAAACATTTCTGGTATATGAATAACATTATGTTTTTCAATGGCAAAAATCAATGAATATTGTAAATGCACAAACAGTAATTTCTCCGCATTGCAAGGTGCAATTCTGAAATTTTTTGCTTTTTCCTGCTCCTCTTAGCATGATAAAGAAGATTCAAAGAGAGTGAGATGCCAGCTCCTTTCATTCAGTCAGTAGCTTCAAACATTTCTGGTATATGAATAACATGATGTTTTTCAATGGCAAAAATCAATGAATATTGTAAATGCACAAACAGTAATTTCTCCGCATTGCAAGGTGCAATTCTGAAATTTTTTGCTTTTTCCTGCTCCTCTTAGCATGATAAAGAAGATTCAAAGAGAGTGAGATGCCAGCTCCTTTCATTCAGTCAGTAGCTTCAATCATTTCTGGACGTTTTTCAATGGCAAAAATCAACGAATATTGTAAATGCACAAACAGTAATTTCTCCGCATTGCAAGGTGCAATTCTGAAATTTTTTGCTTTTTCCTGCTCCTCTTAGCATGATAAAGAAGATTCAAAGAGAGTGAGATGCCAGCTCCTTTCATTCAGTCAGTAGCTTCAATCATTTCTGGACGTTTTTCAATGGCAAAAATCAATGAATATTGTAAATGCACAAACTGTAATTTCTCCGCATTGCAAGGTGCAATTCTGAAATTTTTTGCTTTTTCCTGCTCCTCTTAGCATGATAAAGAAGATTCAAAGAGAGTGAGATGCCAGCTCCTTTCATTCAGTCAGTAGCTTCAATCATTTCTGGACGTTTTTCAATGGCAAAAATCAATGAATATTGTAAATGCACAAACAGTAAATTCTCCGCATTGCAAGGTGCAATTCTGAAAATTTTTGCTTTTTCCTGCTCCTCTTAGCATGATAAAGAAGATTCAAAGAGAGTGAGATGCCAGCTCCTTTCCTTCAGTCAGTAGCTTCAATCATTTCTGGTATATGAATAACATGATGTTTTTCAATGGCAAAAATCAATGAATTTTGTAAATGCACAAACAGTAATTTCTCCGCATTGCAAGGCGCAATTCTGAAATTTTTTGCTTTTTCCTGCTCCTCTTAGCATGATAAAGAAGATTCAAAGAGAGTGAGATGCCAGCTCCTTTCATTCAGTCAGTAGCTTCAATCATTTCTGGACATTTTTCAATGGCAAAAATCAATGAATATTGTAAATGCACAAACAGTAATTTCTCCGCATTGCAAGGTGCAATTCTGAAATTTTTTGCTTTTTCCTGCTCCTCTTAGCATGATAAAGAAGATTCAAAGAGAGTGAGATGCCAGCTCCTTTCATTCAGTCAGTAGCTTCAATCATTTCTGGACGTTTTTCAATGGCAAAAATCAATGAATATTGTAAATGCACAAACAGTAATTTCTCCGCATTGCAAGGTGCAATTCTGAAATTTTTTGCTTTTTCCTGCTCCTCTTAGCATGATAAAGAAGATTCAAAGAGAGTGAGATGCCAGCTCCTTTCATTCAGTCAGTAGCTTCAATCATTTCTGGACGTTTTTCAATGGCAAAAATCAATGAATATTGTAAATGCACAAACAGTAATTTCTCCGCATTGCAAGGTGCAATTCTGAAATTTTTTGCTTTTTCCTGCTCCTCTTAGCATGATAAAGAAGATTCAAAGAGAGTGAGATGCCAGCTCCTTTCATTCAGTCAGTAGCTTCAAACATTTCTGGTATATGAATAACATGATGTTTTTCAATGGCAAAAATCAATGAATATTGTAAATGCACAAACAGTAATTTCTCCGCATTGCAAGGTGCAAGTCTGAAATTTTTTGCTTTTTCCTGCTCCTCTTAGCATGATAAAGAAGATTCAAAGAGAGTGAGATGCCAGCTACTTTCATTCAGTCAGTAGCTTCAATCATTTCTGGACGTTTTTCAATGGTAAAAATCAATGAATATTGTAAATGCACAAACAGTAATTTCTCCACATTGCAAGGTGCAATTCTAAAATTTTTTGCTTTTTCCTGCTCCTCTTAGCATGATAAAGAAGATTCAAAGAGAGTGAGATGCCAGCTCCTTTCATTCAGTCAGTAGCTTCAAACATTTCTGGTATATGAATAACATGATGTTTTTCAATGGCAAAAATCAATGAATATTGTAAATGCACAAACAGTAATTTCTCCGCATTGCAAGGTGCAATTCTGAAATTTTTTGCTTTTTCCTGCTCCTCTTAGCATGATTCAAAGAGAGTGAGATGCCAGCTCCTTTCATTCAGTCAGTAGCTTCAATCATTTCTGGACGTTTTTCAATGGCAAAAATCAATGAATATTGTAAATGCACAAACAGTAATTTCTCCGCATTGCAAGGTGCAATTCTGAAATTTTTTGCTTTTTCCTGCTCCTCTTAGCACGATAAAGAAGATTCAAAGAGAGTGAGATGTCAGCTCCTTTCATTCAGTCAGTAGCTTCAAACATTTCTGGTATATGAATAACATGATGTTTTTCAATGGCAAAAATCAATGAATATTGTAAATGCACAAACAGTAATTTCTCCGCATTGCAAGGTGCAATTCTGAAATTTTTTGCTTTTTCCTGCTCCTCTTAGCATGATAAAGAAGATTCAAAGAGAGTGAGATGCCAGCTCCTTTCATTCAGTCAGTAGCTTCAAACATTTCTGGTATATGAATAACATGATGTTTTTCAATGGCAAAAATCAATGAATATTGTAAATGCACAAACAGTAATTTCTCCGCATTGCAAGGTGCAAGTCTGAAATTTTTTGCTTTTTCCTGCTCCTCTTAGCATGATAAAGAAGATTCAAAGAGAGTGAGATGCCAGCTACTTTCATTCAGTCAGTAGCTTCAATCATTTCTGGACGTTTTTCAATGGTAAAAATCAATGAATATTGTAAATGCACAAACAGTAATTTCTCCGCATTGCAAGGTGCAATTCTGAAATTTTTTGCTTTTTCCTGCTCCTCTTAGCATGATAAAGAAGATTCAAAGAGAGTGAGATGCCAGCTCCTTTCATTCAGTCAGTAGCTTCAATCATTTCTGGACGTTTTTCAATGGCAAAAATCAATGAATATTGTAAGTGCACAAACAGTAATTTCTCCGCATTGCAAGGTGCAATTCTGAAATTTTTTGCTTTTTCCTGCTCCTCTTAGCATGATAAAGAAGATTCAAAGAGAGTGAGATGCCAGCTCCTTTCATTCAGTCAGTAGCTTCAAACATTTCTGGTATATGAATAACATGATGTTTTTCAATGGCAAAAATCAATGAATATTGTAAATGCACAAACAGTAATTTCTCCGCATTGCAAGGTGCAAGTCTGAAATTTTTTGCTTTTTCCTGCTCCTCTTAGCATGATAAAGAAGATTCAAAGAGAGTGAGATGCCAGCTACTTTCATTCAGTCAGTAGCTTCAATCATTTCTGGACGTTTTTCAATGGTAAAAATCAATGAATATTGTAAATGCACAAACAGTAATTTCTCCACATTGCAAGGTGCAATTATACAATTTTTTGCTTTTTCCTGCTCCTCTTAGCATGATAAAGAAGATTCAAAGAGAGTGAGATGCCAGCTCCTTTCATTCAGTCAGTAGCTTCAAACATTTCTGGTATATGAATAACATGATGTTTTTCAATGGCAAAAATCAATGAATATTGTAAATGCACAAACAGTAATTTCTCCGCATTGCAAGGTGCAATTCTGAAATTTTTTGCTTTTTCCTGCTCCTCTTAGCATGATTCAAAGAGAGTGAGATGCCAGCTCCTTTCATTCAGTCAGTAGCTTCAATCATTTCTGGACGTTTTTCAATGGCAAAAATCAATGAATATTGTAAATGCACAAACAGTAATTTCTCCGCATTGCAAGGTGCAATTCTGAAATTTTTTGCTTTTTCCTGCTCCTCTTAGCATGATAAAGAAGATTCAAAGAGAGTGAGATGTCAGCTCCTTTCATTCAGTCAGTAGCTTCAAACATTTCTGGTATATGAATAACATGATGTTTTTCAATGGCAAAAATCAATGAATATTGTAAATGCACAAACAGTAATTTCTCCGCATTGCAAGGTGCAATTCTGAAATTTTTTGCTTTTTCCTGCTCCTCTTAGCATGATAAAGAAGATTCAAAGAGAGTGAGATGCCAGCTCCTTTCATTCAGTCAGTAGCTTCAAACATTTCTGGTATATGAATAACATGATGTTTTTCAATGGCAAAAATCAATGAATATTGTAAATGCACAAACAGTAATTTCTCCGCATTGCAAGGTGCAAGTCTGAAATTTTTTGCTTTTTCCTGCTCCTCTTAGCATGATAAAGAAGATTCAAAGAGAGTGAGATGTCAGCTACTTTCATTCAGTCAGTAGCTTCAATCATTTCTGGACGTTTTTCAATGGTAAAAATCAATGAATATTGTAAATGCACAAACAGTAATTTCTCCACATTGCAAGGTGCAATTCTGAAGTTTTTTGCTTTTTCCTGCTCCTCTTAGCATGATAAAGAAGATTCAAAGAGATTGAGATGCCAGCTCCTTTCATTCAGTCAGTAGCTTCAAACATTTCTGGTATATGAATAACATGATGTTTTTCAATGGAAAAAATCAATGAATATTGTAAATGCACAAACAGTAATTTCTCCGCATTGCAAGGTGCAATTCTGAAATTTTTTGCTTTTTCCTGCTCCTCTTAGCATGATAAAGAAGATTCAAAGAGAGTGAGATGCCAGCTCCTTTCATTCAGTCAGTAGCTTCAAACATTTCTGGTATATCAATAACATGATGTTTTTCAATGGCAAAAATCAATGAATATTGTAAATGCACAAACAGTAATTTCTCCGCATTGCAAGGTGCAAGTCTGAAATTTTTTGCTTTTTCCTGCTCCTCTTAGCATGATAAAGAAGATTCAAAGAGAGTGAGATGCCAGCTCCTTTCATTCAGTCAGTAGCTTCAAACATTTCTGGTATATGAATAACATGATGTTTTTCAATGGCAAAAATCAATGAATATTGTAAATGCACAAACAGTAATTTCTCCGCATTGCAAGGTGCAATTCTGAAATTTTTTGCTTTTTCCTGCTCCTCTTAGCATGATAAAGATTCAAAGAGAGTGAGATGCCAGCTCCTTTCATTCAGTCAGTAGCTTCAATCATTTCTGGACGTTTCTCAATGGCAAAAATCAATGAATATTGTAAATGCACAAACTGTAATTTCTCCGCATTGCAAGGTGCACTTCTGAAATTTTTTGCTTTTTCCTGCTCCTCTTAGCATGATAAAGAAGATTCAAAGAGAGTGAGATGCCAGCTCCTTTCATTCAGTCAGTAGCTTCAATCATTTCTGGACGTTTTTCAATGGCAAAAATCAATGAATTTTGTAAATGCACAAACACTAATTTCTCCGCATTGCAAGGTGCAATTCTGAAAATTTTTGCTTTTTCCTGCTCCTCTTAGCATGATAAAGAAGATTCAAAGAGAGTGAGATGCCAGCTCCTTTCATTCAGTCAGTACCTTCAATCATTTCTGGACGTTTTTCAATGGCAAAAATCAATGAATATTGTAAATGCACAAACAGTAATTTCTCCGCATTGCAAGGTGCAATTCTGAAATTTTTTGCTTTTTCCCGCTCCTCTTAGCATGATAAAGAAGATTCAAAGAGAGTGAGGTGCCAGCTCCTTTCATTCAGTCAGTAGCTTCAAACATTTCTGGTATATGAATAACATGTTTTTCAATGGCAAAAATCAATGAATATTGTAAATGCACAAACAGTAATTTCTCCGCATTGCAAGGTGCAATTCTGAAATTTTTTGCTTTTTCCTGCTCCTCTTAGCATGATAAAGAAGATTCAAAGAGAGTGAGATGCCAGCTCCTTTCATTCAGTCAGTAGCTTCAATCATTTCTGGACGTTTTTCAATGGCAAAAATCAATGAATATTGTAAATGCACAAACAGTAATTTCTCCGCATTGCAAGGTGCAATTCTGAAATTTTTTGATTTTTCCTGCTCCTCTTAGCATGATAAAGAAGATTCAAAGAGAGTGAGATGCCAGCTCCTTTCATTCAGTCAGTAGCTTCAATCATTTCTGGACGTTTTTCAATGGCAAAAATCAATGAATATTGTAAATGCACAAACAGTAATTTCTCCGCATTGCAAGGTGCAATTCTGAAATTTTTTGCTTTTTCCTGCTCCTCTTAGCATGATAAAGAAGATTCAAAGAGAGTGAGATGCCAGCTCCTTTCATTCAGTCAGTAGCTTCAAACATTTCTGGTATATGAATAACATGATGTTTTTCAATGGCAAAAATCAATGAATATTGTAAATGCACAAACAGTAATTTCTCCGCATTGCAAGGTGCAAGTCTGAAATTTTTTGCTTTTTCCTGCTCGTCTTAGCATGATAAAGAAGATTCAAAGAGAGTGAGATGCCAGCTACTTTCATTCAGTCAGTAGCTTCAATCATTTCTGGACGTTTTTCAATGGTAAAAATCAATGAATATTGTAAATGCACAAACAGTAATTTCTCCACATTGCAAGGTGCAATTCTGAAATTTTTTGCTTTTTCCTGCTCCTCTTAGCATGATAAAGAAGATTCAAAGAGAGTGAGGTGCCAGCTCCTTTCATTCAGTCAGTAGCTTCAAACATTTCTGGTATATGAATAACATGTTTTTCAATGGCAAAAATCAATGAATATTGTAAATGCACAAACAGTAATTTCTCCGCATTGCAAGGTGCAATTCTGAAATTTTTTGCTTTTTCCTGCTCCTCTTAGCATGATAAAGAAGATTCAAAGAGAGTGAGATGCCAGCTCTTCATTCAGTCAGTAGCTTCAATAATTTCTGGACGTTTTTCAATGGCAAAAATCAATGAATATTGTAAATGTACAAACAGTAATTTCTCCGCATTGCAAGGTGCAATTCTGAAATTTTTTGCTTTTTCCTGCTCCTCTTAGCATGATAAAGAAGATTCAAAGAGAGTGAGATGCCAGCTCCTTTCATTCAGTCAGTAGCTTCAATCATTTCTGGACGTTTTTCAATGGCAAAAATCAATGAATATTGTAAATGCACAAACAGTAATTTCTCCGCATTGCAAGGTGCAATTCTGAAATTTTTTGCTTTTTCCTGCTCCTCTTAGCATGATAAAGAAGATTCAAAGAGAGTGAGATGCCAGCTCCTTTCATTCAGTCAGTAGCTTCAAACATTTCTGGTATATGAATAACATGATGTTTTTCAATGGCAAAAATCAATGAATATTGTAAATGCACAAACAGTAATTTCTCCGCATTGCAAGGTGCAAGTCTGAAATTTTTTGCTTTTTCCTGCTCGTCTTAGCATGATAAAGAAGATTCAAAGAGAGTGAGATGCCAGCTACTTTCATTCAGTCAGTAGCTTCAATCATTTCTGGACGTTTTTCAATGGTAAAAATCAATGAATATTGTAAATGCACAAACAGTAATTTCTCCACATTGCAAGGTGCAATTCTGAAATTTTTTGCTTTTCCCTGCTCCTCTTAGCATGATAAAGAAGATTCAAAGAGAGTGAGATGCCAGCTCCTTTCATTCAGTCAGTAGCTTCAAACATTTCTGGTATATGAATAACATGATGTTTTTCAATGGCAAAAATCAATGAATATTGTAAATGCACAAACAGTAATTTCTCCGCATTGCAAGGTGCAATTCTGAAATTTTTTGCTTTTTCCTGCTCCTCTTAGCATGCTAAAGAAGATTCAAAGAGAGTGAGATGCCAGCTCCTTTCATTCAGTCAGTTGCTTCAAACATTTCTGGTATATGAATAACATGATGTTTTTCAATGGCAAAAATCAATGAATATTGTAAATGCACAAACAGTAATTTCTCCGCATTGCAAGGTGCAATTCTGAAATTTTTTGCTTTTTCCTGCTCCTCTTAGCATGATAAAGAAGATTCAAAGAGAGTGAGATGCCAGCTCCTTTCATTCAGTCAGTAGCTTCAATCAATTCTGGACGTTTTTCAATGGCAAAAATCAATGAATATTGTAAATGCACAAACAGTAATTTCTCCGCATTGCAAGGTGCAATTCTGAAATTTTTTGCTTTTTCCTGCTCCTCTTAGCATGATAAAGAAGATTCAAAGAGCGTGAGATGTCAGCTCCTTTCATTCAGTCAGTAGCTTCAAACATTTCTGGTATATGAATAACATGATGTTTTTCAATGGCAAAAATCAATGAATATTGTAAATGCACAAACAGTAATTTCTCCGCATTGCAAGGTGCAATTCTGAAATTTTTTGCTTTTTCCTGCTCCTCTTAGCATGATAAAGAAGATTCAAAGAGAGTGAGATGCCAGCTCCTTTCATTCAGTCAGTAGCTTCAATCATTTCTGGACGTTTTTCAATGGCAAAAATCAATGAATATTGTAAATGCACAAACAGTAATTTCTCCGCATTGCAAGGTGCAATTCTGAAATTTTTTGCTTTTTCCTGCTCCTCTTAGCATGATAAAGAAGATTCAAAGAGAGTGAGATGCCAGCTACTTTCGTTCAGTCAGTAGCTTCAATCATTTCTGGACGTTTTTCAATGGCAAAAATCATTGAATATTATAAATGCACAAACAGTAATTTCTCCGCATTGCAAGGTGCAATTCTGAAATTTTTTACTTTTTCCTGCTCCTCTTAGCATGATAAAGAAGATTCAAAGAGAGTGAGATGCCAGCTCCTTTCATTCAGTCAGTAGCTTCAATCATTTCTGGTATATGAATAACATGATGTTTTTCAATGGCAAAAATCAATGAATATTGTAAATGCACAAACAGTAATTTCTCCGCATTGCAAGGTGCAATTCTGAAATTTTTTGCTTTTTCCTGCTCCTCTTAGCATGATAAACAAGATTCAAAGAGAGTGAGATGCCAGCTCCTTTCATTCAGTCAGTAGCTTCAATCATTTCTGGACTTTTTTCAATGGCAAAAATCAATGAATATTGTAAATGCACAAACAGTAATTTCTCCGCATTGCAAGGTGCAATTCTGAAATTTTTTGCTTTTTCCTGCTCCTCTTAGCATGATAAAGAAGATTCAAAGAGAGTGAGATGCCAGCTCCTTTCATTCAGTCAGTAGCTTCAAACATTTCTGGTATATGAATAACATGATGTTTTTCAATGGCAAAAATCAATGAATATTGTAAATGCACAAACAGTAATTTCTCCGCATTGCAAGGTGCAAGTCTGAAATTTTTTGCTTTTTCCTGCTCGTCTTAGCATGATAAAGAAGATTCAAAGAGAGTGAGATGCCAGCTACTTTCATTCAGTCAGTAGCTTCAATCATTTCTGGACGTTTTTCAATGGTAAAAATCAATGAATATTGTAAATGCACAAACAGTAATTTCTCCACATTGCAAGGTGCAATTCTGAAATTTTTTGCTTTTCCCTGCTCCTCTTAGCATGATAAAGAAGATTCAAAGAGAGTGAGATGCCAGCTCCTTTCATTCAGTCAGTAGCTTCAAACATTTCTGGTATATGAATAACATGATGTTTTTCAATGGCAAAAATCAATGAATATTGTAAATGCACAAACAGTAATTTCTCCGCATTGCAAGGTGCAATTCTGAAATTTTTTGCTTTTTCCTGCTCCTCTTAGCATGATAAAGAAGATTCAAAGAGAGTGAGATGCCAGCTCCTTTCATTCAGTCAGTAGCTTCAAACATTTCTGGTATATGAATAACATGATGTTTTTCAATGGCAAAAATCAATGAATATTGTAAATGCACAAACAGTAATTTCTCCGCATTGCAAGTTGCAATTCTGAAATTTTTTGCTTTTTCCTGCTCCTCTTAGCATGATAAAGAAGATTCAAAGAGAGTGAGATGCCAGCTCCTTTCATTCAGTCAGTAGCTTCAATCAATTCTGGACGTTTTTCAATGGCAAAAATCAATGAATATTGTAAATGCACAAACAGTAATTTCTCCGCATTGCAAGGTGCAATTCTGAAATTTTTTGCTTTTTCCTGCTCCTCTTAGCATGGTAAAGAAGATTCAAAGAGCGTGAGATGTCAGCTCCTTTCATTCAGTCAGTAGCTTCAAACATTTCTGGTATATGAATAACATGATGTTTTTCAATGGCAAAAATCAATGAATATTGTAAATGCACAAACAGTAATTTCTCCGCATTGCAAGGTGCAATTCTGAAATTTTTTGCTTTTTCCTGCTCCTCTTAGCATGATAAAGAAGATTCAAAGAGAGTGAGATGCCAGCTCCTTTCATTCAGTCAGTAGCTTCAATCATTTCTGGACGTTTTTCAATGGCAAAAATCAATGAATATTGTAAATGCACAAACAGTAATTTCTCCGCATTGCAAGGTGCAATTCTGAAATTTTTTGCTTTTTCCTGCTCCTCTTAGCATGATAAAGAAGATTCAAAGAGAGTGAGATGCCAGCTCCTTTCGTTCAGTCAGTAGCTTCAATCATTTCTGGACGTTTTTCAATGGCAAAAATCATTGAATATTATAAATGCACAAACAGTAATTTCTCCGCATTGCAAGGTGCAATTCTGAAATTTTTTACTTTTTCCTGCTCCTCTTAGCATGATAAAGAAGATTCAAAGAGAGTGAGATGCCAGCTCCTTTCATTCAGTCAGTAGCTTCAATCATTTCTGGTATATGAATAACATGATGTTTTTCAATGGCAAAAATCAATGAATATTGTAAATGCACAAACAGTAATTTCTCCGCATTGCAAGGTGCAATTCTGAAATTTTTTGCTTTTTCCTGCTCCTCTTAGCATGATAAACAAGATTCAAAGAGAGTGAGATGCCAGCTCCTTTCATTCAGTCAGTAGCTTCAATCATTTCTGGACGTTTTTCAATGGCAAAAATCAATGAATATTGTAAATGCACAAACAGTAATTTCTCCGCATTGCAAGGTGCAATTCTGAAATTTTTTGCTTTTTCCTGCTCCTCTTAGCATGATAAAGAAGATTCAAAGAGAGTGAGATGCCAGCTCCTTTCATTCAGTCAGTAGCTTCAATCATTTCTGGACGTTTTTCAATGGCAAAAATCAATGAATATTGTAAATGCACAAACAGTAATTTCTCCGCATTGCAAGGTGCAATTCTGAAATTTTTTGCTTTTTCCTGCTCCTCTTAGCATGATAAAGAAGATTCAAAGAGAGTGAGATGCCAGCTCCTTTCATTCAGTCAGTAGCTTCAATCATTTCTGGACGTTTTTCAATGGCAAAAATCAATGAATGTTGTAAATGCACAAACAGTAATTTCTCCGCATTGCAAGGTGCAATTCTGAAATGTTTTGCTTTTTCCTGCTCCTCTTAGCATGATAAAGAAGATTCAAAGAGAGTGAGATGCCAGCTCCTTTCGTTCAGTCAGTAGCTTCAATCATTTCTGGACGTTTTTCAATGGCAAAAATCATTGAATATTATAAATGCACAAACAGTAATTTCTCCGCATTGCAAGGTGCAATTCTGAAATTTTTTACTTTTTCCTGCTCCTCTTAGCATGATAAAGAAGATTCAAAGAGAGTGAGATGCCAGCTCCTTTCATTCAGTCAGTAGCTTCAATCATTTCTGGTATATGAATAACATGATGTTTTTCAATGGCAAAAATCAATGAATATTGTAAATGCACAAACAGTAATTTCTCCGCATTGCAAGGTGCAATTCTGAAATTTTTTGCTTTTTCCTGCTCCTCTTAGCATGATAAACAAGATTCAAAGAGAGTGAGATGCCAGCTCCTTTCATTCAGTCAGTAGCTTCAATCATTTCTGGACGTTTTTCAATGGCAAAAATCAATGAATATTGTAAATGCACAAACAGTAATTTCTCCGCATTGCAAGGTGCAATTCTGAAATTTTTTGCTTTTTCCTGCTCCTCTTAGCATGATAAAGAAGATTCAAAGAGAGTGAGATGCCAGCTCCTTTCATTCAGTCAGTAGCTTCAAACATTTCTGGTATATGAATAACATGATGTTTTTCAATGGCAAAAATCAATGAATATTGTAAATGCACAAACAGTAATTTCTCCGCATTGCAAGGTGCAAGTCTGAAATTTTTTGCTTTTTCCTGCTCGTCTTAGCATGATAAAGAAGATTCAAAGAGAGTGAGATGCCAGCTACTTTCATTCAGTCAGTAGCTTCAATCATTTCTGGACGTTTTTCAATGGTAAAAATCAATGAATATTGTAAATGCACAAACAGTAATTTCTCCACATTGCAAGGTGCAATTCTGAAATTTTTTGCTTTTCCCTGCTCCTCTTAGCATGATAAAGAAGATTCAAAGAGAGTGAGATGCCAGCTCCTTTCATTCAGTCAGTAGCTTCAAACATTTCTGGTATATGAATAACATGATGTTTTTCAATGGCAAAAATCAATGAATATTGTAAATGCACAAACAGTAATTTCTCCGCATTGCAAGGTGCAATTCTGAAATTTTTTGCTTTTTCCTGCTCCTCTTAGCATGATAAAGAAGATTCAAAGAGAGTGAGATGCCAGCTCCTTTCATTCAGTCAGTAGCTTCAAACATTTCTGGTATATGAATAACATGATGTTTTTCAATGGCAAAAATCAATGAATATTGTAAATGCACAAACAGTAATTTCTCCGCATTGCAAGGTGCAATTCTGAAATTTTTTGCTTTTTCCTGCTCCTCTTAGCATGATAAAGAAGATTCAAAGAGAGTGAGATGCCAGCTCCTTTCATTCAGTCAGTAGCTTCAATCAATTCTGGACGTTTTTCAATGGCAAAAATCAATGAATATTGTAAATGCACAAACAGTAATTTCTCCGCATTGCAAGGTGCAATTCTGAAATTTTTTGCTTTTTCCTGCTCCTCTTAGCATGATAAAGAAGATTCAAAGAGCGTGAGATGTTAGCTCCTTTCATTCAGTCAGTAGCTTCAAACATTTCTGGTATATGAATAACATGATGTTTTTCAATGGCAAAAATCAATGAATATTGTAAATGCACAAACAGTAATTTCTCCGCATTGCAAGGTGCAATTCTGAAATTTTTTGCTTTTTCCTGCTCCTCTTAGCATGATAAAGAAGATTCAAAGAGAGTGAGATGCCAGCTCCTTTCATTCAGTCAGTAGCTTCAATCATTTCTGGACGTTTTTCAATGGCAAAAATCAATGAATATTGTAAATGCACAAACAGTAATTTCTCCGCATTGCAAGGTGCAATTCTGAAATTTTTTGCTTTTTCCTGCTCCTCTTAGCATGATAAAGAAGATTCAAAGAGAGTGAGATGCCAGCTCCTTTCGTTCAGTCAGTAACTTCAATCATTTCTGGACGTTTTTCAATGGCAAAAATCATTGAATATTATAAATGCACAAACAGTAATTTCTCCGCATTGCAAGGTGCAATTCTGAAATTTTTTACTTTTTCCTGCTCCTCTTAGCATGATAAAGAAGATTCAAAGAGAGTGAGATGCCAGCTCCTTTCATTCAGTCAGTAGCTTCAATCATTTCTGGTATATGAATAACATGATGTTTTTCAATGGCAAAAATCAATGAATATTGTAAATGCACAAACAGAAATTTCTCCGCATTGCAAGGTGCAATTCTGAAATTTTTTGCTTTTTCCTGCTCCTCTTAGCATGATAAACAAGATTCAAAGAGAGTGAGATGCCAGCTCCTTTCATTCAGTCAGTAGCTTCAATCATTTCTGGACGTTTTTCAATGGCAAAAATCAATGAATATTGTAAATGCACAAACAGTAATTTCTCCGCATTGCAAGGTGCAATTCTGAATTTTTTTTTTTTTTCCTGCTCCTCTTAGCATGATAAAGAAGATTCAAAGAGAGTGAGATGCCAGCTCCTTTCATTCAGTCAGTAGCTTCAAACATTTCTGGTATATGAATAACATGATGTTTTTCAATGGCAAAAATCAATGAATATTGTAAATGCACAAACAGTAATTTCTCCGCATTGCAAGGTGCAATTCTGAAATTTTTTGCTTTTTCCTGCTCCTCTTAGCATGAGAAAGAAGATTCAAAGAGAGTGAGATGCCAGCTCCTTTCATTCAGTCAGTAGCTTCAATCATTTCTGGACGTTTTTCAATGGCAAAAATCAATGAATATTGTAAATGCACAAACAGTAATTTCTCCGCATTGCAAGGTGCAATTCTGAAATTTTTTGCTTTTTCCTGCTCCTCTTAGCATGATAAAGAAGATTCAAAGAGAGTGAGATGCCAGCTCCTTTCATTCAGTCAGTAGCTTCAATCATTTCTGGACGTTTTTCAATGGCAAAAATCAATGAATGTTGTAAATGCACAAACAGTAATTTCTCCGCATTGCAAGGTGCAATTCTGAAATGTTTTGCTTTTTCCTGCTCCTCTTAGCATGATAAAGAAGATTCAAAGAGAGTGAGATGCCAGCTCCTTTCATTCAGTCAGTAGCTTCAATCATTTCTGGACGTTTTTCAATGGCAAAAATCAATGAATATTGTAAATGCACAAACAGTAATTTCTCCGCATTGCAAGGTGCAATTCTGAAATTTTTTGCTTTTTCCTGCTCCTCTTAGCATGATAAAGAAGATTCAAAGAGAGTGAGATGCCAGCTCCTTTCATTCAGTCAGTAGCTTCAAACATTTCTGGTATATGAATAACATGATGTTTTTCAATGGCAAAAATCAATGAATATTGTAAATGCACAAACAGTAATTTTTCCGCATTGCAAGGTGCAATTCTGAAATTTTTTGCTTTTTCCTGCTCCTCTTAGCATGATAAAGAAGATTCAAAGAGAGTGAGATGCCAGCTCCTTTCATTCAGTCAGTAGCTTCAAACATTTCTGGTATATGAATAACATGATGTTTTTCAATGGCAAAAATCAATGAATATTGTAAATGCACAAACAGTAATTTCTCCGCATTGCAAGGTGCAATTCTGAATTTTTTTGCTTTTTCCTGCTCCTCTTAGCATGATAAAGAAGATTCAAAGAGAGTGAGATGCCAGCTCCTTTCATTCAGTCAGTAGCTTCAATCATTTCTGGACGTTTTTCAATGGCAAAAATCAATGAATATTGTAAATGCACAAACAGTAATTTCTCCGCATTGCAAGGTGCAATTCTGAAATTTTTTGCTTTTTCCTGCTCCTCTTAGCAAGATAAAGAAGATTCAAAGAGCGTGAGATGTCAGCTCCTTTCATTCAGTCAGTAGCTTCAAACATTTCTGGTATATGAATAACATGATGTTTTTCAATGGCAAAAATCAATGAATATTGTAAATGCACAAACAGTAATTTCTCCGCATTGTAAGGTGCAATTCTGAAATTTTTTGCTTTTTCCTGCTCCTCTTAGCATGATAAAGAAGATTCAAAGAGAGTGAGATGCCAGCTCCTTTCATTCAGTCAGTAGCTTCAATCATTTCTGGACGTTTTTCAATGGCAAAAATCAATGAATATTGTAAATGCACAAACAGTAATTTCTCCGCATTGCAAGGTGCAATTCTGAAATTTTTTGCTTTTTCCTGCTCCTCTTAGCATGATAAAGAAGATTCAAAGAGAGTGAGATGCCAGCTCCTTTCATTCAGTCAGTAGCTTCAAACATTTCTGGTATATGAATAACATGATGTTTTTCAATGGCAAAAATCAATGAATATTGTAAATGCACAAACAGTAATTTCTCCGCATTGCAAGGTGCAATTCTGAAATTTTTTGCTTTTTCCTGCTCCTCTTAGCATGAGAAAGAAGATTCAAAGAGAGTGAGATGCCAGCTCCTTTCATTCAGTCAGTAGCTTCAATCATTTCTGGACGTTTTTCAATGGCAAAAATCAATGAATATTGTAAATGCACAAACAGTAATTTCTCCGCATTGCAAGGTGCAATTCTGAAATTTTTTGCTTTTTCCTGCTCCTCTTAGCATGATAAAGAAGATTCAAAGAGAGTGAGATGCCAGCTCCTTTCATTCAGTCAGTAGCTTCAATCATTTCTGGACGTTTTTCAATGGCAAAAATCAATGAATGTTGTAAATGCACAAACAGTAATTTCTCCGCATTGCAAGGTGCAATTCTGAAATGTTTTGCTTTTTCCTGCTCCTCTTAGCATGATAAAGAAGATTCAAAGAGAGTGAGATGCCAGCTCCTTTCATTCAGTCAGTAGCTTCAATCATTTCTGGACGTTTTTCAATGGCAGAAATCAATGAATATTGTAAATGCACAAACAGTAATTTCTCCGCATTGCAAGGTGCAATTCTGAAATTTTTTGCTTTTTCCTGCTCCTCTTAGCATGATAAAGAAGATTCAAAGAGAGTGAGATGCCAGCTCCTTTCATTCAGTCAGTAGCTTCAAACATTTCTGGTATATGAATAACATGATGTTTTTCAATGGCAAAAATCAATGAATATTGTAAATGCACAAACAGTAATTTTTCCGCATTGCAAGGTGCAATTCTGAAATTTTTTGCTTTTTCCTGCTCCTCTTAGCATGATAAAGAAGATTCAAAGAGAGTGAGATGCCAGCTCCTTTCATTCAGTCAGTAGCTTCAAACATTTCTGGTATATGAATAACATGATGTTTTTCAATGGCAAAAATCAATGAATATTGTAAATGCACAAACAGTAATTTCTCCGCATTGCAAGGCGCAATTCTGAATTTTTTTGCTTTTTCCTGCTCCTCTTAGCATGATAAAGAAGATTCAAAGAGAGTGAGATGCCAGCTCCTTTCATTCAGTCAGTAGCTTCAATCATTTCTGGACATTTTTCAATGGCAAAAATCAATGAATATTGTAAATGCACAAACAGTAATTTCTCCGCATTGCAAGGTGCAATTCTGAAATGTTTTGCTTTTTCCTGCTCCTCTTAGCATGATAAAGAAGATTCAAAGAGCGTGAGATGTCAGCTCCTTTCATTCAGTCAGTAGCTTCAAACATTTCTGGTATATGAATAACATGATGTTTTTCAAAGGCAAAAATCAATGAATATTGTAAATGCACAAACAGTAATTTCTCCGCATTGCAAGGTGCAATTCTGAAATTTTTTGCTTTTTCCTGCTCCTCTTAGCATGATAAAGAAGATTCAAAGAGAGTGAGATGCCAGCTCCTTTCATTCAGTCAGTAGCTTCAATCATTTCTGGACGTTTTTCAATGGCAAAAATCAATGAATATTGTAAATGCACAAACAGTAATTTCTCCGCATTGCAAGGTGCAATTCTGAAATTTTTTGCTTTTTCCTGCTCCTCTTTGCATGATAAAGAAGATTCAAAGAGAGTGAGATGCCAGCTCCTTTCATTCAGTCAGTAGCTTCAAACATTTCTGGTATATGAATAACATGATGTTTTTCAATAGCAAAAATCAATGAATATTGTAAATGCACAAACAGTAATTTCTCCGCATTGCAAGGTGCAATTCTGAAATTTTTTGCTTTTTCCTGCTCCTCTTAGCATGATAAAGAAGATTCAAAGAGAGTGAGATGCCAGCTCCTTTCATTCAGTCAGTAGCTTCAAACATTTCTGGTATATGAATAACATGATGTTTTTCAATGGCAAAAATCAATGAATATTGTAAATGCACAAACAGTAATTTCTCCGCATTGCAAGGTGCAATTCTGAAATTTTTTGCTTTTTCCTGCTCCTCTTAGCATGATAAAGAAGATTCAAAGAGAGTGAGATGCCAGCTCCTTTCATTCAGTCAGTAGCTTCAATCATTTCTGGACGTTTTTCAATGGCAAAAATCAATGAATATTGTAAATGCACAAACAGTAATTTCTCCGCATTGCAAGGTGCAATTCTGAAATTTTTTGCTTTTTCCTGCTCCTCTTAGCATGATAAAGAAGATTCAAAGAGCGTGAGATGTCAGCTCCTTTCATTCAGTCAGTAGCTTCAAACATTTCTGGTATATGAATAACATGATGTTTTTCAATGGCAAAAATCAATGAATATTGTAAATGCACAAACAGTAATTTCTCCGCATTGCAAGGTGCAATTCTGAAATTTTTTGCTTTTTCCTGCTCCTCTTAGCATGATAAAGAAGATTCAAAGAGAGTGAGATGCCAGCTCCTTTCATTCAGTCAGTAGCTTCAATCATTTCTGGACGTTTTTCAATGGCAAAAATCAATGAATATTGTAAATGCACAAACAGTAATTTCTCCGCATTGCAAGGTGCAATTCTGAAATTTTTTGCTTTTTCCTGCTCCTCTTAGCATGATAAAGAAGATTCAAAGAGAGTGAGATGCCAGCTCCTTTCATTCAGTCAGTAGCTTCAAACATTTCTGGTATATGAATAACATGATGTTTTTCAATGGCAAAAATCAATGAATATTGTAAATGCACAAACAGTAATTTCTCCGCATTGCAAGGTGCAATTCTGAAATGTTTTGCTTTTTCCTGCTCCTCTTAGCATGATAAAGAAGATTCAAAGAGCGTGAGATGTCAGCTCCTTTCATTCAGTCAGTAGCTTCAAACATTTCTGGTATATGAATAACATGATGTTTTTCAAAGGCAAAAATCAATGAATATTGTAAATGCACAAACAGTAATTTCTCCGCATTGCAAGGTGCAATTCTGAAATTTTTTGCTTTTTCCTGCTCCTCTTAGCATGATAAAGAAGATTCAAAGAGAGTGAGATGCCAGCTCCTTTCATTCAGTCAGTAGCTTCAATCATTTCTGGACGTTTTTCAATGGCAAAAATCAATGAATATTGTAAATGCACAAACAGTAATTTCTCCGCATTGCAAGGTGCAATTCTGAAATTTTTTGCTTTTTCCTGCTCCTCTTAGCATGATAAAGAAGATTCAAAGAGAGTGAGATGCCAGCTCCTTTCATTCAGTCAGTAGCTTCAAACATTTCTGGTATATGAATAACATGATGTTTTTCAATGGCAAAAATCAATGAATATTGTAAATGCACAAACAGTAATTTCTCCGCATTGCAAGGTGCAATTCTGAAATTTTTTGCTTTTTCCTGCTCCTCTTAGCATGATAAAGAAGATTCAAAGAGAGTGAGATGCCAGCTCCTTTCATTCAGTCAGTAGCTTCAATCAATTCTGGACGTTTTTCAATGGCAAAAATCAATGAATATTGTAAATGCACAAACAGTAATTTCTCCGCATTGCAAGGTGCAATTCTGAAATTTTTTGCTTTTTCCTGCTCCTCTTAGCATGATAAAGAAGATTCAAAGAGCGTGAGATGTCAGCTCCTTTCATTCAGTCAGTAGCTTCAAACATTTCTGGTATATGAATAACATGATGTTTTTCAATGGCAAAAATCAATGAATATTGTAAATGCACAAACAGTAATTTCTCCGCATTGCAAGGTGCAATTCTGAAATTTTTTGCTTTTTCCTGCTCCTCTTAGCATGATAAAGAAGATTCAAAGAGAGTGAGATGCCAGCTCCTTTCATTCAATCAGTAGCTTCAATCATTTCTGGACGTTTTTCAATGGCAAAAATCAATGAATATTGTAAATGCACAAACAGTAATTTCTCCGCATTGCAAGGTGCAATTCTGAAATTTTTTGCTTTTTCCTGCTCCTCTTAGCATGATAAAGAAGATTCAAAGAGAGTGAGATGCCAGCTCCTTTCGTTCAGTCAGTAGCTTCAATCATTTCTGGACGTTTTTCAATGGCAAAAATCATTGAATATTATAAATGCACAAACAGTAATTTCTCCGCATTGCAAGGTGCAATTCTGAAATTTTTTACTTTTTCCTGCTCCTCTTAGCATGATAAAGAAGATTCAAAGAGAGTGAGATGCCAGCTCCTTTCATTCAGTCAGTAGCTTCAATCATTTCTGGTATATGAATAACATGATGTTTTTCAAAGGCAAAAATCAATGAATATTGTAAATGCACAAACAGTAATTTCTCCGCATTGCAAGGTGCAATTCTGAAATTTTTTGCTTTTTCCTGCTCCTCTTAGCATGATAAAGAAGATTCAAAGAGAGTGAGATGCCAGCTCCTTTCATTCAGTCAGTAGCTTCAATCATTTCTGGACGTTTTTCAATGGCAAAAATCAATGAATATTATAAATGCACAAACAGTAATTTCTCCGCATTGCAAGGTGCAATTCTGAAATTTTTTGCTTTTTCCTGCTCCTCTTAGCATGATAAAGAAGATTCAAAGAGAGTGAGATGCCAGCTCCTTTCATTCAGTCAGTAGCTTCAAACATTTCTGGTATATGAATAACATGATGTTTTTCAATGGCAAAAATCAATGAATATTGTAAATGCACAAACAGTAATTTCTCCGCATTGCAAGGTGCAATTCTGAAATTTTTTGCTTTTTCCTGCTCCTCTTAGCATGATAAAGAAGATTCAAAGAGAGTGAGATGCCAGCTCCTTTCATTCAGTCAGTAGCTTCAATCAATTCTGGACGTTTTTCAATGGCAAAAATCAATGAATATTGTAAATGCACAAACAGTAATTTCTCCGCATTGCAAGGTGCAATTCTGAAATTTTTTGCTTTTTCCTGCTCCTCTTAGCATGATAAAGAAGATTCAAAGAGCGTGAGATGTTAGCTCCTTTCATTCAGTCAGTAGCTTCAAACATTTCTGGTATATGAATAACATGATGTTTTTCAATGGCAAAAATCAATGAATATTGTAAATGCACAAACAGTAATTTCTCCGCATTGCAAGGTGCAATTCTGAAATTTTTTGCTTTTTCCTGCTCCTCTTAGCATGATAAAGAAGATTCAAAGAGAGTGAGATGCCAGCTCCTTTCGTTCAGTCAGTAGCTTCAATCATTTCTGGACGTTTTTCAATGGCAAAAATCATT
The DNA here is from genome assembly GCF_046119375.1 of Phyllobates terribilis. NCBI lineage: Eukaryota > Metazoa > Chordata > Amphibia > Anura > Dendrobatidae > Phyllobates > Phyllobates terribilis. The sequence continues at coordinate 1,133,369 of NW_027363292.1, forward strand.
GAATATTATAAATGCACAAACAGTAATTTCTCCGCATTGCAAGGTGCAATTCTGAAATTTTTTACTTTTTCCTGCTCCTCTTAGCATGATAAAGAAGATTCAAAGAGAGTGAGATGCCAGCTCCTTTCGTTCAGTCAGTAGCTTCAATCATTTCTGGACGTTTTTCAATGGCAAAAATCAATGAATATTGTAAATGCACAAACAGTAATTTCTCCGCATTGCAAGGTGCAATTCTGAAATTTTTTGCTTTTTCCTGCTCCTCTTAGCATGATAAAGAAGATTCAAAGAGAGTGAGATGCCAGCTCCTTTCATTCAGTCAGTAACTTCAAACATTTCTGGTATATGAATAACATGATGTTTTTCAATGGCAAAAATCAATGAATATTGTAAATGCACAAACAGTAATTTCTCCGCATTGCAAGGTGCAATTCTGAAATTTTTTGCTTTTTCCTGCTCCTCTTAGCATGATAAAGAAGATTCAAAGAGAGTGAGATGCCAGCTCCTTTCATTCAGTCAGTAGCTTCAATCATTTCTGGACGTTTTTCAATGGCAAAAATCAATGAATATTGTAAATGCACAAACAATAATTTCTCCGCATTGCAAGGTGCAATTCTGAAATTTTTTGCTTTTTCCTGCTCCTCTTAGCATGATAAAGAAGATTCAAAGAGAGTGAGATGCCAGCTCCTTTCATTCAGTCAGTAGCTTCAATCATTTCTGGACGTTTTTCAATGGCAAAAATCAATGAATGTTGTAAATGCACAAACAGTAATTTCTCCGCATTGCAAGGTGCAATTCTGAAATGTTTTGCTTTTTCCTGCTCCTCTTAGCATGATAAAGAAGATTCAAAGAGAGTGAGATGCCAGCTCCTTTCATTCAGTCAGTAGCTTCAATCATTTCTGGACGTTTTTCAATGGCAAAAATCAATGAATATTGTAAATGCACAAACAGTAATTTCTCCGCATTGCAAGGTGCAATTCTGAAATTTTTTGCTTTTTCCTGCTCCTCTTAGCATGATAAAGAAGATTCAAAGAGAGTGAGATGCCAGCTCCTTTCATTCAGTCAGTAGCTTCAAACATTTCTGGTATATGAATAACATGATGTTTTTCAATGGCAAAAATCAATGAATATTGTAAATGCACAAACAGTAATTTCTCCGCATTGCAAGGTGCAATTCTGAAATTTTTTGCTTTTTCCTGCTCCTCTTAGCATGATAAAGAAGATTCAAAGAGAGTGAGATGCCAGCTCCTTTCATTCAGTCAGTAGCTTCAAACATTTCTGGTATATGAATAACATGATGTTTTTCAATGGCAAAAATCAATGAATATTGTAAATGCACAAACAGTAATTTCTCCGCATTGCAAGGTGCAATTCTGAAATTTTTTGCTTTTTCCTGCTCCTCTTAGCATGATAAAGAAGATTCAAAGAGAGTGAGATGCCAGCTCCTTTCGTTCAGTCAGTAGCTTCAATCATTTCTGGACGTTTTTCAATGGCAAAAATCATTGAATATTATAAATGCACAAACAGTAATTTCTCCGCATTGCAAGGTGCAATTCTGAAATTTTTTACTTTTTCCTGCTCCTCTTAGCATGATAAAGAAGATTCAATGAGAGTGAGATGCCAGCTCCTTTCGTTCAGTCAGTAGCTTCAATCATTTCTGGACGTTTTTCAATGGCAAAAATCAATGAATATTGTAAATGCACAAACAGTAATTTCTCCGCATTGCAAGGTGCAATTCTGAAATTTTTTGCTTTTTCCTGCTCCTCTTAGCATGATAAAGAAGATTCCAAGAGAGTGAGATGCCAGCTCCTTTCATTCAGTCAGTAACTTCAAACATTTCTGGTATATGAATAACATGATGTTTTTCAATGGCAAAAATCAATGAATATTGTAAATGCACAAACAGTAATTTCTCCGCATTGCAAGGTGCAATTCTGAAATTTTTTGCTTTTTCCTGCTCCTCTTAGCATGATAAAGAAGATTCAAAGAGAGTGAGATGCCAGCTCCTTTCATTCAGTCAGTAGCTTCAATCATTTCTGGACGTTTTTCAATGGCAAAAATCAATGAATATTGTAAATGCACAAACAATAATTTCTCCGCATTGCAAGGTGCAATTCTGAAATTTTTTGCTTTTTCCTGCTCCTCTTAGCATGATAAAGAAGATTCAAAGAGAGTGAGATGCCAGCTCCTTTCATTCAGTCAGTAGCTTCAATCATTTCTGGACGTTTTTCAATGGCAAAAATCAATGAATGTTGTAAATGCACAAACAGTAATTTCTCCGCATTGCAAGGTGCAATTCTGAAATGTTTTGCTTTTTCCTGCTCCTCTTAGCATGATAAAGAAGATTCAAAGAGAGTGAGATGCCAGCTCCTTTCATTCAGTCAGTAGCTTCAATCATTTCTGGATGTTTTTCAATGGCAAAAATCAATGAATATTGTAAATGCACAAACAGTAATTTCTCCGCATTGCAAGGTGCAATTCTGAAATTTTTTGCTTTTTCCTGCTCCTCTTAGCATGATAAAGAAGATTCAAAGAGAGTGAGATGCCAGCTCCTTTCATTCAGTCAGTAGCTTCAAACATTTCTGGTATATGAATAACATGATGTTTTTCAATGGCAAAAATCAATGAATATTGTAAATGCACAAACAGTAATTTCTCCGCATTGCAAGGTGCAATTCTGAAATTTTTTGCTTTTTCCTGCTCCTCTTAGCATGATAAAGAAGATTCAAAGAGAGTGAGATGCCAGCTACTTTCATTCAGTCAGTAGCTTCAAACATTTCTGGTATATGAATAACATGATGTTTTTCAATGGCAAAAATCAATGAATATTGTAAATGCACAAACAGTAATTTCTCCGCATTGCAAGGTGCAATTCTGAAATTTTTTGCTTTTTCCTGCTCCTCTTAGCATGATAAAGAAGATTCAAAGAGAGTGAGATGCCAGCTCCTTTCATTCAGTCAGTAGCTTCAATCATTTCTGGACGTTTTTCAATGGCAAAAATCAATGAATATTGTAAATGCACAAACAGTAATTTCTCCGCATTGCAAGGTGCAATTCTGAAATTTTTTGCTTTTTCCTGCTCCTCTTAGCATGATAAAGAAGATTCAAAGAGCGTGAGATGTCAGCTCCTTTCATTCAGTCAGTAGCTTCAAACATTTCTGGTATATGAATAACATGATGTTTTTCAATGGCAAAAATCAATGAATATTGTAAATGCACAAACAGTAATTTCTCCGCATTGCAAGGTGCAATTCTGAAATTTTTTGCTTTTTCCTGCTCCTCTTAGCATGATAAAGAAGATTCAAAGAGAGTGAGATGCCAGCTCCTTTCATTCAGTCAGTAGCTTCAATCATTTCTGGACGTTTTTCAATGGCAAAAATCAATGAATATTGTAAATGCACAAACAGTAATTTCTCCGCATTGCAAGGTGCAATTCTGAAATTTTTTGCTTTTTCCTGCTCCTCTTAGCATGATAAAGAAGATTCAAAGAGCGTGAGATGTCAGCTCCTTTCATTCAGTCAGTAGCTTCAAACATTTCTGGTATATGAATAACATGATGTTTTTCAATGGCAAAAATCAATGAATATTGTAAATGCACAAACAGTAATTTCTCCGCATTGCAAGGTGCAATTCTGAAATTTTTTGCTTTTTCCTGCTCCTCTTAGCATGATAAAGAAGATTCAAAGAGAGTGAGATGCCAGCTCCTTTCATTCAATCAGTAGCTTCAATCATTTCTGGACGTTTTTCAATGGCAAAAATCAATGAATATTGTAAATGCACAAACAGTAATTTCTCCGCATTGCAAGGTGCAATTCTGAAATTTTTTGCTTTTTCCTGCTCCTCTTAGCATGATAAAGAAGATTCAAAGAGAGTGAGATGCCAGCTCCTTTCGTTCAGTCAGTAGCTTCAATCATTTCTGGACGTTTTTCAATGGCAAAAATCATTGAATATTATAAATGCACAAACAGTAATTTCTCCGCATTGCAAGGTGCAATTCTGAAATTTTTTACTTTTTCCTGCTCCTCTTAGCATGATAAAGAAGATTCAAAGAGAGTGAGATGCCAGCTCCTTTCATTCAGTCAGTAGCTTCAATCATTTCTGGTATATGAATAACATGATGTTTTTCAAAGGCAAAAATCAATGAATATTGTAAATGCACAAACAGTAATTTCTCCGCATTGCAAGGTGCAATTCTGAAATTTTTTGCTTTTTCCTGCTCCTCTTAGCATGATAAAGAAGATTCAAAGAGAGTGAGATGCCAGCTCCTTTCATTCAGTCAGTAGCTTCAATCATTTCTGGACGTTTTTCAATGGCAAAAATCAATGAATATTATAAATGCTCAAACAGTAATTTCTCCGCATTGCAAGGTGCAATTCTGAAATTTTTTGCTTTTTCCTGCTCCTCTTAGCATGATAAAGAAGATTCAAAGAGAGTGAGATGCCAGCTCCTTTCATTCAGTCAGTAGCTTCAAACATTTCTGGTATATGAATAACATGATGTTTTTCAATGGCAAAAATCAATGAATATTGTAAATGCACAAACAGTAATTTCTCCGCATTGCAAGGTGCAATTCTGAAATTTTTTGCTTTTTCCTGCTCCTCTTAGCATGATAAAGAAGATTCAAAGAGAGTGAGATGCCAGCTCCTTTCATTCAGTCAGTAGCTTCAATCAATTCTGGACGTTTTTCAATGGCAAAAATCAATGAATATTGTAAATGCACAAACAGTAATTTCTCCGCATTGCAAGGTGCAATTCTGAAATTTTTTGCTTTTTCCTGCTCCTCTTAGCATGATAAAGAAGATTCAAAGAGCGTGAGATGTTAGCTCCTTTCATTCAGTCAGTAGCTTCAAACATTTCTGGTATATGAATAACATGATGTTTTTCAATGGCAAAAATCAATGAATATTGTAAATGCACAAACAGTAATTTCTCCGCATTGCAAGGTGCAATTCTGAAATTTTTTGCTTTTTCCTGCTCCTCTTAGCATGATAAAGAAGATTCAAAGAGAGTGAGATGCCAGCTCCTTTCGTTCAGTCAGTAGCTTCAATCATTTCTGGACGTTTTTCAATGGCAAAAATCATTGAATATTATAAATGCACAAACAGTAATTTCTCCGCATTGCAAGGTGCAATTCTGAAATTTTTTACTTTTTCCTGCTCCTCTTAGCATGATAAAGAAGATTCAAAGAGAGTGAGATGCCAGCTCCTTTTGTTCAGTCAGTAGCTTCAATCATTTCTGGACGTTTTTCAATGGCAAAAATCAATGAATATTGTAAATGCACAAACAGTAATTTCTCCGCATTGCAAGGTGCAATTCTGAAATTTTTTGCTTTTTCCTGCTCCTCTTAGCATGATAAAGAAGATTCAAAGAGAGTGAGATGCCAGCTCCTTTCATTCAGTCAGTAACTTCAAACATTTCTGGTATATGAATAACATGATGTTTTTCAATGGCAAAAATCAATGAATATTGTAAATGCACAAACAGTAATTTCTCCGCATTGCAAGGTGCAATTCTGAAATTTTTTGCTTTTTCCTGCTCCTCTTAGCATGATAAAGAAGATTCAAAGAGAGTGAGATGCCAGCTCCTTTCATTCAGTCAGTAGCTTCAATCATTTCTGGACGTTTTTCAATGGCAAAAATCAATGAATATTGTAAATGCACAAACAATAATTTCTCCGCATTGCAAGGTGCAATTCTGAAATTTTTTGCTTTTTCCTGCTCCTCTTAGCATGATAAAGAAGATTCAAAGAGAGTGAGATGCCAGCTCCTTTCATTCAGTCAGTAGCTTCAATCATTTCTGGACGTTTTTCAATGGCAAAAATCAATGAATGTTGTAAATGCACAAACAGTAATTTCTCCGCATTGCAAGGTGCAATTCTGAAATGTTTTGCTTTTTCCTGCTCCTCTTAGCATGATAAAGAAGATTCAAAGAGAGTGAGATGCCAGCTCCTTTCATTCAGTCAGTAGCTTCAAACATTTCTGGTATATGAATAACATGATGTTTTTCAATGGCAAAAATCAATGAATATTGTAAATGCACAAACAGTAATTTCTCCGCATTGCAAGGTGCAATTCTGAAATTTTTTGCTTTTTCCTGCTCCTCTTAGCATGATAAAGAAGATTCAAAGAGAGTGAGATGCCAGCTCCTTTCGTTCAGTCAGTAGCTTCAATCATTTCTGGACGTTTTTCAAAGGCAAAAATCATTGAATATTATAAATGCACAAACAGTAATTTCTCCGCATTGCAAGGTGCAATTCTGAAATTTTTTACTTTTTCCTGCTCCTCTTAGCATGATAAAGAAGATTCAAAGAGAGTGAGATGCCAGCTCCTTTCGTTCAGTCAGTAGCTTCAATCATTTCTGGACGTTTTTCAATGGCAAAAATCAATGAATATTGTAAATGCACAAACAGTAATTTCTCCGCATTGCAAGGTGCAATTCTGAAATTTTTTGCTTTTTCCTGCTCCTCTTAGCATGATAAAGAAGATTCAAAGAGAGTGAGATGCCAGCTCCTTTCATTCAGTCAGTAACTTCAAACATTTCTGGTATATGAATAACATGATGTTTTTCAATGGCAAAAATCAATGAATATTGTAAATGCACAAACAGTAATTTCTCCGCATTGCAAGGTGCAATTCTGAAATTTTTTGCTTTTTCCTGCTCCTCTTAGCATGATAAAGAAGATTCAAAGAGAGTGAGATGCCAGCTCCTTTCATTCAGTCAGTAGCTTCAATCATTTCTGGACGTTTTTCAATGGCAAAAATCAATGAATATTGTAAATGCACAAACAATAATTTCTCCGCATTGCAAGGTGCAATTCTGAAATTTTTTGCTTTTTCCTGCTCCTCTTAGCATGATAAAGAAGATTCAAAGAGAGTGAGATGCCAGCTCCTTTCATTCAGTCAGTAGCTTCAATCATTTCTGGACGTTTTTCAATGGCAAAAATCAATGAATGTTGTAAATGCACAAACAGTAATTTCTCCGCATTGCAAGGTGCAATTCTGAAATGTTTTGCTTTTTCCTGCTCCTCTTAGCATGATAAAGAAGATTCAAAGAGAGTGAGATGCCAGCTCCTTTCATTCAGTCAGTAGCTTCAATCATTTCTGGACGTTTTTCAATGGCAAAAATCAATGAATATTGTAAATGCACAAACAGTAATTTCTCCGCATTGCAAGGTGCAATTCTGAAATTTTTTGCTTTTTCCTGCTCCTCTTAGCATGATAAAGAAGATTCAAAGAGAGTGAGATGCCAGCTCCTTTCATTCAGTCAGTAGCTTCAAACATTTCTGGTATATGAATAACATGATGTTTTTCAATGGCAAAAATCAATGAATATTGTAAATGCACAAACAGTAATTTCTCCGCATTGCAAGGTGCAATTCTGAAATTTTTTGCTTTTTCCTGCTCCTCTTAGCATGATAAAGAAGATTCAAAGAGAGTGAGATGCCAGCTCCTTTCGTTCAGTCAGTAGCTTCAATCATTTCTGGACGTTTTTCAATGGCAAAAATCATTGAATATTATAAATGCACAAACAGTAATTTCTCCGCATTGCAAGGTGCAATTCTGAAATTTTTTACTTTTTCCTGCTCCTCTTAGCATGATAAAGAAGATTCAAAGAGAGTGAGATGCCAGCTCCTTTCGTTCAGTCAGTAGCTTCAATCATTTCTGGACGTTTTTCAATGGCAAAAATCAATGAATATTGTAAATGCACAAACAGTAATTTCTCCGCATTGCAAGGTGCAATTCTGAAATTTTTTGCTTTTTCCTGCTCCTCTTAGCATGATAAAGAAGATTCAAAGAGAGTGAGATGCCAGCTCCTTTCATTCAGTCAGTAACTTCAAACATTTCTGGTATATGAATAACATGATGTTTTTCAATGGCAAAAATCAATGAATATTGTAAATGCACAAACAGTAATTTCTCCGCATTGCAAGGTGCAATTCTGAAATTTTTTGCTTTTTCCTGCTCCTCTTAGCATGATAAAGAAGATTCAAAGAGAGTGAGATGCCAGCTCCTTTCATTCAGTCAGTAGCTTCAATCATTTCTGGACGTTTTTCAATGGCAAAAATCAATGAATATTGTAAATGCACAAACAATAATTTCTCCGCATTGCAAGGTGCAATTCTGAAATTTTTTGCTTTTTCCTGCTCCTCTTAGCATGATAAAGAAGATTCAAAGAGAGTGAGATGCCAGCTCCTTTCATTCAGTCAGTAGCTTCAATCATTTCTGGACGTTTTTCAATGGCAAAAATCAATGAATGTTGTAAATGCACAAACAGTAATTTCTCCGCATTGCAAGGTGCAATTCTGAAATGTTTTGCTTTTTCCTGCTCCTCTTAGCATGATAAAGAAGATTCAAAGAGAGTGAGATGCCAGCTCCTTTCATTCAGTCAGTAGCTTCAATCATTTCTGGACGTTTTTCAATGGCAAAAATCAATGAATATTGTAAATGCACAAACAGTAATTTCTCCGCATTGCAAGGTGCAATTCTGAAATTTTTTGCTTTTTCCTGCTCCTCTTAGCATGATAAAGAAGATTCAAAGAGAGTGAGATGCCAGCTCCTTTCATTCAGTCAGTAGCTTCAAACATTTCTGGTATATGAATAACATGATGTTTTTCAATGGCAAAAATCAATGAATATTGTAAATGCACAAACAGTAATTTCTCCGCATTGCAAGGTGCAATTCTGAAATTTTTTGCTTTTTCCTGCTCCTCTTAGCATGATAAAGAAGATTCAAAGAGAGTGAGATGCCAGCTACTTTCATTCAGTCAGTAGCTTCAAACATTTCTGGTATATGAATAACATGATGTTTTTCAATGGCAAAAATCAATGAATATTGTAAATGCACAAACAGTAATTTCTCCGCATTGCAAGGTGCAATTCTGAAATTTTTTGCTTTTTCCTGCTCCTCTTAGCATGATAAAGAAGATTCAAAGAGAGTGAGATGCCAGCTCCTTTCATTCAGTCAGTAGCTTCAATCATTTCTGGACGTTTTTCAATGGCAAAAATCAATGAATATTGTAAATGCACAAACAGTAATTTCTCCGCATTGCAAGGTGCAATTCTGAAATTTTTTGCTTTTTCCTGCTCCTCTTAGCATGATAAAGAAGATTCAAAGAGCGTGAGATGTCAGCTCCTTTCATTCAGTCAGTAGCTTCAAACATTTCTGGTATATGAATAACATGATGTTTTTCAATGGCAAAAATCAATGAATATTGTAAATGCACAAACAGTAATTTCTCCGCATTGCAAGGTGCAATTCTGAAATTTTTTGCTTTTTCCTGCTCCTCTTAGCATGATAAAGAAGATTCAAAGAGAGTGAGATGCCAGCTCCTTTCATTCAGTCAGTAGCTTCAATCATTTCTGGACGTTTTTCAATGGCAAAAATCAATGAATATTGTAAATGCACAAACAGTAATTTCTCCGCATTGCAAGGTGCAATTCTGAAATTTTTTGCTTTTTCCTGCTCCTCTTAGCATGATAAAGAAGATTCAAAGAGAGTGAGATGCCAGCTCCTTTCATTCAGTCAGTAGCTTCAAACATTTCTGGTATATGAATAACATGATGTTTTTCAATGGCAAAAATCAATGAATATTGTAAATGCACAAACAGTAATTTCTCCGCATTGCAAGGTGCAATTCTGAAATTTTTTGCTTTTTCCTGCTCCTCTTAGCATGATAAAGAAGATTCAAAGAGAGTGAGATGCCAGCTCCTTTCATTCAGTCAGTAGCTTCAATCATTTCTGGACGTTTTTCAATGGCAAAAATCAACGAATATTGTAAATGCACAAACAGTAATTTCTCCGCATTGCAAGGTGCAATTCTGAAATGTTTTGCTTTTTCCTGCTCCTCTTAGCATGATAAAGAAGATTCAAAGAGCGTGAGATGTCAGCTCCTTTCATTCAGTCAGTAGCTTCAAACATTTCTGGTATATGAATAACATGATGTTTTTCAAAGGCAAAAATCAATGAATATTGTAAATGCACAAACAGTAATTTCTCCGCATTGCAAGGTGCAATTCTGAAATTTTTTGCTTTTTCCTGCTCCTCTTAGCATGATAAAGAAGATTCAAAGAGAGTGAGATGCCAGCTCCTTTCATTCAGTCAGTAGCTTCAATCATTTCTGGACGTTTTTCAATGGCAAAAATCAATGAATATTGTAAATGCACAAACAGTAATTTCTCCGCATTGCAAGGTGCAATTCTGAAATTTTTTGCTTTTTCCTGCTCCTCTTAGCATGATAAAGAAGATTCAAAGAGAGTGAGATGCCAGCTCCTTTCGTTCAGTCAGTAGCTTCAATCATTTCTGGGCGTTTTTCAATGGCAAAAATCATTGAATATTATAAATGCACAAACAGTAATTTCTCCGCATTGCAAGGTGCAATTCTGAAATTTTTTACTTTTTCCTGCTCCTCTTAGCATGATAAAGAAGATTCAAAGAGAGTGAGATGCCAGCTCCTTTCATTCAGTCAGTAGCTTCAATCATTTCTGGTATATGAATAACATGATGTTTTTCAATGGCAAAAATCAATGAATATTGTAAATGCACAAACAGTAATTTCTCCGCATTGCAAGGTGCAATTCTGAAATTTTTTGCTTTTTCCTGCTCCTCTTAGCATGATAAACAAGATTCAAAGAGAGTGAGATGCCAGCTCCTTTCATTCAGTCAGTAGCTTCAATCATTTCTGGACGTTTTTCAATGGCAAAAATCAATGAATATTGTAAATGCACAAACAGTAATTTCTCCGCATTGCAAGGTGCAATTCTGAAATTTTTTGCTTTTTCCTGCTCCTCTTAGCATGATAAAGAAGATTCAATGAGAGTGAGATGCCAGCTCCTTTCATTCAGTCAGTAGCTTCAAACATTTCTGGTATATGAATAACATGATGTTTTTCAAAGGCAAAAATCAATGAATATTGTAAATGCACAAACAGTAATTTCTCCGCATTGCAAGTTGCAATTCTGAAATTTTTTGCTTTTTCCTGCTCCTCTTAGCATGATAAAGAAGATTCAAAGAGAATGAGATGCCAGCTCCTTTCATTCAGTCAGTAGCTTCAATCATTTCTGGACGTTTTTCAATGGCAAAAATCAATGAATATTGTAAATGCACAAACAGTAATTTCTCCGCATTGCAAGGTGCAATTCTGAAATTTTTTGCTTTTTCCTGCTCCTCTTAGCATGATAAAGAAGATTCAAAGAGAGTGAGATGCCAGCTCCTTTCATTCAGTCAGTAGCTTCAATCATTTCTGGACGTTTTTCAATGGCAAAAATCAATGAATATTGTAAATGCACAAACAGTAATTTCTCAGCATTGCAAGGTGCAATTCTGAAATTTTTTGCTTTTTCCTGCTCCTCTTAGCATGATAAAGAAGATTCAAAGAGAGTGAGATGCCAGCTCCTTTCATTCAGTCAGTAGCTTCAAACATTTCTGGTATATGAATAACATGATGTTTTTCAATGGCAAAAATCAATGAATATTGTAAATGCACAAACAGTAATTTCTCCGCATTGCAAGGTGCAAGTCTGAAATTTTTTGCTTTTTCCTGCTCCTCTTAGTATGATAAAGAAGATTCAAAGAGAGTGAGATGCCAGCTACTTTCATTCAGTCAGTAGCTTCAATCATTTCTGGACGTTTTTCAATGGTAAAAATCAATGAATATTGTAAATGCACAAACAGTAATTTCTCCACATTGCAAGGTGCAATTCTGAAATTTTTTGCTTTTTCCTGCTCCTCTTAGCATGATAAAGAAGATTCAAAGAGAGTGAGATGCCAGCTCCTTTCATTCAGTCAGTAGCTTCAAACATTTCTGGTATATGAATAACATGATGTTTTTCAATGGCAAAAATCAATGAATATTGTAAATGCACAAACAGTAATTTCTCCGCATTGCAAGGTGCAATTCTGAAATTTTTTGCTTTTTCCTGCTCCTCTTAGCATGATAAAGAAGATTCAAAGAGAGTGAGATGCCAGCTCCTTTCATTCAGTCAGTAGCTTCAAACATTTCTGGTATATGAATAACATGATGTTTTTCAATGGCAAAAATCAATGAATATTGTAAATGCACAAACAGTAATTTCTCCGCATTGCAAGGTGCAATTCTGAAATTTTTTGCTTTTTCCTGCTCCTCTTAGCATGATAAAGAAGATTCAAAGAGAGTGAGATGCCAGCTCCTTTCATTCAGTCAGTAGCTTCAATCATTTCTGGACGTTTTTCAATGGCAAAAATCAATGAATATTGTAAATGCACAAACAGTAATTTCTCCGCATTGCAAGGTGCAATTCTGAAATTTTTTGCTTTTTCCTGCTCCTCTTAGCATGATAAAGAAGATTCAAAGAGAGTGAGATGCCAGCTCCTTTCGTTCAGTCAGTAGCTTCAATCATTTCTGGACGTTTTTCAATGGCAAAAATCATTGAATATTATAAATGCACAAACAGTAATTTCTCCGCATTGCAAGGTGCAATTCTGAAATTTTTTACTTTTTCCTGCTCCTCTTAGCATGATAAAGAAGATTCAAAGAGAGTGAGATGCCAGCTCCTTTCATTCAGTCAGTAGCTTCAATCATTTCTGGTATATGAATAACATGATGTTTTTCAATGGCAAAAATCAATGAATATTGTAAATGCACAAACAGTAATTTCTCCGCATTGCAAGGTGCAATTCTGAAATTTTTTGCTTTTTCCTGCTCCTCTTAGCATGATAAACAAGATTCAAAGAGAGTGAGATGCCAGCTCCTTTCATTCAGTCAGTAGCTTCAATCATTTCTGGACGTTTTTCAATGGCAAAAATCAATGAATATTGTAAATGCACAAACAGTAATTTCTCCGCATTGCAAGGTGCAATTCTGAAATTTTTTGCTTTTTCCTGCTCCTCTTAGCATGATAAAGAAGATTCAAAGAGAGTGAGATGCCAGCTCCTTTCATTCAGTCAGTAGCTTCAAACATTTCTGGTATATGAATAACATGATGTTTTTCAATGGCAAAAATCAATGAATATTGTAAATGCACAAACAGTAATTTCTCCGCATTGCAAGGTGCAATTCTGAAATTTTTTGCTTTTTCCTGCTCCTCTTAGCATGATAAAGAAGATTCAAAGAGAATGAGATGCCAGCTCCTTTCATTCAGTCAGTAGCTTCAATCATTTCTGGACGTTTTTCAATGGCAAAAATCAATGAATATTGTAAATGCACAAACAGTAATTTCTCCGCATTGCAAGGTGCAATTCTGAAATTTTTTGCTTTTTCCTGCTCCTCTTAGCATGATAAAGAAGATTCAAAGAGAGTGAGATGCCAGCTCCTTTCATTCAGTCAGTAGCTTCAATCATTTCTGGACGTTTTTCAATGGCAAAAATCAATGAATATTGTAAATGCACAAACAGTAATTTCTCCGCATTGCAAGGTGCAATTCTGAAATTTTTTGCTTTTTCCTGCTCCTCTTAGCATGATAAAGAAGATTCAAAGAGAGTGAGATGCCAGCTCCTTTCATTCAGTCAGTAGCTTCAAACATTTCTGGTATATGAATAACATGATGTTTTTCAATGGCAAAAATCAATGAATATTGTAAATGCACAAACAGTAATTTCTCCGCATTGCAAGGTGCAAGTCTGAAATTTTTTGCTTTTTCCTGCTCCTCTTAGTATGATAAAGAAGATTCAAAGAGAGTGAGATGCCAGCTACTTTCATTCAGTCAGTAGCTTCAATCATTTCTGGACGTTTTTCAATGGTAAAAATCAATGAATATTGTAAATGCACAAACAGTAATTTCTCCACATTGCAAGGTGCAATTCTGAAATTTTTTGCTTTTTCCTGCTCCTCTTAGCATGATAAAGAAGATTCAAAGAGAGTGAGATGCCAGCTCCTTTCATTCAGTCAGTAGCTTCAAACATTTCTGGTATATGAATAACATGATGTTTTTCAATGGCAAAAATCAATGAATATTGTAAATGCACAAACAGTAATTTCTCCGCATTGCAAGGTGCAATTCTGAAATTTTTTGCTTTTTCCTGCTCCTCTTAGCATGATAAAGAAGATTCAAAGAGAGTGAGATGCCAGCTCCTTTCATTCAGTCAGTAACTTCAAACATTTCTGGTATATGAATAACATGATGTTTTTCAATGGCAAAAATCAATGAATATTGTAAATGCACAAACAGTAATTTCTCCGCATTGCAAGGTGCAATTCTGAAATTTTTTGCTTTTTCCTGCTCCTCTTAGCATGATAAAGAAGATTCAAAGAGAGTGAGATGCCAGCTCCTTTCATTCAGTCAGTAGCTTCAATCATTTCTGGACGTTTTTCAATGGCAAAAATCAATGAATATTGTAAATGCACAAACAGTAATTTCTGCGCATTGCAAGGTGCAATTCTGAAATTTTTTGCTTTTTCCTGCTCCTCTTAGCATGATAAAGAAGATTCAAAGAGAGTGAGATGTCAGCTCCTTTCATTCAGTCAGTAGCTTCAAACATTTCTGGTATATGAATAACATGATGTTTTTCAATGGCAAAAATCAATGAATATTGTAAATGCACAAACAGTAATTTCTCCGCATTGCAAGGTGCAATTCTGAAATTTTTTGCTTTTTCCTGCTCCTCTTAGCATGATAAAGAAGATTCAAAGAGAGTGAGATGCCAGCTCCTTTCATTCAGTCAGTAGCTTCAATCATTTCTGGACATTTTTCAATGGCAAAAATCAATGAATATTGTAAATGCACAAACAGTAATTTCTCCGCATTGCAAGGTGCAATTCTGAAATTTTTTGCTTTTTCCTGCTCCTCTTAGCATGATAAAGAAGATTCAAAGAGAGTGAGATGCCAGCTCCTTTCGTTCAGTCAGTAGCTTCAATCATTTCTGGACGTTTTTCAATGGCAAAAATCAATGAATATTGTAATGCACACACAGTAATTTCTCCGCATTGCAAGGTGCAATTCTGAAATTTTTTGCTTTTTCCTGCTCCTCTTAGCATGATAAAGCTACTGACTGAATGAAAGGAGCTGGCATCTCACTCTCTTTGAATCTTCTTTATCATGCTAGGATTAGCAGGAAAAAGCAAAAAATTTCAGAATTGCACCCTGCAATGTGGAGATATTACTGTTTGTGCATTTACAATATTCATTGATTTTTGCCATTGAAAAGCGTCCAGAAATGTTTGAAGCTACTGACTGAATGAAAGGAGCTGGCATCTCACTCTCTTTGAATCTTCTTTATCATGCTAGGATTAGCAGGAAAAAGCAAAAAATTTCAGAATTGCACCTTGCAATGTGGAGATATTACTGTTTGTGCATTTACAATATTCATTGATTTTTGCCATTGAAAAGCGTCCAGAAATGTTTGAAGCTACTGACTGAATGAAAGGAGCTGGCATCTCACTCTCTTTGAATCTTCTTTATCATGCTAGGATTAGCAGGAAAAAGCAAAAAATTTCAGAATTGCACCTTGCAATGTGGAGATATTACTGTTAGTGCATTTACAATATTCATTGATTTTTGCCATTGAAAAACATCATGTTATTCATATACCAGAAATGTTTGAAGCTACTGACTGAATGAAAGGAGCTTGCATCTCACTCTCTTTGAATCTTCTTTATCATGCTAGGATTAGCAGGAAAAAGCAAAAAATTTCAGAATTGCACCTTGCAATGTGGAGATATTACTGTTTGTGCATTTACAATATTCATTGATTTTTGCCATTGAAAAACGTCCAGAAATGTTTGAAGCTACTGACTGAATGAAAGGAGCTGGCATCTCACTCTCTTTGAATCTTCTTTATCATGCTAGGATTAGCAGGAAAAAGCAAAAAATTTCAGAATTGCACCTTGCAATGTGGAGATATTACTGTTTGTGCATTTACAATATTCATTGATTATTGCCATTGAAAAACATCATGTTATTCATATACCAGAAATGTTTGAAGCTACTGACTGAATGAAAGGAGCTGGCATCTCACTCTCTTTGAATCTTCTTTATCATGCTAGGATTAGCAGGAAAAAGCAAAAAATTTCAGAATTGCACCCTGCAATGTGGAGATATTACTGTTTGTGCATTTACAATATTCATTGATTTTTGCCATTGAAAAGCATCCAGAAATGTTTGAAGCTACTGACTGAATGAAAGGAGCTGGCATCTCACTCTCTTTGAATCTTCTTTATCATGCTAGGATTAGCAGGAAAAAGCAAAAAATTTCAGAATTGCACCTTGCAATGTGGAGATATTACTGTTTGTGCATTTACAATATTCATTGATTTTTGCCATTGAAAAACGTCCAGAAATGTTTGAAGCTACTGACTGAATGAAAGGAGCTGGCATCTCACTCTCTTTGAATCTTCTTTATCATGCTAGGATTAGCAGGAAAAAGCAAAAAAATTCAGAATTGCACCTGCAATGTGGAGATATTACTGTTAGTGCATTTACAATATTCATTGATTTTTGCCATTGAAAAACATCATGTTATTCATATACCAGAAATGTTTGAAGCTACTGACTGATTGAATGGAGCTGGCATCTCACTCTCTTTGAATCTTCTTTATCATGCTAGGATTAGCAGGAAAAAGCAAAAAATTTCAGAATTGCACCTTGCAATGTGGAGATATTATTGTTTGTGCATTTACAATATTCATTGATTTTAGCCATTGAAAAACGTCCAGAAATGTTTGAAGCTACTGACTGAATGAAAGGAGCTGGCATCTCACTCTCTTTGAATCTTCTTTATCATGCTAGGATTAGCAGGAAAAAGCAAAAAATTTCAGAATTGCACCTTGCAATGTGGAGATATTACTGTTTGTGCATTTACAATATTCATTGATTTTTGCCATTGAAAAACATCATGTTATTCATATACCAGAAATGTTTGAAGCTACTGACTGAATGAAAGGAGCTGGCATCTCACTCTCTTTGAATCTTCTTTATTATGCTAGGATTAGCAGGAAAAAGCAAAAAATTTCAGAATTGCACCTTGCAATGTGGAGATATTACTGTTTGTGCATTTACAATATTCATTGATTTTTGCCATTGAAAAACGTCCAGAAATGTTTGAAGCTACTGACTGAATGAAAGGAGCTGGCATCTCACTCTCTTTGAATCTTCTTTATCATGCTAGGATTAACAGGAAAAAGCAAAAAATTTCAGAATTGCACCTTGCAATGTGGAGATATTACTGTTTGTGCATTTACAATATTCATTGATTTTTGCCATTGAAAAACATCATGTTATTCATATACCAGAAATGTTTGAATCTACTGACTGAATGAAAGGAGCTGGCATCTCACTCTCTTTGAATCTTCTTTATCATGCTAGGATTAGCAGGAAAAAGCAAAAAATTTCAGAATTGCACCCTGCAATGTGGAGATATTACTGTTTGTGCATTTACAACATTCATTGATTTTTGCCATTGAAAAGCATCCAGAAATGTTTGAAGCTACTGACTGAATGAAAGGAGCTGGCATCTCACTCTCTTTGAATCTTCTTTATCATGCTAGGATTAGCAGGAAAAAGCAAAAAATTTCAGAATTGCACCCTGCAATGTGGAGATATTACTATTTGTGCATTTACAATATTCATTGATTTTTGCCATTGAAAAGCATCCAGAAATGATTGAAGCTACTGACTGAATGAAAGGAGCTGGCATCTCACTCTCTTTGAATCTTCTTTATCATGCTAGGATTAGCAGGAAAAAGCAAAAAATTTCAGAATTGCACCTTGCAATGTGGAGATATTACTGTTTGTGCATTTACAATATTCATTGATTTTTGCCATTGAAAAACGTCCAGAAATGTTTGAAGCTACTGACTGAATGAAAGGAGCTGGCATCTCACTCTTTGAATCTTCTTTATCATGCTAGGATTAGCAGGAAAAAGCAAAAAAATTCAGAATTGCACCTTGCAATGTGGAGATATTACTGTTAGTGCATTTACAATATTCATTGATTTTTGCCATTGAAAAACATCATGTTATTCATATACCAGAAATGTTTGAAGCTACTGACTGAATGAAAGGAGCTGGCATCTCACTCTCTTTGAATCTTCTTTATCATGCTAGGATTAGCAGGAAAAAGCAAAAAATTTCAGAATTGCACCTTGCAATGTGGAGATATTATTGTTTGTGCATTTACAATATTCATTGATTTTTGCCATTGAAAAACGTCCAGAAATGTTTGAAGCTACTGACTGAATGAAAGGAGCTGGCATCTCACTCTCTTTGAATCTTCTTTATCATGCTAGGATTAGCAGGAAAAAGCAAAAAATTTCAGAATTGCACCTTGCAATGTGGAGTTATTACTGTTTGTGCATTTACAATATTCATTGATTTTTGCCATTGAAAAACGTCCAGAAATGTTTGAAGCTACTGACTGAATGAAAGGAGCTGGCATCTCACTCTCTTTGAATCTTCTTTATCATGCTAGGATTAGCAGGAAAAAGCAAAAAATTTCAGAATTGCACCTTGCAATGTGGAGATATTACTGTTTGTGCATTTACAATATTCATTGATTTTTGCCATTGAAAAACATCATGTTATTCATATACCAGAAATGTTTGAAGCTACTGACTGAATGAAAGGAGCTGGCATCTCACTCTCTTTGAATCTTCTTTATCATGCTAGGATTAGCAGGAAAAAGCAAAAAATTTCAGAATTGCACCTTGCAATGTGGAGATATTACTGTTTGTGCATTTACAATATTCATTGATTTTTGCCATTGAAAAACGTCCAGAAATGTTTGAAGCTACTGACTGAATGAAAGGAGCTGGCATCTCACTCTCTTTGAATCTTCTTTATCATGCTAGGATTAGCAGGAAAAAGCAAAAAATTTCAGAATTGCACCTTGCAATGTGGAGATATTACTGTTTGTGCATTTACAATATTCATTGATTTTTGCCATTGAAAAACGTCCAGAAATGTTTGAAGCTACTGACTGAATGAAAGGAGCTGGCATCTCACTCTCTTTGAATCTTCTTTATCATGCTAGGATTAGCAGGAAAAAGCAAAAAATTTCAGAATTGCACCTTGCAATGTGGAGATATTACTGTTTGTGCATTTACAATATTCATTGATTTTTGCCATTGAAAAACGTCCAGAAATGTTTGAAGCTACTGACTGAATGAAAGGAGCTGGCATCTCACTCTCTTTGAATCTTCTTTATCATGCTAGGATTAGCAGGAAAAAGCAAAAAATTTCAGAATTGCACCTTGCAATGTGGAGTTATTACTGTTTGTGCATTTACAATATTCATTGATTTTTGCCATTGAAAAACGTCCAGAAATGTTTGAAGCTACTGACTGAATGAAAGGAGCTGGCATCTCACTCTCTTTGAATCTTCTTTATCATGCTAGGATTAGCAGGAAAAAGCAAAAAATTTCAGAATTGCACCTTGCAATGTGGAGATATTACTGTTTGTGCATTTACAATATTCATTGATTTTTGCCATTGAAAAACATCATGTTATTCATATACCAGAAATGTTTGAATCTACTGACTGAATGAAAGGAGCTGGCATCTCACTCTTTTTGAATCTTCTTTATCATGCTAGGATTAGCAGGAAAAAGCAAAAAATTTCAGAATTGCACCCTGCAATGTGGAGATATTACTGTTTGTGCATTTACAATATTCATTGATTTTTGCCATTGAAAAGCATCCAGAAATGTTTGAAGCTACTGACTGAATGAAAGGAGCTGGCATCTCACTCTCTTTGAATCTTCTTTATCATGCTAGGATTAGCAGGAAAAAGCAAAAAATTTCAGAATTGCACCTTGCAATGTGGAGATATTACTGTTTGTGCATTTACAATATTCATTGATTTTTGCCATTGAAAAACGTCCAGAAATGTTTGAAGCTACTGACTGAATGAAAGGAGCTGGCATCTTACTCTCTTTGAATCTTCTTTATCATGCTAGGATTAGCAGGAAAAAGCAAAAAATTTCAGAATTGCACCTTGCAATGTGGAGTTATTACTGTTTGTGCATTTACAATATTCATTGATTTTTGCCATTGAAAAACGTCCAGAAATGTTTGAAGCTACTGACTGAATGAAAGGAGCTGGCATCTCACTCTCTTTGAATCTTCTTTATCATGCTAGGATTAGCAGGAAAAAGCAAAAAATTTCAGAATTGCACCTTGCAATGTGGAGATATTACTGTTTGTGCATTTACAATATTCATTGATTTTTGCCATTGAAAAACATCATGTTATTCATATACCAGAAATGTTTGAATCTACTGACTGAATGAAAGGAGCTGGCATCTCACTCTCTTTGAATCTTCTTTATCATGCTAGGATTAGCAGGAAAAAGCAAAAAATTTCAGAATTGCATCCTGCAATGTGGAGATATTTCTGTTTGTGCATTTACAATATTCATTGATTTTTGCCATTGAAAAGCATCCAGAAATGTTTGAAGCTACTGACTGAATGAAAGGAGCTGGCATCTCACTCTCTTTGAATCTTCTTTATCATGCTAGGATTAGCAGGAAAAAGCAAAAAATTTCAGAATTGCACCTTGCAATGTGGAGATATTACTGTTTGTGCATTTACAATATTCATTGATTTTTGCCATTGAAAAACGTCCAGAAATGTTTGAAGCTACTGACTGAATGAAAGGAGCTGGCATCTCACTCTTTGAATCTTCTTTATCATGCTAGGATTAGCAGGAAAAAGCAAAAAAATTCAGAATTGCACCTTGCAATGTGGAGATATTACTGTTAGTGCATTTACAATATTCATTGATTTTTGCCATTGAAAAACATCATGTTATTCATATACCAGAAATGTTTGAAGCTACTGACTGAATGAAAGGAGCTGGCATTTCACTCTCTTTGAATCTTCTTTATCATGCTAGGATTAGCAGGAAAAAGCAAAAAATTTCCGAATTGCACCTTGCAATGTGGAGATATTACTGTTTGTG
Organism: Phyllobates terribilis; assembly: GCF_046119375.1. Lineage (NCBI taxonomy): Eukaryota > Metazoa > Chordata > Amphibia > Anura > Dendrobatidae > Phyllobates > Phyllobates terribilis. Next base: position 1,154,234 of record NW_027363292.1, read on the forward strand.
CATTTACAATATTCATTGATTTTTGCCATTGAAAAACATGTTTTTCATACACCAGAAATGTTTGAAGCTACTGACTGAATGAAAGGAGCTGGCATCTCACTCTCTTTGAATCTTCTTTATCATGCTAGGATTAGCAGGAAAAAGCAAAAAATTTCAGAATTGCACCTTGCAATGTGGAGATATTACTGTTTGTGCATTTACAATATTCATTGATTTTTGCCATTGAAAAACATGTTTTTCATATACCAGAAATGTTTGAAGCTACTGACTGAATGAAAGGAACTGGCATCTCACTCTCTTTGAATCTTCTTTATCATGCTAGGATTAACAGGAAAAAGCAAAAAATTTCAGAATTGCACCTTGCAATGTGGAGATATTACTGTTTGTGCATTTACAATATTCATTGATTTTTGCCATTGAAAAACGTCCAGAAATGTTTGAAGCTACTGACTGAATGAAAGGAGCTGGCATCTCACTCTCTTTGAATCTTCTTTATCATGATAGGATTAGCAGGAAAAAGCAAAAAATTTCAGAATTGCACCTTGCAATGTGGAGTTATTACTGTTTGTGCATTTACAATATTCATTGATTTTTGCCATTGAAAAACGTCCAGAAATGTTTGAAGCTACTGACTGAATGAAAGGAGCTGGCATCTCACTCTCTTTGAATCTTCTTTATCATGCTAGGATTAGCAGGAAAAAGCAAAAAATTTCAGAATTGCACCTTGCAATGTGGAGATATTACTGTTTGTGCATTTACAATATTCATTGATTTTTGCCATTGAAAAACATCATGTTATTCATATACCAGAAATGTTTGAAGCTACTGACTGAATGAAAGGAGCTGGCATCTCACTCTCTTTGAATCTTCTTTATCATGCTAGGATTAGCAGGAAAAAGCAAAAAATTTCAGAATTGCACCTTGCAATGTGGAGATATTACTGTTTGTGCATTTACAATATTCATTGATTTTTGCCATTGAAAAATGTCCAGAAATGTTTGAAGCTACTGACTGAATGAAAGGAGCTGGCATCTCACTCTCTTTGAATCTTCTTTATCATGCTAGGATTAGCAGGAAAAAGCAAAAAATTTCAGAATTGCACCTTGCAATGTGGAGATATTACTGTTTGTGCATTTACAATATTCATTGATTTTTGCCATTAAAAAACGTCCAGAAATGTTTGAAGCTACTGACTGAATGAAAGGAGCTGGCATCTCACTCTCTTTGAATCTTCTTTATCATGCTAGGATTAGCAGGAAAAAGCAAAAAATTTCAGAATTGCACCTTGCAATGTGGAGATATTACTGTTTGTGCATTTACAATATTCATTGATTTTTGCAATTGAAAAACGTCCAGAAATGTTTGAAGCTACTGACTGAATGAAAGGAGCTGGCATCTCACTCTCTTTGAATCTTCTTTATCATGCTAGGATTAGCAGGAAAAAGCAAAAACTTTCAGAATTGCACCTTGCAATGTGGAGTTATTACTGTTTGTGCATTTACAATATTCATTGATTTTTGCCATTGAAAAACGTCCAGAAATGTTTGAAGCTACTGACTGAATGAAAGGAGCTGGCATCTCACTCTCTTTGAATCTTCTTTATCATGCTAGGATTAGCAGGAAAAAGCAAAAAATTTCAGAATTGCACCTTGCAATGTGGAGATATTACTGTTTGTGCATTTACAATATTCATTGATTTTTGCCATTGAAAAACATCATGTTATTCATATACCAGAAATGTTTGAATCTACTGACTGAATGAAAGGAGCTGGCATCTCACTCTCTTTGAATCTTCTTTATCATGCTAGGATTAGCAGGAAAAAGCAAAAAATTTCAGAATTGCACCCTGCAATGTGGAGATATTACTGTTTGTGCATTTACAATATTCATTGATTTTTGCCATTGAAAAGCATCCAGAAATGTTTGAAGCTACTGACTGAATGAAAGGAGCTGGCATCTCACTCTCTTTGAATCTTCTTTATCATGCTAGGATTAGCAGGAAAAAGCAAAAAATTTCAGAATTGCACCTTGCAATGTGGAGATATTACTGTTTGTGCATTTACAATATTCATTGATTTTTGCCATTGAAAAACGTCCAGAAATGTTTGAAGCTACTGACTGAATGAAAGGAGCTGGCATCTTACTCTCTTTGAATCTTCTTTATCATGCTAGGATTAGCAGGAAAAAGCAAAAAATTTCAGAATTGCACCTTGCAATGTGGAGTTATTACTGTTTGTGCATTTACAATATTCATTGATTTTTGCCATTGAAAAACGTCCAGAAATGTTTGAAGCTACTGACTGAATGAAAGGAGCTGGCATCTCACTCTCTTTGAATCTTCTTTATCATGCTAGGATTAGCAGGAAAAAGCAAAAAATTTCCGAATTGCACCTTGCAATGTGGAGATATTACTGTTTGTGCATTTACAATATTCATTGATTTTTGCCATTGAAAAACATGTTTTTCATACACCAGAAATGTTTGAAGCTACTGACTGAATGAAAGGAGCTGGCATCTCACTCTCTTTGAATCTTCTTTATCATGCTAGGATTAGCAGGAAAAAGCAAAAAATTTCAGAATTGCACCTTGCAATGTGGAGATATTACTGTTTGTGCATTTACAATATTCATTGATTTTTGCCATTGAAAAACATCATGTTATTCATATACCAGAAATGTTTGAATCTACTGACTGAATGAAAGGAGCTGGCATCTCACTCTCTTTGAATCTTCTTTATCATGCTAGGATTAGCAGGAAAAAGCAAAAAATTTCAGAATTGCACCCTGCAATGTGGAGATATTTCTGTTTGTGCATTTACAATATTCATTGATTTTTGCCATTGAAAAGCATCCAGAAATGTTTGAAGCTACTGACTGAATGAAAGGAGCTGGCATCTCACTCTCTTTGAATCTTCTTTATCATGCTAGGATTAGCAGGAAAAAGCAAAAAATTTCAGAATTGCACCTTGCAATGTGGAGATATTACTGTTTGTGCATTTACAATATTCATTGATTTTTGCCATTGAAAAACGTCCAGAAATGTTTGAAGCTACTGACTGAATGAAAGGAGCTGGCATCTCACTCTTTGAATCTTCTTTATCATGCTAGGATTAGCAGGAAAAAGCAAAAAAATTCAGAATTGCACCTTGCAATGTGGAGATATTACTGTTTGTGCATTTACAATATTCATTGATTTTTGCCATTGAAAAACATGTTTTTCATACACCAGAAATGTTTGAAGCTACTGACTGAATGAAAGGAGCTGGCATCTCACTCTCTTTGAATCTTCTTTATCATGCTAGGATTAGCAGGAAAAAGCAAAAAATTTCCGAATTGCACCTTGCAATGTGGAGATATTACTGTTTGTGCATTTACAATATTCATTGATTTTTGCCATTGAAAAACATGTTTTTCATACACCAGAAATGTTTGAAGCTACTGACTGAATGAAAGGAGCTGGCATCTCACTCTCTTTGAATCTTCTTTATCATGCTAGGATTAGCAGGAAAAAGCAAAAAATTTCAGAATTGCACCTTGCAATGTGGAGATATTACTGTTTGTGCATTTACAATATTCATTGATTTTTGCCATTGAAAAACATCATGTTATTCATATACCAGAAATGTTTGAATCTACTGACTGAATGAAAGGAGCTGGCATCTCACTCTCTTTGAATCTTCTTTATCATGCTAGGATTAGCAGGAAAAAGCAAAAAATTTCAGAATTGCACCCTGCAATGTGGAGATATTTCTGTTTGTGCATTTACAATATTCATTGATTTTTGCCATTGAAAAGCATCCAGAAATGTTTGAAGCTACTGACTGAATGAAAGGAGCTGGCATCTCACTCTCTTTGAATCTTCTTTATCATGCTAGGATTAGCAGGAAAAAGCAAAAAATTTCAGAATTGCACCTTGCAATGTGGAGATATTACTGTTTGTGCATTTACAATATTCATTGATTTTTGCCATTGAAAAACGTCCAGAAATGTTTGAAGCTACTGACTGAATGAAAGGAGCTGGCATCTCACTCTTTGAATCTTCTTTATCATGCTAGGATTAGCAGGAAAAAGCAAAAAAATTCAGAATTGCACCTTGCAATGTGGAGATATTACTGTTAGTGCATTTACAATATTCATTGATTTTTGCCATTGAAAAACATCATGTTATTCATATACCAGAAATGTTTGAAGCTACTGACTGAATGAAAGGAGCTGGCATCTCACTCTCTTTGAATCTTCTTTATCATGCTAGGATTAGCAGGAAAAAGCAAAAAATTTCCGAATTGCACCTTGCAATGTGGAGATATTACTGTTTGTGCATTTACAATATTCATTGATTTTTGCCATTGAAAAACATGTTTTTCATACACCAGAAATGTTTGAAGCTACGGACTGAATGAAAGGAGCTGGCATCTCACTCTCTTTGAATCTTCTTTATCATGCTAGGATTAGCAGGAAAAAGCAAAAAATTTCAGAATTGCACCTTGCAATGTGGAGATATTACTGTTTGTGCATTTACAATATTCATTGATTTTTGCCATTGAAAAACATCATGTTATTCATATACCAGAAATGTTTGAATCTACTGACTGAATGAAAGGAGCTGGCATCTCACTCTCTTTGAATCTTCTTTATCATGCTAGGATTAGCAGGAAAAAGCAAAAAATTTCAGAATTGCACCCTGCAATGTGGAGATATTTCTGTTTGTGCATTTACAATATTCATTGATTTTTGCCATTGAAAAGCATCCAGAAATGTTTGAAGCTACTGACTGAATGAAAGGAGCTGGCATCTCACTCTCTTTGAATCTTCTTTATCATGCTAGGATTAGCAGGAAAAAGCAAAAAATTTCAGAATTGCACCTTGCAATGTGGAGATATTACTGTTTGTGCATTTACAATATTCATTGATTTTTGCCATTGAAAAACGTCCAGAAATGTTTGAAGCTACTGACTGAATGAAAGGAGCTGGCATCTCACTCTTTGAATCTTCTTTATCATGCTAGGAGTAGCAGGAAAAAGCAAAAAAATTCAGAATTGCACCTTGCAATGTGGAGATATTACTGTTAGTGCATTTACAATATTCATTGATTTTTGCCATTGAAAAACATCATGTTATTCATATACCAGAAATGTTTGAAGCTACTGACTGAATGAAAGGAGCTGGCATCTCACTCTCTTTGAATCTTCTTTATCATGCTAGGATTAGCAGGAAAAAGCAAAAAATTTCCGAATTGCACCTTGCAATGTGGAGATATTACTGTTTGTGCATTTACAATATTCATTGATTTTTGCCATTGAAAAACATGTTTTTCATACACCAGAAATGTTTGAAGCTACTGACTGAATGAAAGGAGCTGGCATCTCACTCTCTTTGAATCTTCTTTATCATGCTAGGATTAGCAGGAAAAAGCAAAAAATTTCAGAATTGCACCTTGCAATGTGGAGATATTACTGTTTGTGCATTTACAATATTCATTGATTTTTGCCATTGAAAAACATCATGTTATTCATATACCAGAAATGTTTGAATCTACTGACTGAATGAAAGGAGCTGGCATCTCACTCTCTTTGAATCTTCTTTATCATGCTAGGATTAGCAGGAAAAAGCAAAAAATTTCAGAATTGCACCCTGCAATGTGGAGATATTTCTGTTTGTGCATTTACAATATTCATTGATTTTTGCCATTGAAAAGCATCCAGAAATGTTTGAAGCTACTGACTGAATGAAAGGAGCTGGCATCTCACTCTCTTTGAATCTTCTTTATCATGCTAGGATTAGCAGGAAAAAGCAAAAAATTTCAGAATTGCACCTTGCAATGTGGAGATATTACTGTTTGTGCATTTACAATATTCATTGATTTTTGCCATTGAAAAACGTCCAGAAATGTTTGAAGCTACTGACTGAATGAAAGGAGCTGGCATCTCACTCTTTGAATCTTCTTTATCATGCTAGGATTAGCAGGAAAAAGCAAAAAAATTCAGAATTGCACCTTGCAATGTGGAGATATTACTGTTAGTGCATTTACAATATTCATTGATTTTTGCCATTGAAAAACATCATGTTATTCATATACCAGAAATGTTTGAAGCTACTGACTGAATGAAAGGAGCTGGCATCTCACTCTCTTTGAATCTTCTTTATCATGCTAGGATTAGCAGGAAAAAGCAAAAAATTTCCGAATTGCACCTTGCAATGTGGAGATATTACTGTTTGTGCATTTACAATATTCATTGATTTTTGCCATTGAAAAACATGTTTTTCATACACCAGAAATGTTTGAAGCTACTGACTGAATGAAAGGAGCTGGCATCTCACTCTCTTTGAATCTTCTTTATCATGCTAGGATTAGCAGGAAAAAGCAAAAAATTTCAGAATTGCACCTTGTAATGTGGAGATATTACTGTTTGTGCATTTACAATATTCATTGATTTTTGCCATTGAAAAACATGTTTTTCATATACCAGAAATGTTTGAAGCTACTGACTGAATGAAAGGAACTGGCATCTCACTCTCTTTGAATCTTCTTTATCATGCTAGGATTAACAGGAAAAAGCAAAAAATTTCAGAATTGCACCTTGCAATGTGGAGATATTACTGTTTGTGCATTTACAATATTCATTGATTTTTGCCATTGAAAAACGTCCAGAAATGTTTGAAGCTACTGACTGAATGAAAGGAGCTGGCATCTCACTCTCTTTGAATCTTCTTTATCATGCTAGGATTAGCAGGAAAAAGCAAAAAATTTCAGAATTGCACCTTGCAATGTGGAGATATTACTGTTTGTGCATTTACAATATTCATTGATTTTTGCCATTGAAAAACATCATGTTATTCATATACTAGAAATGTTTGAAGCTACTGACTGAATGAAAGGAGCTGGCATCTCACTCTCTTTGAATCTTCTTTATCATGCTAGGATTAGCAGGAAAAAGCAAAAAATTTCAGAATTGCACCTTGCAATGTGGAGATATTACTGTTTGTGCATTTACAATATTCATTGATTTTTGCCATTGAAAAACGTCCAGAAATGTTTGAAGCTACTGACTGAATGAAAGGAGCTGGCATCTCACTCTCTTTGAATCTTCTTTATCATGCTAGGATTAGCAGGAAAAAGCAAAAAATTTCAGAATTGCACCTTGCAATGTGGAGATATTACTGTTTGTGCATTTACAATATTCATTGATTTTTGCCATTGAAAAACGTCCAGAAATGTTTGAAGCTACTGACTGAATGAAAGGAGCTGGCATCTCACTCTCTTTGAATCTTCTTTATCATGCTAGGATTAGCAGGAAAAAGCAAAAAATTTCAGAATTGCACCTTGCAATGTGGAGATATTACTGTTTGTGCATTTACAATATTCATTGATTTTTGCCATTGAAAAACGTCCAGAAATGTTTGAAGCTACTGACTGAATGAAAGGAGCTGGCATCTCACTCTCTTTGAATCTTCTTTATCATGCTAGGATTAGCAGGAAAAAGCAAAAAATTTCAGAATTGCACCTTGCAATGTGGAGTTATTACTGTTTGTGCATTTACAATATTCATTGATTTTTGCCATTGAAAAACGTCCAGAAATGTTTGAAGCTACTGACTGAATGAAAGGAGCTGGCATCTCACTCTCTTTGAATCTTCTTTATCATGCTAGGATTAGCAGGAAAAAGCAAAAAATTTCAGAATTGCACCTTGCAATGTGGAGATATTACTGTTTGTGCATTTACAATATTCATTGATTTTTGCCATTGAAAAACATCATGTTATTCATATACCAGAAATGTTTGAATCTACTGACTGAATGAAAGGAGCTGGCATCTCACTCTCTTTGAATCTTCTTTATCATGCTAGGATTAGCAGGAAAAAGCAAAAAATTTCAGAATTGCACCCTGCAATGTGGAGATATTACTGTTTGTGCATTTACAATATTCATTGATTTTTGCCATTGAAAAGCATCCAGAAATGTTTGAAGCTACTGACTGAATGAAAGGAGCTGGCATCTCACTCTCTTTGAATCTTCTTTATCATGCTAGGATTAGCAGGAAAAAGCAAAAAATTTCAGAATTGCACCTTGCAATGTGGAGATATTACTGTTTGTGCATTTACAATATTCATTGATTTTTGCCATTGAAAAACGTCCAGAAATGTTTGAAGCTACTGACTGAATGAAAGGAGCTGGCATCTTACTCTCTTTGAATCTTCTTTATCATGCTAGGTTTAGCAGGAAAAAGCAAAAAATTTCAGAATTGCACCTTGCAATGTGGAGTTATTACTGTTTGTGGATTTACAATATTCATTGATTTTTGCCATTGAAAAACGTCCAGAAATGTTTGAAGCTACTGACTGAATGAAAGGAGCTGGCATCTCACTCTCTTTGAATCTTCTTTATCATGCTAGGATTAGCAGGAAAAAGCAAAAAATTTCAGAATTGCACCTTGCAATGTGGAGATATTACTGTTTGTGCATTTACAATATTCATTGATTTTTGCCATTGAAAAACATCATGTTATTCATATACCAGAAATGTTTGAATCTACTGACTGAATGAAAGGAGCTGGCATCTCACTCTCTTTGAATCTTCTTTATCATGCTAGGATTAGCAGGAAAAAGCAAAAAATTTCAGAATTGCACCCTGCAATGTGGAGATATTTCTGTTTGTGCATTTACAATATTCATTGATTTTTGCCATTGAAAAGCATCCAGAAATGTTTGAAGCTTCTGACTGAATGAAAGGAGCTGGCATCTCACTCTCTTTGAATCTTCTTTATCATGCTAGGATTAGCAGGAAAAAGCAAAAAATTTCAGAATTGCACCTTGCAATGTGGAGATATTACTGTTTGTGCATTTACAATATTCATTGATTTTTGCCATTGAAAAACGTCCAGAAATGTTTGAAGCTACTGACTGAATGAAAGGAGCTGGCATCTCACTCTTTGAATCTTCTTTATCATGCTAGGATTAGCAGGAAAAAGCAAAAAAATTCAGAATTGCACCTTGCAATGTGGAGATATTACTGTTAGTGCATTTACAATATTCATTGATTTTTGCCATTGAAAAACATCATGTTATTCATATACCAGAAATGTTTGAAGCTACTGACTGAATGAAAGGAGCTGGCATCTCACTCTCTTTGAATCTTCTTTATCATGCTAGGATTAGCAGGAAAAAGCAAAAAATTTCCGAATTGCACCTTGCAATGTGGAGATATTACTGTTTGTGCATTTACAATATTCATTGATTTTTGCCATTGAAAAACATGTTTTTCATACACCAGAAATGTTTGAAGCTACTGACTGAATGAAAGGAGCTGGCATCTCACTCTCTTTGAATCTTCTTTATCATGCTAGGATTAGCAGGAAAAAGCAAAAAATTTCAGAATTGCACCTTGCAATGTGGAGATATTACTGTTTGTGCCTTTACAATATTCATTGATTTTTGCCATTGAAAAACATGTTTTTCATATACCAGAAATGTTTGAAGCTACTGACTGAATGAAAGGAACTGGCATCTCACTCTCTTTGAATCTTCTTTATCATGCTAGGATTAACAGGAAAAAGCTAAAAATTTCAGAATTGCACCTTGCAATGTGGAGATATTACTGTTTGTGCATTTACAATATTCATTGATTTTTGCCATTGAAAAACGTCCAGAAATGTTTGAAGCTACTGACTGAATGAAAGGAGCTGGCATCTCACTCTCTTTGAATCTTCTTTATCATGCTAGGATTAACAGGAAAAAGCAAAAAATTTCAGAATTGCACCTTGCAATGTGGAGATATTACTGTTTGTGCATTTACAATATTCATTGATTTTTGCCATTGAAAAACATGTTTTTCATATACCAGAAATGTTTGAAGCTACTGACTGAATGAAAGGAGCTGGCATCTCACTCTCTTTGAATCTTCTTTATCATGCTAGGATTAACAGGAAAAAGCAAAAAATTTCAGAATTGCACCTTGCAATGTGGAGATATTACTGTTTGTGCATTTACAATATTCATTGATTTTTGCCATTGAAAAACATCATGTTATTCATATACCAGAAATGTTTGAAGCTACTGACTGAATGAAAGGAGCTGGCATCTCACTCTCTTTGAATCTTCTTTATCATGCTAGGATTAGCAGGAAAAAGCAAAAAATTTCAGAATTGCACCTTGCAATGTGGAGATATTACTGTTTGTGCATTTACAATATTCATTGATTTTTGCCATTGAAAAACGTCCAGAAATGTTTGAAGCTACTGACTGAATGAAAGGAGCTGGCATCTCACTCTCTTTGAATCTTCTTTATCATGCTAGGATTAGCAGGAAAAAGCAAAAAATTTCAGAATTGCACCTTGCAATGTGGAGATATTACTGTTTGTGCATTTACAATATTCATTGATTTTTGCCATTGAAAAACGTCCAGAAATGTTTGAAGCTACTGACTGAATGAAAGGAGCTGGCATCTCACTCTCTTTGAATCTTCTTTATCATGCTAGGCTTAGCAGGAAAAAGCAAAAAATTTCAGAATTGCACCTTGCAATGTGGAGATATTACTGTTTGTGCATTTACAATATTCATTGATTTTTGCAATTGAAAAACGTCCAGAAATGTTTGAAGCTACTGACTGAATGAAAGGAGCTGGCATCTCACTCTCTTTGAATCTTCTTTATCATGCTAGGATTAGCAGGAAAAAGCAAAAAATTTCAGAATTGCACCTTGCAATGTGGAGTTATTACTGTTTGTGCATTTACAATATTCATTGATTTTTGCCATTGAAAAACGTCCAGAAATGTTTGAAGCTACTGACTGAATGAAAGGAGCTGGCATCTCACTCTCTTTGAATCTTCTTTATCATGCTAGGATTAGCAGGAAAAAGCAAAAAATTTCAGAATTGCACCTTGCAATGTGGAGATATTACTGTTTGTGCATTTACAATATTCATTGATTTTTGCCATTGAAAAACATCATGTTATTCATATACCAGAAATGTTTGAATCTACTGACTGAATGAAAGGAGCTGGCATCTCACTCTCTTTGAATCTTCTTTATCATGCTAGGATTAGCAGGAAAAAGCAAAAAATTTCAGAATTGCACCCTGCAATGTGGAGATATTACTGTTTGTGCATTTACAATATTCATTGATTTTTGCCATTGAAAAGCATCCAGAAATGTTTGAAGCTACTGACTGAATGAAAGGAGCTGGCATCTCACTCTCTTTGAATCTTCTTTATCATGCTAGGATTAGCAGGAAAAAGCAAAAAATTTCAGAATTGCACCTTGCAATGTGGAGATATTACTGTTTGTGCATTTACAATATTCATTGATTTTTGCCATTGAAAAACGTCCAGAAATGTTTGAAGCTACTGACTGAATGAAAGGAGCTGGCATCTTACTCTCTTTGAATCTTCTTTATCATGCTAGGATTAGCAGGAAAAAGCAAAAAATTTCAGAATTGCACCTTGCAATGTGGAGTTATTACTGTTTGTGCATTTACAATATTCATTGATTTTTGCCATTGAAAAACGTCCAGAAATGTTTGAAGCTACTGACTGAATGAAAGGAGCTGGCATCTCACTCTCTTTGAATCTTCTTTATCATGCTAGGATTAGCAGGAAAAAGCAAAAAATTTCAGAATTGCACCTTGCAATGTGGAGATATTACTGTTTGTGCATTTACAATATTCATTGATTTTTGCCATTGAAAAACATCATGTTATTCATATACCAGAAATGTTTGAATCTACTGACTGAATGAAAGGAGCTGGCATCTCACTCTCTTTGAATCTTCTTTATCATGCTAGGATTAGCAGGAAAAAGCAAAAAATTTCAGAATTGCACCCTGCAATGTGGAGATATTTCTGTTTGTGCATTTACAATATTCATTGATTTTTGCAATTGAAAAGCATCCAGAAATGTTTGAAGCTACTGACTGAATGAAAGGAGCTGGCATCTCACTCTCTTTGAATCTTCTTTATCATGCTAGGATTAGCAGGAAAAAGCAAAAAATTTCAGAATTGCACCTTGCAATGTGGAGATATTACTGTTTGTGCATTTACAATATTCATTGATTTTTGCCATTGAAAAACGTCCAGAAATGTTTGAAGCTACTGACTGAATGAAAGGAGCTGGCATCTCACTCTTTGAATCTTCTTTATCATGCTAGGATTAGCAGGAAAAAGCAAAAAAATTCAGAATTGCACCTTGCAATGTGGAGATATTACTGTTAGTGCATTTACAATATTCATTGATTTTTGCCATTGAAAAACATCATGTTATTCATATACCAGAAATGTTTGAAGCTACTGACTGAATGAAAGGAGCTGGCATCTCACTCTCTTTGAATCTTCTTTATCATGCTAGGATTAGCAGGAAAAAGCAAAAAATTTCCGAATTGCACCTTGCAATGTGGAGATATTACTGTTTGTGCATTTACAATATTCATTGATTTTTGCCATTGAAAAACATGTTTTTCATACACCAGAAATGTTTGAAGCTACTGACTGAATGAAAGGAGCTGGCATCTCACTCTCTTTGAATCTTCTTTATCATGCTAGGATTAGCAGGAAAAAGCAAAAAATTTCAGAATTGCACCTTGCAATGTGGAGATATTACTGTTTGTGCATTTACAATATTCATTGATTTTTGCCATTGAAAAACATCGTTATTCATATACCAGAAATGTTTGAATCTACTGACTGAATGAAAGGAGCTGGCATCTCACTCTCTTTGAATCTTCTTTATCATGCTAGGATTAGCAGGAAAAGGCAAAAAATTTCAGAATTGCACCCTGCAATGTGGAGATATTTCTGTTTGTGCATTTACAATATTCATTGATTTTTGCCATTGAAAAGCATCCAGAAATGTTTGAAGCTACTGACTGAATGAAAGGAGCTGGCATCTCACTCTCTTTGAATCTTCTTTATCATGCTAGGATTAGCAGGAAAAAGCAAAAAATTTCAGAATTGCACCTTGCAATGTGGAGATATTACTGTTTGTGCATTTACAATATTCATTGATTTTTGCCATTGAAAAACGTCCAGAAATGTTTGAAGCTACTGACTGAATGAAAGGAGCTGGCATCTCACTCTTTGAATCTTCTTTATCATGCTAGGATTAGCAGGAAAAAGCAAAAAAATTCAGAATTGCACCTTGCAATGTGGAGATATTACTGTTAGTGCATTTACAATATTCATTGATTTTTGCCATTGAAAAACATCATGTTATTCATATACCAGAAATGTTTGAAGCTACTGACTGAATGAAAGGAGCTGGCATCTCACTCTCTTTGAATCTTCTTTATCATGCTAGGATTAGCAGGAAAAAGCAAAAAATTTCCGAATTGCACCTTGCAATGTGGAGATATTACTGTTTGTGCATTTACAATATTCATTGATTTTTGCCATTGAAAAACATGTTTTTCATACACCAGAAATGTTTGAAGCTACTGACTGAATGAAAGGAGCTGGCATCTCACTCTCTTTGAATCTTCTTTATCATGCTAGGATTAGCAGGAAAAAGCAAAAAATTTCAGAATTGCACCTTGCAATGTGGAGATATTACTGTTTGTGCATTTACAATATTCATTGATTTTTGCCATTGAAAAACATGTTTTTCATATACCAGAAATGTTTGAAGCTACTGACTGAATGAAAGGAACTGGCATCTCACTCTCTTTGAATCTTCTTTATCATGCTAGGATTAACAGGAAAAAGCAAAAAATTTCAGAATTGCACCTTGCAATGTGGAGATATTACTGTTTGTGCATTTACAATATTCATTGATTTTTGCCATTGAAAAACGTCCAGAAATGTTTGAAGCTACTGACTGAATGAAAGGAGCTGGCATCTCACTCTCTTTGAATCTTCTTTATCATGCTAGGATTAGCAGGAAAAAGCAAAAAATTTCAGAATTGCACCTTGCAATGTGGAGTTATTACTGTTTGTGCATTTACAATATTCATTGATTTTTGCCATTGAAAAACGTCCAAAAATGTTTGAAGCTACTGACTGAATGAAAGGAGCTGGCATCTCACTCTCTTTGAATCTTCTTTATCATGCTAGGATTAGCAGGAAAAAGCAAAAAATTTCAGAATTGCACCTTGCAATGTGGAGATATTACTGTTTGTGCATTTACAATATTCATTGATTTTTGCCATTGAAAAACGTCCAGAAATGTTTGAAGCTACTGACTGAATGAAAAGAGCTGGCATCTCACTCTCTTTGAATCTTCTTTATCATGCTAGGATTAGCAGGAAAAAGCAAAAAATTTCAGAATTGCACCTTGCAATGTGGAGATATTACTGTTTGTGCATTTACAATATTCATTGATTTTTGCCATTGAAAAACGTCCAGAAATGTTTGAAGCTACTGACTGAATGGAAGGAGCTGGCATCTCACTCTCTTTGAATCTTCTTTATCATGCTAGGATTAGCAGGAAAAAGCAAAAAAATTCAGAATTGCACCTTGCAATGTGGAGTTATTACTGTTTGTGCATTTACAATATTCATTGATTTTTGCCATTGAAAAACGTCCAGAAATGTTTGAAGCTACTGACTGAATGAAAGGAGCTGGCATCTCACTCTCTTTGAATCTTCTTTATCATGCTAGGATTAGCAGGAAAAAGCAAAAAATTTCAGAATTGCACCTTGCAATGTGGAGATATTACTGTTTGTGCATTTACAATATTCATTGATTTTTGCCATTGAAAAACATCATGTTATTCATATACCAGAAATGTTTGAATCTACTGACTGAATGAAAGGAGCTGGCATCTCACTCTCTTTGAATCTTCTTTATCATGCTAGGATTAGCAGGAAAAAGCAAAAAATTTCAGAATTGCACCCTGCAATGTGGAGATATTACTGTTTGTGCATTTACAATATTCATTGATTTTTGCCATTGAAAAGCATCCAGAAATGTTTGAAGCTACTGACTGAATGAAAGGAGCTGGCATCTCACTCTCTTTGAATCTTCTTTATCATGCTAGGATTAGCAGGAAAAAGCAAAAAATTTCAGAATTGCACCTTGCAATGTGGAGATATTACTGTTTGTGCATTTACAATATTCATTGATTTTTGCCATTGAAAAACGTCCAGAAATGTTTGAAGCTACTGACTGAATGAAAGGAGCTGGCATCTTACTCTCTTTGAATCTTCTTTATCATGCTAGGATTAGCAGGAAAAAGCAAAAAATTTCAGAATTGCACCTTGCAATGTGGAGTTATTACTGTTTGTGCATTTACAATATTCATTGATTTTTGCCATTGAAAAACGTCCAGAAATGTTTGAAGCTACTGACTGAATGAAAGGAGCTGGCATCTCACTCTCTTTGAATCTTCTTTATCATGCTAGGATTAGCAGGAAAAAGCAAAAAATTTCAGAATTGCACCTTGCAATGTGGAGATATTACTGTTTGTGCATTTACAATATTCATTGATTTTTGCCATTGAAAAACATCATGTTATTCATATACCAGAAATGTTTGAATCTACTGACTGAATGAAAGGAGCTGGCATCTCACTCTCTTTGAATCTTCTTTATCATGCTAGGATTAGCAGGAAAAAGCAAAAAATTTCAGAATTGCACCCTGCAATGTGGAGATATTTCTGTTTGTGCATTTACAATATTCATTGATTTTTGCCATTGAAAAGCATCCAGAAATGTTTGAAGCTACTGACTGAATGAAAGGAGCTGGCATCTCACTCTCTTTGAATCTTCTTTATCATGCTAGGATTAGCAGGAAAAAGCAAAAAATTTCAGAATTGCACCTTGCAATGTGGAGATATTACTGTTTGTGCATTTACAATATTCATTGATTTTTGCCATTGAAAAACGTCCAGAAATGTTTGAAGCTACTGACTGAATGAAAGGAGCTGGCATCTCACTCTTTGAATCTTCTTTATCATGCTAGGATTAGCAGGAAAAAGCAAAAAAATTCAGAATTGCACCTTGCAATGTGGAGATATTACTGTTAGTGCATTTACAATATTCATTGATTTTTGCCATTGAAAAACATGTTTTTCATATACCAGAAATGTTTGAAGCTACTGACTGAATGAAAGGAACTGGCATCTCACTCTCTTTGAATCTTCTTTATCATGCTAGGATTAACAGGAAAAAGCAAAAAATTTCAGAATTGCACCTTGCAATGTGGAGATATTACTGTTTGTGCATTTACAATATTCATTGATTTTTGCCATTGAAAAACGTCCAGAAATGTTTGAAGCTACTGACTGAATGAAAGGAGCTGGCATCTCACTCTCTTTGAATCTTCTTTATCATGCTAGGATTAACAGGAAAAAGCAAAAAATTTCAGAATTGCACCTTGCAATGTGGAGATATTACTGTTTGTGCATTTACAATATTCATTGATTTTTGCGATTGAAAAACGTCCAGAAATGTTTGAAGCTATTGACTGAATGAAAGGAGCTGGCATCTCACTCTCTTTGAATCTTCTTTATCATGCTAGGATTAGCAGGAAAAAGCAAAAAATTTCAGAATTGCACCTTGCAATGTGGAGATATTACTGTTTGTGCATTTACAATATTCATTGATTTTTGCCATTGAAAAACATGTTTTTCATATACCAGAAATGTTTGAAGCTACTGACTGAATGAAAGGAGCTGGCATCTCACTCTCTTTGAATCTTCTTTATCATGCTAGGATTAGCAGGAAAAAGCAAAAAATTTCAGAATTGCACCTTGCAATGTGGAGATATTACTGTTTGTGCATTTACAATATTCATTGATTTTTGCCATTGAAAAACGTCCAGAAATGTTTGAAGCTACTGACTGAATGAAAGGAGCTTGGCATCTCACTCTCTTTGAATCTTCTTTATCATGCTAGGATTAGCAGGAAAAAGCAAAAAATTTCAGAATTGCACCTTGCAATGTGGAGATATTACTGTTTGTGCATTTACAATATTCATTGATTTTTGCCATTGAAAAACGTTTTTCATATACCAGAAATGTTTGAAGCTACTGACTGAATGAAAGGAGCTGGCATCTCACTCTCTTTGAATCTTCTTTATCATGCTAGGATTAGCAGGAAAAAGCAAAAAATTTCAGAATTGCACCTTGCAATGTGGAGATATTACTGTTTGTGCATTTACAATATTCATTGATTTTTGCCATTGAAAAACATGTTTTTCATATACCAGAAATGTTTGAAGCTACTGACTGAATGAAAGGAGCTGGCATCTCACTCTCTTTGAATCTTCTTTATCATGCTAGGATTAACAGGAAAAAGCAAAAAATTTCAGAATTGCACCTTGCAATGTGGAGATATTACTGTTTGTGCATTTACAATATTCATTGATTTTTGCCATTGAAAAACATGTTTTTCATATACCAGAAATGTTTGAAGCTACTGACTGAATGAAAGGAGCTGGCATCTCACTCTCTTTGAATCTTCTTTATCATGCTAGGATTAACAGGAAAAAGCAAAAAATTTCAGAATTGCACCTTGCAATGTGGAGATATTACTGTTTGTGCATTTACAATATTCATTGATTTTTGCCATTGAAAAACGTCCAGAAATGTTTAAAGCTACTGACTGAATGAAAGGAGCTGGCATCTCACTCTCTTTGAATCTTCTTTATCATGCTAGGATTAGCAGGAAAAAGCAAAAAATTTCAGAATTGCACCTTGCAATGTGGAGATATTACTGTTTGTGCATTTACAATATTCATTGATTTTTGCCATTGAAAAACGTCCAGAAATGTTTGAAGCTACTGACTGAATGAAAGGAGCTGGCATCTCACTCTCTTTGAATCTTCTTTATCATGCTAGGATTAGCAGGAAAAAGCAAAAAATTTCAGAATTGCACCTTGCAATGTGGAGATATTACTGTTTGTGCATTTACAATATTCATTGATTTTTGCCATTGAAAAACATGTTTTTCATATACCAGAAATGTTTGAAGCTACTGACTGAATGAAAGGAGCTGGCATCTCACTCTCTTTGAATCTTCTTTATCATTCTAGGATTAGCAGGAAAAATCAAAAAATTTCAGAATTGCACCTTGCAATGTGGAGATATTACTGTTTGTGCATTTACAATATTCATTGATTTTTGCCATTGAAAAACATGTTTTTCATATACCAGAAATGTTTGAAGCTACTGACTGAATGAAAGGAGCTGGCATCTCACTCTCTTTGAATCTTCTTTATCATGCTAGGATTAACAGGAAAAAGCAAAAAATTTCAGAATTGCACCTTGCAATGTGGAGATATTACTGTTTGTGCATTTACAATATTCATTGATTTTTGCCATTGAAAAACATGTTTTTCATATACCAGAAATGTTTGAAGCTACTGACTGAATGAAAAGAGCTGGCATCTCACTCTCTTTGAATCTTCTTTATCATGCTAGGATTAACAGGAAAAAGCAAAAAATTTCAGAATTGCACCTTGCAATGTGGAGATATTACTGTTTGTGCATTTACAATATTCATTGATTTTTGCCATTGAAAAGCATCCAGAAATGTTTGAAGCTACTGACTGAATGAAAGGAGCTGGCATCTCACTCTCTTTGAATCTTCTTTATCATGCTAGGATTAGCAGGAAAAAGCAAAAAATTTCAGAATTGCACCTTGCAATGTGGAGATATTACTGTTTGTGCATTTACAATATTCATTGATTTTTGCCATTGAAAAACGTCCAGAAATGTTTGAAGCTACTGACTGAATGAAAGGAGCTGGCATCTTACTCTCTTTGAATCTTCTTTATCATGCTAGGATTAGCAGGAAAAAGCAAAAAATTTCAGAATTGCACCTTGCAATGTGGAGTTATTACTGTTTGTGCATTTACAATATTCATTGATTTTTGCCATTGAAAAACGTCCAGAAATGTTTGAAGCTACTGACTGAATGAAAGGAGCTGGCATCTCACTCTCTTTGAATCTTCTTTATCATGCTAGGATTAGCAGGAAAAAGCAAAAAATTTCAGAATTGCACCTTGCAATGTGGAGATATTACTGTTTGTGCATTTACAATATTCATTGATTTTTGCCATTGAAAAACATCATGTTATTCATATACCAGAAATGTTTGAATCTACTGACTGAATGAAAGGAGCTGGCATCTCACTCTCTTTGAATCCTCTTTATCATGCTAGGATTAGCAGGAAAAAGCAAAAAATTTCAGAATTGCACCCTGCAATGTGGAGATATTTCTGTTTGTGCATTTACAATATTCATTGATTTTTGCCATTGAAAAGCATCCAGAAATGTTTGAAGCTACTGACTGAATGAAAGGAGCTGGCATCTCACTCTCTTTGAATCTTCTTTATCATGCTAGGATTAGCAGGAAAAAGCAAAAAATTTCAGAATTGCACCTTGCAATGTGGAGATATTACTGTTTGTGCATTTACAATATTCATTGATTTTTGCCATTGAAAAACGTCCAGAAATGTTTGAAGCTACTGACTGAATGAAAGGAGCTGGCATCTCACTCTTTGAATCTTCTTTATCATGCTAGGATTAGCAGGAAAAAGCAAAAAAATTCAGAATTGCACCTTGCAATGTGGAGATATTACTGTTAGTGCATTTACAATATTCATTGATTTTTGCCATTGAAAAACATGTTTTTCATATACCAGAAATGTTTGAAGCTACTGACTGAATGAAAGGAACTGGCATCTCACTCTCTTTGAATCTTCTTTATCATGCTAGGATTAACAGGAAAAAGCAAAAAATTTCAGAATTGCACCTTGCAATGTGGAGATATTACTGTTTGTGCATTTACAATATTCATTGATTTTTGCCATTGAAAAACGTCCAGAAATGTTTGAAGCTACTGACTGAATGAAAGGAGCTGGCATCTCACTCTCTTTGAATCTTCTTTATCATGCTAGGATTAACAGGAAAAAGCAAAAAATTTCAGAATTGCACCTTGCAATGTGGAGATATTACTGTTTGTGCATTTACAATATTCATTGATTTTTGCCATTGAAAAACGTCCAGAAATGTTTGAAGCTATTGACTGAATGAAAGGAGCTGGCATCTCACTCTCTTTGAATCTTCTTTATCATGCTAGGATTAGCAGGAAAAAGCAAAAAATTTCAGAATTGCACCTTGCAATGTGGAGATATTACTGTTTGTGCATTTACAATATTCATTGATTTTTGCCATTGAAAAACATGTTTTTCATATACCAGAAATGTTTGAAGCTACTGACTGAATGAAAGGAGCTGGCATCTCACTCTCTTTGAATCTTCTTTATCATGCTAGGATTAGCAGGAAAAAGCAAAAAATTTCAGAATTGCACCTTGCAATGTGGAGATATTACTGTTTGTGCATTTACAATATTCATTGATTTTTGCCATTGAAAAACGTCCAGAAATGTTTGAAGCTACTGACTGAATGAAAGGAGCTTGGCATCTCACTCTCTTTGAATCTTCTTTATCATGCTAGGATTAGCAGGAAAAAGCAAAAAAATTCAGAATTGCACCTTGCAATGTGGAGATATTACTGTTTGTGCATTTACAATATTCATTGATTTTTGCCATTGAAAAACGTTTTTCATATACCAGAAATGTTTGAAGCTACTGACTGAATGAAAGGAGCTGGCATCTCACTCTCTTTGAATCTTCTTTATCATGCTAGGATTAGCAGGAAAAAGCAAAAAATTTCAGAATTGCACCTTGCAATGTGGAGATATTACTGTTTGTGCATTTACAATATTCATTGATTTTTGCCATTGAAAAACATGTTTTTCATATACCAGAAATGTTTGAAGCTACTGACTGAATGAAAGGAGCTGGCATCTCACTCTCTTTGAATCTTCTTTATCATGCTAGGATTAACAGGAAAAAGCAAAAAATTTCAGAATTGCACCTTGCAATGTGGAGATATTACTGTTTGTGCATTTACAATATTCATTGATTTTTGCCATTGAAAAACATGTTTTTCATATACCAGAAATGTTTGAAGCTACTGACTGAATGAAAGGAGCTGGCATCTCACTCTCTTTGAATCTTCTTTATCATGCTAGGATTAACAGGAAAAAGCAAAAAATTTCAGAATTGCACCTTGCAATGTGGAGATATTACTGTTTGTGCATTTACAATATTCATTGATTTTTGCCATTGAAAAACGTCCAGAAATGTTTAAAGCTACTGACTGAATGAAAGGAGCTGGCATCTCACTCTCTTTGAATCTTCTTTATCATGCTAGGATTAGCAGGAAAAAGCAAAAAATTTCAGAATTGCACCTTGCAATGTGCAGATATTACTGTTTGTGCATTTACAATATTCATTGATTTTTGCAATTGAAAAACGTCCAGAAATGTTTGAAGCTACTGACTGAATGAAAGGAGCTGGCATCTCACTCTCTTTGAATCTTCTTTATCATGCTAGGATTAGCAGGAAAAAGCAAAAAATTTCAGAATTGCACCTTGCAATGTGGAGATATTACTGTTTGTGCATTTACAATATTCATTGATTTTTGCCATTGAAAAACATGTTTTTCATATACCAGAAATGTTTGAAGCTACTGACTGAATGAAAGGAGCTGGCATCTCACTCTCTTTGAATCTTCTTTATCATTCTAGGATTAGTAGGAAAAAGCAAAAAATTTCAGAATTGCACCTTGCAATGTGGAGATATTACTGTTTGTGCATTTACAATATTCATTGATTTTTGCCATTGAAAAACATGTTTTTCATATACCAGAAATGTTTGAAGCTACTGACTGAATGAAAGGAGCTGGCATCTCACTCTCTTTGAATCTTCTTTATCATGCTAGGATTAACAGGAAAAAGCAAAAAATTTCAGAATTGCACCTTGCAATGTGGAGATATTACTGTTTGTGCATTTACAATATTCATTGATTTTTGCCATTGAAAAACATGTTTTTCATATACCAGAAATGTTTGAAGCTACTGACTGAATGAAAAGAGCTGGCATCTCACTCTCTTTGAATCTTCTTTATCATGCTAGGATTAACAGGAAAAAGCAAAAAATTTCAGAATTGCACCTTGCAATGTGGAGATATTACTGTTTGTGCATTTACAATATTCATTGATTTTTGCCATTGAAAAACATGTTTTTCATATACCAGAAATGTTTGAAGCTACTGACTGAATGAAAGGAGCTGGCATCTCACTCTCTTTGAATCTTCTTTATCATGCTAGGATTAGCAGGAAAAAGCAAAAAATTTCAGAATTGCACCTTGCAATGTGGAGATATTACTGTTTGTGCATTTACAATATTCATTGATTTTTGCCATTGAAAAACGTCCAGAAATGTTTGAAGCTACTGACTGAATGAAAGGAGCTGGCATCTCACTCGCTTTGAATCTTCTTTATCATGCTAGGATTAGGAGGAAAAAGCAAAAAATTTCAGAATTGCACCTTGCAATGTGGAGATATTACTGTTTGTGCATTTACAATATTCATTGATTTTTGCCATTGAAAAACATGTTTTTCATATACCAGAAATGTTTGAAGCTACTGACTGAATGAAAGGAGCTGGCATCTCACTCTCTTTGAATCTTCTTTATCATGCTAGGATTAGCAGGAAAAAGCAAAATATTTCAGAATTGCACCTTGCAATGTGGAGATATTACTGTTTGTGCATTTACAATATTCATTAATTTTTGCCATTGAAAAACATGTTTTTCATATACCAGAAATGTTTGAAGCTACTGACTGAATGAAAGGAGCTGGCATCTCACTCTCTTTGAATCTTCTTTATCATGCTAGGATTAACAGGAAAAAGCAAAAAATTTCAGAATTGCACCTTGCAATGTGGAGATATTACTGTTTGTGCATTTACAATATTCATTGATTTTTGCCATTGAAAAACATGTTTTTCATATACCAGAAATGTTTGAAGCTACTGACTGAATGAAAGGAGCTGGCATCTCACTCTCTTTGAATCTTCTTTATCATGCTAGGATTAACAGGAAAAAGCAAAAAATTTCAGAATTGCACCTTGCAATGTGGAGATATTACTGTTTGTGCATTTACAATATTCATTGATTTTTGCCATTGAAAAACGTCCAGAAATGTTTGAAGCTACTGACTGAATGAAAGGAGCTGGCATCTCACTCTCTTTGAATCTTCTTTATCATGCTAGGATTAGCAGGAAAAAGCAAAAAATTTCAGAATTGCACTTTGCAATGTGGAGATATTACTGTTTGTGCATTTACAATATTCATTGATTTTTGCCATTGAAAAACATGTTTTTCATATACCAGAAATGTTTGAAGCTACTGACTGAATGAAAGGAGCTGGCATCTCACTCTCTTTGAATCTTCTTTATCATGCTAGGATTAGCAGGAAAAAGCAAAAAATTTCAGAATTGCACCTTGCAATGTGGAGATATTACTGTTTGTGCATTTACAATATTCATTGATTTTTGCCATTGAAAAACATGTTTTTCATATACCAGAAATGTTTGAAGCTACTGACTGAATGAAAGGAACTGGCATCTCACTCTCTTTGAATCTTCTTTATCATGCTAGGATTAACAGGAAAAAGCAAAAAATTTCAGAATTGCACCTTGCAATGTGGAGATATTACTGTTTGTGCATTTACAATATTCATTGATTTTTGCCATTGAAAAACGTCCAGAAATGTTTGAAGCTACTGACTGAATGAAAGGAGCTGGCATCTCACTCTCTTTGAATCTTCTTTATCATGCTAGGATTAACAGGAAAAAGCAAAAAATTTCAGAATTGCACCTTGCAATGTGGAGATATTACTGTTTGTGCATTTACAATATTCATTGATTTTTGCCATTGAAAGACATGTTTTTCATATACCAGAAATGTTTGAAGCTACTGACTGAATGAAAGGAGCTGGCATCTCACTCTCTTTGAATCTTCTTTATCATGCTAGGATTAACAGGAAAAAGCAAAAAATTTCAGAATTGCACCTTGCAATGTGGAGATATTACTGTTTGTGCATTTACAATATTCATTGATTTTTGCCATTGAAAAACGTCCAGAAATGTTTGAAGCTACTGACTGAATGAAAGGAGCTGGCATCTCACTCTCTTTGAATCTTCTTTATCATGCTAGGATTAGCAGGAAAAAGCAAAAAATTTCAGAATTGCACCTTGCAATGTGGAGATATTACTGTTTGTGCATTTACAATATTCATTGATTTTTGCCATTGAAAAACATGTTTTTCATATACCAGAAATGTTTGAAGCTACTGACTGAATGAAAGGAGCTGGCATCTCACTCTCTTTGAATCTTCTTTATCATGCTAGGATTAGCAGGAAAAAGCAAAATATTTCAGAATTGCACCTTGCAATGTGGAGATATTACTGTTTGTGCATTTACAATATTCATTGATTTTTGCCATTGAAAAACATGTTTTTCATATACCAGAAATGTTTGAAGCTACTGACTGAATGAAAGGAGCTGGCATCTCACTCTCTTTGAATCTTCTTTATCATGCTAGGATTAACAGGATAAAGCAAAAAATTTCAGAATTGCACCTTGCAATGTGGAGATATTACTGTTTGTGCATTTACAATATTCATTGATTTTTGCCATTGAAAAACATGTTTTTCATATACCAGAAATGTTTGAAGCTACTGACTGAATGAAAGGAGCTGGCATCTCACTCTCTTTGAATCTTCTTTATCATGCTAGGATTAACAGGAAAAAGCAAAAAATTTCAGAATTGCACCTTGCAATGTGGAGATATTACTGTTTGTGCATTTACAATATTCATTGATTTTTGCCATTGAAAAACGTCCAGAAATGTTTGAAGCTACTGACTGAATGAAAGGAGCTGGCATCTCACTCTCTTTGAATCTTCTTTATCATGCTAGGATTAGCAGGAAAAAGCAAAAAATTTCAGAATTGCACCTTGCAATGTGGAGATATTACTGTTTGTGCATTTACAATATTCATTGATTTTTGCCATTGAAAAACGTCCAGAAATGTTTGAAGCTACTGACTGAATGAAAGGAGCTGGCATCTCACTCTCTTTGAATCTTCTTTATCATGCTAGGATTAGCAGGAAAAAGCAAAAAATTTCAGAATTGCACCTTGCAATGTGGAGATATTACTGTTTGTGCATTTACAATATTCATTGATTTTTGCCATTGAAAAACATGTTTTTCATATACCAGAAATGTTTGAAGCTACTGACTGAATGAAAGGAGCTGGCATCTCACTCTCTTTGAATCTTCTTTATCATGCTAGGATTAGCAGGAAAAAGCAAAAAATTTCAGAATTGCACCTTGCAATGTGGAGATATTACTGTTTGTGCATTTACAATATTCATTGATTTTTGCCATTGAAAAACATGTTTTTCATATACCAGAAATGTTTGAAGCTACTGACTGAATGAAAGGAGCTGGCATCTCACTCTCTTTGAATCTTCTTTATCATGCTAGGATTAACAGGAAAAAGCAAAAAATTTCAGAATTGCACCTTGCAATGTGGAGATATTACTGTTTGTGCATTTACAATATTCATTGATTTTTGCCATTGAAAAACATGTTTTTCATATACCAGAAATGTTTGAAGCTACTGACTGAATGAAAGGAGCTGGCATCTCACTCTCTTTGAATCTTCTTTATCATGCTAGGATTAACAGGAAAAAGCAAAAAATTTCAGAATTGCACCTTGCAATGTGGAGATATTACTGTTTGTGCATTTACAATATTCATTGATTTTTGCCATTGAAAAACATGTTTTTCATATACCAGAAATGTTTGAAGCTACTGACTGAATGAAAGGAGCTGGCATCTCACTCTCTTTGAATCTTCTTTATCATGCTAGGATTAGCAGGAAAAAGTAAAAAATTTCAGAATTGCACCTTGCAATGTGGAGATATTACTGTTTGTGCATTTACAATATTCATTGATTTTTGCCATTGAAAAACATGTTTTTCATATACCAGAAATGTTTGAAGCTACTGACTGAATGAAAGGAGCTGGCATCTCACTCTCTTTGAATCTTCTTTATCATGCTAGGATTAACAGGAAAAAGCTAAAAATTTCAGAATTGCACCGTGCAATGTGGAGATATTACTGTTTGTGCATTTACAATATTCATTGATTTTTGCCATTGAAAAACATGTTTTTCATATACCAGAAATGTTTGAAGCTACTGACTGAATGAAAGGAGCTGGCATCTCACTCTCTTTGAATCTTCTTTATCATGCTAGGATTAGCAGGAAAAAGCAAAAAATTTCAGAATTGCACCTTGCAATGTGGAGATATTACTGTTTGTGCATTTACAATATTCATTGATTTTTGCCATTGAAAAACATGTTTTTCATATACCAGAAATGTTTGAAGCTACTGACTGAATGAAAGGAGCTGGCATCTCACTCTCTTTGAATCTTCTTTATCATGCTAGGATTAACAGGAAAAAGCAAAAAATTTCAGAATTGCACCTTGCAATGTGGAGATATTACTGTTTGTGCATTTACAATATTCATTGATTTTTGCCATTGAAAAACGTCCAGAAATGTTTGAAGCTACTGACTGAATGAAAGGAGCTGGCATCTCACTCTCTTTGAATCTTCTTTATCATGCTAGGATTAACAGGAAAAAGCAAAAAATTTCAGAATTGCACTTTGCAATGTGGAGATATTACTGTTTGTGCATTTACAATATTCATTGATTTTTGCCATTGAAAAACATGTTTTTCATATACCAGAAATGTTTGAAGCTACTGACTGAATGAAAGGAGCTGGCCTCTCACTCTCTTTGAATCTTCTTTATCATGCTAGGATTAGCAGGAAAAAGCAAAAAATTTCAGAATTGCACCTTGCAATGTGGAGATATTACTGTTTGTGCATTTACAATATTCATTGATTTTTGCCATTGAAAAACATGTTTTTCATATACCAGAAATGTTTGAAGCTACTGACTGAATGAAAGGAACTGGCATCTCACTCTCTTTGAATCTTCTTTATCATGCTAGGATTAACAGGAAAAAGCAAAAAATTTCAGAATTGCACCTTGCAATGTGGAGATATTACTGTTTGTGCATTTACAATATTCATTGATTTTTGCCATTGAAAAACGTCCAGAAATGTTTGAAGCTACTGACTGAATGAAAGGAGCTGGCATCTCACTCTCTTTGAATCTTCTTTATCATGCTAGGATTAACAGGAAAAAGCAAAAAATTTCAGAATTGCACCTTGCAATGTGGAGATATTACTGTTTGTGCATTTACAATATTCATTGATTTTTGCCATTGAAAGACATGTTTTTCATATACCAGAAATGTTTGAAGCTACTGACTGAATGAAAGGAGCTGGCATCTCACTCTCTTTGAATCTTCTTTATCATGCTAGGATTAACAGGAAAAAGCAAAAAATTTCAGAATTGCACCTTGCAATGTGGAGATATTACTGTTTGTGCATTTACAATATTCATTGATTTTTGCCATTGAAAAACGTCCAGAAATGTTTGAAGCTACTGACTGAATGAAAGGAGCTGGCATCTCACTCTCTTTGAATCTTCTTTATCATGCTAGGATTAGCAGGAAAAAGGAAAAAATTTCAGAATTGCACCTTGCAATGTGGAGATATTACTGTTTGTGCATTTACAATATTCATTGATTTTTTCCATTGAAAAACATGTTTTTCATATACCAGAAATGTTTGAAGCTACTGACGGAATGAAAGGAGCTGGCATCTCACTCTCTTTGAATCTTCTTTATCATGCTAGGATTAGCAGGAAAAAGCAAAAAATTTCAGAATTGCACCTTGCAATGTGGAGATATTACTGTTTGTGCATTTACAATATTCATTGATTTTTGCCATTGAAAAACATGTTTTTCATATACCAGAAATGTTTGAAGCTACTGACTGAATGAAAGGAGCTGGCATCTCACTCTCTTTGAATCTTCTTTATCATGCTAGGATTAACAGGAAAAAGCAAAAAATTTCAGAATTGCACCTTGCAATGTGGAGATATTACTGTTTGTGCATTTACAATATTCATTGATTTTTGCCATTGAAAAACATGTTTTTCATATACCAGAAATGTTTGAAGCTACTGACTGAATGAAAGGAGCTGGCATCTCACTCTCTTTGAATCTTCTTTATCATGCTAGGATTAACAGGAAAAAGCAAAAAATTTCAGAATTGCACCTTGCAATGTGGAGATATTACTGTTTGTGCATTTACAATATTCATTGATTTTTGCCATTGAAAAACGTCCAGAAATGTTTGAAGCTACTGACTGAATGAAAGGAGCTGGCATCTCACTCTCTTTGAATCTTCTTTATCATGCTAGGATTAGCAGGAAAAAGCAAAAAATTTCAGAATTGCACCTTGCAATGTGGAGATATTACTGTTTGTGCATTTACAATATTCATTGATTTTTGCTATTGAAAAACGTCCAGAAATGTTTGAAGCTACTGACTGAATGAAAGGAGCTGGCATCTCACTCTCTTTGAATCTTCTTTATCATGCTAGGATTAGCAGGAAAAAGCAAAAAATTTCAGAATTGCACCTTGCAATGTGGAGATATTACTGTTTGTGCATTTACAATATTCATTGATTTTTGCCATTGAAAAACATGTTTTTCATATACCAGAAATGTTTGAAGCTACTGACTGAATGAAAGGAGCTGGCATCTCACTCTCTTTGAATCTTCTTTATCATGCTAGTATTAGCAGGAAAAAGCAAAAAATTTCAGAATTGCACCTTGCAATGTGGAGATATTACTGTTTGTGCATTTACAATATTCATTGATTTTTGCCATTGAAAAACATGTTTTTCATATACCAGAAATGTTTGAAGCTACTGACTGAATGAAAGGAGCTGGCATCTCACTCTCTTTGAATCTTCTTTATCATGCTAGGATTAACAGGAAAAAGCAAAAAATTTCAGAATTGCACCTTGCAATGTGGAGATATTACTGTTTGTGCATTTACAATATTCATTGATTTTTGCCATTGAAAAACATGTTTTTCATATACCAGAAATGTTTGAAGCTACTGACTGAATGAAAGGAGCTGGCATCTCACTCTCTTTGAATCTTCTTTATCATGCTAGGATTAACAGGAAAAAGCAAAAAATTTCAGAATTGCACCTTGCAATGTGGAGATATTACTGTTTGTGCATGTACAATATTCATTGATTTTTGCCATTGAAAAACATGTTTTTCATATACCAGAAATGTTTGAAGCTACTGACTGAATGAAAGGAGCTGGCATCTCACTCTCTTTGAATCTTCTTTATCATGCTAGGATTAGCAGGAAAAAGTAAAAAATTTCAGAATTGCACCTTGCAATGTGGAGATATTACTGTTTGTGCATTTACAATATTCATTGATTTTTGCCATTGAAAAACATGTTTTTCATATACCAGAAATGTTTGAAGCTACTGACTGAATGAAAGGAGCTGGCATCTCACTCTCTTTGAATCTTCTTTATCATGCTAGGATTAACAGGAAAAAGCTAAAAATTTCAGAATTGCACCGTGCAATGTGGAGATATTACTGTTTGTGCATTTACAATATTCATTGATTTTTGCCATTGAAAAACATGTTTTTCATATACCAGAAATGTTTGAAGCTACTGACTGAATGAAAGGAGCTGGCATCTCACTCTCTTTGAATCTTCTTTATCATGCTAGGATTAACAGGAAAAAGCTAAAAATTTCAGAATTGCACCGTGCAATGTGGAGATATTACTGTTTGTGCATTTACAATATTCATTGATTTTTGCCATTGAAAAACATGTTTTTCATATACCAGAAATGTTTGAAGCTACTGACTGAATGAAAGGAGCTGGCATCTCACTCTCTTTGAATCTTCTTTATCATGCTAGGATTAGCAGGAAAAAGCAAAAAATTTCAGAATTGCACCTTGCAATGTGGAGATATTACTGTTTGTGCATTTACAATATTCATTGATTTTTGCCATTGAAAAACATCATGTTATTCATATACCAGAAATGTTTGAAGCTACTGACTGAATGAAAGGAGCTGGCATCTCACTCTCTTTGAATCTTCTTTATCATGCTAGGATTAGCAGGAAAAAGCAAAAAATTTCCGAATTGCACCTTGCAATGTGGAGATATTACTGTTTGTGCATTTACAATATTCATTGATTTTTGCCATTGAAAAACATGTTTTTCATATACCAGAAATGTTTGAAGCTACTGACTGAATGAAAGGAGCTGGCATCTCACTCTCTTTGAATCTTCTTTATCATGCTAGGATTAGCAGGATAAAGCAAAAAATTTCAGAATTGCACCTTGCAATGTGGAGATATTACTGTTTGTGCATTTACAATATTCATTGATTTTTGCCATTGAAAAACATGTTTTTCATATACCAGAAATGTTTGAAGCTACTGACTGAATGAAAGGAGCTGGCATCTCACTCTCTTTGAATCTTCTTTATCATGCTAGGATTAACAGGAAAAAGCAAAAAATTTCAGAATTGCACCTTGCAATGTGGAGATATTACTGTTTGTGCATTTACAATATTCATTGATTTTTGCCATTGAAAAACGTCCAGAAATGTTTGAAGCTACTGACTGAATGAAAGGAGCTGGCATCTCACTCTCTTTGAATCTTCTTTATCATGCTAGGATTAGCAGGAAAAAGCAAAAAATTTCAGAATTGCACCTTGCAATGTGGAGATATTACTGTTTGTGCATTTACAATATTCATTGATTTTTGCCATTGAAAAACGTCCAGAAATGTTTGAAGCTACTGACTGAATGAAAGGAGCTGGCATCTCACTCTCTTTGAATCTTCTTTATCATGCTAGGATTAGCAGGAAAAAGCAAAAAATTTCAGAATTGCACCTTGCAATGTGGAGATATTACTGTTTGTGCATTTACAATATTCATTGATTTTTGCCATTGAAAAACATCATGTTATTCATATACCAGAAATGTTTGAAGCTACTGACTGAATGAAAGGAGCTGGCATCTCACTCTCTTTGAATCTTCTTTATCATGCTAGGATTAGCAGGAAAAAGCAAAAAATTTCCGAATTGCACCTTGCAATGTGGAGATATTACTGTTTGTGTATTTACAATATTCATTGATTTTTGCCATTGAAAAACATGTTTTTCATATACCAGAAATGTTTGAAGCTACTGACTGAATGAAAGGAGCTGGCATCTCACTCTCTTTGAATCTTCTTTATCATGCTAGGATTAGCAGGATAAAGCAAAAAATTTCAGAATTGCACCTTGCAATGTGGAGATATTACTGTTTGTGCATTTACAATATTCATTGATTTTTGCCATTGAAAAACATGTTTTTCATATACCAGAAATGTTTGAAGCTACTGACTGAATGAAAGGAGCTGGCATCTCACTCTCTTTGAATCTTCTTTATCATGCTAGGATTAACAGGAAAAAGCAAAAAATTTCAGAATTGCACCTTGCAATGTGGAGATATTACTGTTTGTGCATTTACAATATTCATTGATTTTTGCCATTGAAAAACGTCCAGAAATGTTTGAAGCTACTGACTGAATGAAAGGAGCTGGCATCTCACTCTCTTTGAATCTTCTTTATCATGCTAGGATTAGCAGGAAAAAGCAAAAAATTTCAGAATTGCACCTTGCAATGTGGAGATATTACTGTTTGTGCATTTACAATATTCATTGATTTTTGCCATTGAAAAACATGTTTTTCATATACCAGAAATGTTTGAAGCTACTGACTGAATGAAAGGAGCTGGCATCTCACTCTCTTTGAATCTTCTTTATCATGCTAGGATTAGCAGGAAAAAGCAAAAAATTTCAGAATTGCACCTTGCAATGTGGAGATATTACTGTTTGTGCATTTACAATATTCATTGATTTTTGCCATTGAAAAACATGTTTTTCATATACCAGAAATGTTTGAAGCTACTGACTGAATGAAAAGAGCTGGCATCTCACTCTCTTTGAATCTTCTTTATCATGCTAGGATTAACAGGAAAAAGCAAAAAATTTCAGAATTGCACCTTGCAATGTGGAGATATTACTGTTTGTGCATTTACAATATTCATTGATTTTTGCCATTGAAAAACATGTTTTTCATATACCAGAAATGTTTGAAGCTACTGACTGAATGAAAGGAGCTGGCATCTCACTCTCTTTGAATCTTCTTTATCATGCTAGGATTAACAGGAAAAAGCTAAAAATTTCAGAATTGCACCGTGCAATGTGGAGATATTACTGTTTGTGCATTTACAATATTCATTGATTTTTGCCATTGAAAAACATGTTTTTCATATACCAGAAATGTTTGAAGCTACTGACTGAATGAAAGGAGCTGGCATCTCACTCTCTTTGAATCTTCTTTATCATTCTAGGATTAGCAGGAAAAAGCAAAAAATTTCAGAATTGCACCTTGCAATGTGGAGATATTACTGTTTGTGCATTTACAATATTCATTGATTTTTGCCATTGAAAAACATGTTTTTCATATACCAGAAATGTTTGAAGCTACTGACTCAATGAAAGGAGCTGGCATCTCACTCTCTTTGAATCTTCTTTATCATGCTAGGATTAGCAGGAAAAAGCAAAAAATTTCAGAATTGCACCTTGCAATGTGGAGTTATTACTGTTTGTGCATTTACAATATTCATTGATTTTTGCCATTGAAAAACGTCCAGAAATGTTTGAAGCTACTGACTGAATGAAAGGAGCTGGCATCTCACTCTCTTTGAATCTTCTTTATCATGCTAGGATTAGCAGGAAAAAGCAAAAAATTTCAGAATTGCACCTTGCATTGTGGAGATATTACTGTTTGTGCATTTACAATATTCATTGATTTTTGCCATTGAAAAACATGTTTTTCATATACCAGAAATGTTTGAAGCTACTGACTGAATGAAAGGAGCTGGCATCTCACTCTCTTTGAATCTTCTTTATCATGCTAGGATTAGCAGGAAAAAGCAAAAAATTTCAGAATTGCACCTTGCAATGTGGAGATATTACTGTTTGTGCATTTACAATATTCATTGATTTTTGCCATTGAAAAACATGTTTTTCATATACCAGAAATGTTTGAAGCTACTGACTGAATGAAAGGAGCTGGCATCTCACTCTCTTTGAATCTTCTTTATCATGCTAGGATTAACAGGAAAAAGCAAAAAATTTCAGAATTGCACCTTGCAATGTGGAGATATTACTGTTTGTGCATTTACAATATTCATTGATTTTTGCCATTGAAAAACATGTTTTTCATATACCAGAAATGTTTGAAGCTACTGACTGAATGAAAGGAGCTGGCATCTCACTCTCTTTGAATCTTCTTTATCATGCTAGGATTAACAGGAAAAAGCAAAAAATTTCAGAATTGCACCTTGCAATGTGGAGATATTACTGTTTGTGCATTTACAATATTCATTGATTTTTGCCATTGAAAAACATGTTTTTCATATACCAGAAATGTTTGAAGCTACTGACTGAATGAAAGGAGCTGGCATCTCACGCTCTTTGAATCTTCTTTATCATGCTAGGATTAACAGGAAAAAGCTAAAAATTTCAGAATTGCACCGTGCAATGTGGAGATATTACTGTTTGTGCATTTACAATATTCATTGATTTTTGCCATTGAAAAACATGTTTTTCATATACCAGAAATGTTTGAAGCTACTGACTGAATGAAAGGAGCTGGCATCTCACTCTCTTTGAATCTTCTTTATCATGCTAGGATTAGCAGGAAAAAGCAAAAAATTTCAGAATTGCACCTTGCAATGTGGAGATATTACTGTTTGTGCATTTACAATATTCATTGATTTTTGCCATTGAAAAACATGTTTTTCATATACCAGAAATGTTTGAAGCTACTGACTGAATGAAAGGAGCTGGCATCTCACTCTCTTTGAATCTTCTTTATCATGCTAGGATTAACAGGAAAAAGCAAAAAATTTCAGAATTGCACCTTGCAATGTGGAGATATTACTGTTTGTGCATTTACAATATTCATTGATTTTTGCCATTGAAAAACATGTTTTTCATATACCAGAAATGTTTGAAGCTACTGACTGAATGAAAGGAGCTGGCATCTCACTCTCTTTGAATCTTCTTTATCATGCTAGGATTAACAGGAAAAAGCTAAAAATTTCAGAATTGCACCGTGCAATGTGGAGATATTACTGTTTGTGCATTTACAATATTCATTGATTTTTGCCATTGAAAAACATGTTTTTCATATACCAGAAATGTTTGAAGCTACTGACTGAATGAAAGGAGCTGGCATCTCACTCTCTTTGAATCTTCTTTATCATGCTAGGATTAGCAGGAAAAAGCAAAAAATTTCAGAATTGCACCTTGCAATGTGGAGATATTACTGTTTGTGCATTTACAATATTCATTGATTTTTGCCATTGAAAAACATGTTTTTCATATACCAGAAATGTTTGAAGCTACTGACTGAATGAAAGGAGCTGGCATCTCACTCTCTTTGAATCTTCTTTATCATGCTAGGATTAACAGGAAAAAGCTAAAAATTTCAGAATTGCACCGTGCAATGTGGAGATATTACTGTTTGTGCATTTACAATATTCATTGATTTTTGCCATTGAAAAACATGTTTTTCATATACCAGAAATGTTTGAAGCTACTGACTGAATGAAAGGAGCTGGCATCTCACTCTCTTTGAATCTTCTTTATCATGCTAGGATTAGCAGGAAAAAGCAAAAAATTTCAGAATTGCACCTTGCAATGTGGAGATATTACTGTTTGTGCATTTACAATATTCATTGATTTTTGCCATTGAAAAACATGTTTTTCATATACCAGAAATGTTTGAAGCTACTGACTGAATGAAAGGAGCTGGCATCTCACTCTCTTTGAATCTTCTTTATCATGCTAGGATTAACAGGAAAAAGCAAAAAATTTCAGAATTGCACCTTGCAATGTGGAGATATTACTGTTTGTGCATTTACAATATTCATTGATTTTTGCCATTGAAAAACATGTTTTTCATATACCAGAAATGTTTGAAGCTACTGACTGAATGAAAGGAGCTGGCATCTCACTCTCTTTGAATCTTCTTTATCATGCTAGGATTAACAGGAAAAAGCTAAAAATTTCAGAATTGCACCATGCAATGTGGAGATATTACTGTTTGTGCATTTACAATATTCATTGATTTTTGCCATTGAAAAACATGTTTTTCATATACCAGAAATGTTTGAAGCTACTGACTGAATGAAAGAAGCTGGTATCTCACTCTCTTTGAATCTTCTTTATCATGCTAGGATTAGCAGGAAAAAGCAAAAAATTTCAGAATTGCACCTTGCAATGTGGAGATATTACTGTTT
Organism: Phyllobates terribilis; assembly: GCF_046119375.1. Lineage (NCBI taxonomy): Eukaryota > Metazoa > Chordata > Amphibia > Anura > Dendrobatidae > Phyllobates > Phyllobates terribilis. The sequence goes on from NW_027363292.1 coordinate 1,189,417, forward strand.
GTGCATTTACAATATTCATTGATTTTTGCCATTGAAAAACATGTTTTTCATATACCAGAAATGTTTGAAGCTACTGACTGAATGAAAGGAGCTGGCATCTCACTCTCTTTGAATCTTCTTTATCATGCTAGGATTAGCAGGAAAAAGCAAAAAATTTCAGAATTGCACCTTGCAATGTGGAGATATTACTGTTTGTGCATTTACAATATTCATTAATTTTTGCCATTGAAAAACGTCCAGAAATGTTTGAAGCTACTGACTGAATGAAAGGAGCTGGCATCTCACTCTCTTTGAATCTTCTTTATCATGCTAGGATTAACAGGAAAAAGCTAAAAATTTCAGAATTGCACCGTGCAATGTGGAGATAGTATTGTTTGAGCATTTACAATATTCATTGATTTTTGCCATTGAAAAACATGTTTTTCATATACCAGAAATGTTTGAAGCTACTGACTGAATGAAAGGAGCTGGCATCTCACTCTCTTTGAATCTTCTTTATCATGCTAGGATTAACAGGAAAAAGCAAAAAATTTCAGAATTGCACCTTGCAATGTGGAGATATTACTGTTTGTGCATTTACAATATTCATTGATTTTTGCCATTGAAAAACATGTTTTTCATATACCAGAAATGTTTGAAGCTACTGACTGAATGAAAGGAGCTGGCATCTCACTCTCTTTGAATCTTCTTTATCATGCTAGGATTAACAGGAAAAAGCTAAAAATTTCAGAATTGCACCGTGCAATGTGGAGATATTACTGTTTGTGCATTTACAATATTCATTGATTTTTGCCATTGAAAAACATGTTTTTCATATACCAGAAATGTTTGAAGCTACTGACTGAATGAAAGGAGCTGGCATCTCACTCTCTTTGAATCTTCTTTATCATGCTAGGTTTAGCAGGAAAAAGCAAAAAATTTCAGAATTGCACCTTGCAATGTGGAGATATTACTGTTTGTGCATTTACAATATTCATTGATTTTTGCCATTGAAAAACATGTTTTTCATATACCAGAAATGTTTGAAGCTACTGACTGAATGAAAGGAGCTGGCATCTCACTCTCTTTGAATCTTCTTTATCATGCTAGGATTAACAGGAAAAAGCTAAAAATTTCAGAATTGCACCGTGCAATGTGGAGATATTACTGTTTGTGCATTTACAATATTCATTGATTTTTGCCATTGAAAAACATGTTTTTCATATACCAGAAATGTTTGAAGCTACTGACTGAATGAAAGGAGCTGGCATCTCACTCTCTTTGAATCTTCTTTATCATGCTAGGATTAGCAGGAAAAAGCAAAAAATTTCAGAATTGCACCTTGCAATGTGGAGATATTACTGTTTGTGCATTTACAATATTCATTGATTTTTGCCATTGAAAAACATGTTTTTCATATACCAGAAATGTTTGAAGCTACTGACTGAATGAAAGGAGATGGCATCTCACTCTCTTTGAATCTTCTTTATCATGCTAGGATTAACAGGAAAAAGCAAAAAATTTCAGAATTGCACCTTGCAATGTGGAGATATTACTGTTTGTGCATTTACAATATTCATTGATTTTTGCCATTGAAAAACATGTTTTTCATATACCAGAAATGTTTGAAGCTACTGACTGAATGAAAGGAGCTGGCATCTCACTCTCTTTGAATCTTCTTTATCATGCTAGGATTAACAGGAAAAAGCAAAAAATTTCAGAATTGCACCTTGCAATGTGGAGATATTACTGTTTGTGCATTTACAATATTCATTGATTTTTGCCATTGAAAAACATGTTTTTCATATACCAGAAATGTTTGAAGCTACTGACTGAATGAAAGGAGCTGGCATCTCACTCTCTTTGAATCTTCTTTATCATGCTAGGATTAACAGGAAAAAGCAAAAAATTTCAGAATTGCACCTTGCAATGTGGAGATATTACTGTTTGTGCATTTACAATATTCATTGATTTTTGCCATTGAAAAACATGTTTTTCATATACCAGAAATGTTTGAAGCTACTGACTGAATGAAAGGAGCTGGCATCTCACTCTCTTTGAATCTTCTTTATCATGCTAGGATTAACAGGAAAAAGCTAAAAATTTCAGAATTGCACCGTGCAATGTGGAGATATTACTGTTTGTGCATTTACAATATTCATTGATTTTTGCCATTGAAAAACATGTTTTTCATATACCAGAAATGTTTGAAGCTACTGACTGAATGAAAGGAGCTGGTATCTCACTCTCTTTGAATCTTCTTTATCATGCTAGGATTAGCAGGAAAAAGCAAAAAATTTCAGAATTGCACCTTGCAATGTGGAGATATTACTGTTTGTGCATTTACAATATTCATTGATTTTTGCCATTGAAAAACATGTTTTTCATATACCAGAAATGTTTGAAGCTACTGACTGAATGAAAGGAGCTGGCATCTCACTCTCTTTGAATCTTCTTTATCATGCTAGGATTAGCAGGAAAAAGCAAAAAATTTCAGAATTGCACCTTGCAATGTGGAGATATTACTGTTTGTGCATTTACAATATTCATTAATTTTTGCCATTGAAAAACGTCCAGAAATGTTTGAAGCTACTGACTGAATGAAAGGAGCTGGCATCTCACTCTCTTTGAATCTTCTTTATCATGCTAGGATTAACAGGAAAAAGCTAAAAATTTCAGAATTGCACCGTGCAATGTGGAGATAGTACTGTTTGAGCATTTACAATATTCATTGATTTTTGCCATTGAAAAACATGTTTTTCATATACCAGAAATGTTTGAAGCTACTGACTGAATGAAAGGAGCTGGCATCTCACTCTCTTTGAATCTTCTTTATCATGCTAGGTTTAACAGGAAAAAGCAAAAAATTTCAGAATTGCACCTTGCAATGTGGAGATATTACTGTTTGTGCATTTACAATATTCATTGATTTTTGCCATTGAAAAACATGTTTTTCATATACCAGAAATGTTTGAAGCTACTGACTGAATGAAAGGAGCTGGCATCTCACTCTCTTTGAATCTTCTTTATCATGCTAGGATTAACAGGAAAAAGCTAAAAATTTCAGAATTGCACCGTGCAATGTGGAGATATTACTGTTTGTGCATTTACAATATTCATTGATTTTTGCCATTGAAAAACATGTTTTTCATATACCAGAAATGTTTGAAGCTACTGACTGAATGAAAGGAGCTGGCATCTCACTCTCTTTGAATCTTCTTTATCATGCTAGGATTAGCAGGAAAAAGCAAAAAATTTCAGAATTGCACCTTGCAATGTGGAGATATTACTGTTTGTGCATTTACAATATTCATTGATGTTTGCCATTGAAAAACATGTTTTTCATATACCAGAAATGTTTGAAGCTACTGACTGAATGAAAGAGCTGGCATCTCACTCTCTTTGAATCTTCTTTATCATGCTAGGATTAACAGGAAAAAGCTAAAAATTTCAGAATTGCACCGTGCAATGTGGAGATATTACTGTTTGTGCATTTACAATATTCATTGATTTTTGCCATTGAAAAACATGTTTTTCATATACCAGAAATGTTTGAAGCTACTGACTGAATGAAAGGAGCTGGCATCTCACTCTCTTTGAATCTTCTTTATCATGCTAGGATTAACAGGAAAAAGCTAAAAATTTCAGAATTGCACCGTGCAATGTGGAGATATTACTGTTTGTGCATTTACAATATTCATTGATTTTTGCCATTGAAAAACATGTTTTTCATATACCAGAAATGTTTGAAGCTACTGACTGAATGAAAGGAGCTGGCATCTCACTCTCTTTGAATCTTCTTTATCATGCTAGGATTAACAGGAAAAAGCAAAAAATTTCAGAATTGCACCTTGCAATGTGGAGATATTACTGTTTGTGCATTTACAATATTCATTGATTTTTGCCATTGAAAAACGTCCAGAAATGTTTGAAGCTACTGACTGAATGAAATGAGCTGGCATCTCACTCTCTTTGAATCTTCTTTATCATGCTAGGATTAACAGGAAAAAGCTAAAAAATTTCAGAATTGCACCGTGCAATGTGGAGATATTACTGTTTGTGCATTTACAATATTCATTGATTTTTGCCATTGAAAAACATGTTTTTCATATACCAGAAATGTTTGAAGCTACTGACTGAATGAAAGGAGCTGGCATCTCACTCTCTTTGAATCTTCTTTATCATGCTAGGATTAGCAGGAAAAAGCAAAAAATTTCAGAATTGCACCTTGCAATGTGGAGATATTACTGTTTGTGCATTTACAATATTCATTGATTTTTGCCATTGAAAAACATGTTTTTCATATACCAGAAATGTTTGAAGCTACTGACTGAATGAAAGGAGCTGGCATCTCACTCTCTTTGAATCTTCTTTATCATGCTAGGATTAACAGGAAAAAGCTAAAAATTTCAGAATTGCACCGTGCAATGTGGAGATATTACTGTTTGTGCATTTACAATATTCATTGATTTTTGCCATTGAAAAACATGTTTTTCATATACCAGAAATGTTTGAAGCTACTGACTGAATGAAAGGAGCTGGCATCTCACTCTCTTTGAATCTTCTTTATCATGCTAGGATTAGCAGGAAAAAGCAAAAATTTCAGAATTGCACCTTGCAATGTGGAGATATTACTGTTTGTGCATTTACAATATTCATTGATTTTTGCCATTGAAAAACATGTTTTTCATATACCAGAAATGTTTGAAGCTACTGACTGAATGAAAGGAGCTGGCATCTCACTCTCTTTGAATCTTCTTTATCATGCTAGGATTAACAGGAAAAAGCAAAAAATTTTCAGAATTGCACCTTGCAATGTGGAGATATTACTGTTTGTGCATTTACAATATTCATTGATTTTTGCCATTGAAAAACATGTTTTTCATATACC